>NC_053041.3:397513462-397816492 GCF_002575655.3 Aegilops tauschii subsp. strangulata | reverse complement strand
GGCTGATGCATCTACACACACTTCACATTTGATATGAAAAAAGCTAGTGCACACTGATGTTAACTATACCTGGTAGTAATAAACAATACGGGGAGTCTGCTGCCAAGATAACTCAACCAAGTTAAGAGCTATTGTATAACCCTGAAAAGAATAGCAGACAGAATAGTCAACCAAAATGCAAATAAAAAGTACAAGCGGTCATAGATAACATTGCAGCAGGAAAACCCAAGAAGAATCTAGCGGTAATGCATTGTGTAAGATAACACCACTGACCAGGGACGCAGCGAATACACATCCAAATATCAAACCCAAAGCGCGGAATACACGTTTTGCCATTCGTACCCCTCTTCCCTCAACCTCACCATACTCCTGCAGAAAGCACCAGAAAATGTGATTATGTTAAACTCCTGAATACATATAAAATCCACGCAGACAACAATGGCTCAACACTGTACAGTGATGTGCTAATTATAGGCTAGTAAGTGTCTAGGAAATGGTCTCACATTATATATTGGAGTTATTGGTGGTTCAGTAACCCTCAGCTTCTGAAGTATTCTGTAGAAGAAAGCAAAACACAAGAACTGCAAAGGCTTCCAGTCCGCATTACCGATGATAGCAATGCAAACAACCTGCAATATAACTGAAATAAACATCTTTTGCAAAATAAAGATACACTTCTAGTCAAGGAATAAATATCCATAAACATAATTTCATTTGCCCAAATAGATGCATTCGAACTTTGTGCACACAAGATGAGGAAAATACCAACACCTTAGTTTTTGATATGTTTGGCCTTAATAAATTGGCCAGGGAGACATACGAGCATTTAAACAAAGACTTCGTTGAAGAGATTCAGAGAGGCATTTCGTAGCATTCAATACTTAATAACGGCATTTTAATGGAAACATTACCCAAAGAACACAAAATGAGAAGTATTGAACACCAGACTTTTAGGCTAATACGACATCTACTTTTAACTAGGAGGATGGTGTAACTTCTTAACTGATAACAACACTAAATTAACATGCACGCAGAAATTTCAAATGCACGCTCAAGCATTACAACTTATAATAAGTATATTTAGAGTTGGTAACTTTAAATCAATCGAATTTGTTATAAGAATAATCATATCAACGTGATAGTCACAATAACTAGAAAGTAGACACTGAAAAGCATAAAAACATGATAGTGAATAGACCAGTAATAGCTAGGAATGTGTTAAGATCATACAATTGTTGCTGATATTGCCATATTTATGCGCACATCCTTTACTGCTGATTTGGAGGGTCTGCAAGATGCATAAATTTATCAATAGTATTAACTTCACATGCATGCTGCTGTTTAGTTCAAATTACAAGTGCCTGGTGCACATATCCTTGTTACAAAAAAGTTGTGCTGCCCATACAGAATAAGAGTATTGGTCCTTGGTATCAAATTAAACGCATAAACAAGGAGAAGGCTGAACTAAACAGGGCGATGCACGCTTGTGGGATAGGCCTGCTTATCATGCTGACTTGCTGAGTTAAAATTGTCCAGTAACATTTTCATGACGACATTCATGGATAATAAAGAGAATGAATTTGCCATTTTCATAACGTGCATCACAAAAATTAAGTGAACCCAGAAAAATAATGTCGATGGAACAAGGAAATAGAAATTCCTTATATTGAACTTGAGTTAAATGTACCTAGGTCCCCAAGGAACTATTGGTTGATTGTCAGCGTACTTGATATCCTTTGATACCTGACATTCAGAAAGTAAATGAGACAAGTAATGAAGAAAATCATATTAAGCGGAGAACATTAGTAGGAAAGGACTTAGATGATTTCAACCTACAAGTCTATCCATCTGTACATTTCCTAGGATATATACAATGCAGTTATAACCGCGCCGTACCTTTGACTGACAATGCCTTCTATAGGATATGTTTAGTTACTCCATTCTATCCTTCTACAAATAGGATATATATAAAAGCATCTACATATGTAACAAATGCAATGCAAATCTTGTAACTTGTGAGTATCCCAATTATGAAAAATCAGCATCCATGCATGCCATAACAGCCTACCTGAACCGATCCATATGTGACCCCCTTCTTCCTATACTGTAGCTGCTGCATCATCACAGTGTCATATGCTTTCTCGAGCTGAAATCCCAATAGCACCACCATTATTAGTGCACCACAACAAAACTAATAAGGAGTGCAAGCCAAAATCACACAATCAGTCAATCTTCAATACAGCGCGTAACCTTGGCCAAGAAGTCCTCATCTCCTGTCTCCTCCGCTTCCTTGCGCTTCCTCTTGTATGCTAGCTTCATGTTGTCAAAGCTATCGAGTGGGGTAATGCCCAGAATCTAACACCCAAACAGCACAAAATCAAAACACAGGTTCAGTAGGTGCACAGCATTAGATAGAAATCTGGTCATGTAGCCCATTTCAGCGTCTACCTCATAAGAGCTCTCATCGTCACTGAAGTCAGGGGCTCCTGCCGCCGCCGCCGCATTCACGACCACCCCACATCTCCTCGGGGACGCCGACGCCAAGAGCCTTCAGTTCCCGGCAAGAATTAAAAGGATTTATCGCGTCCAGCCATTAAAATCCTCAAAAAAGTACCGAGAAAAAGGCGAGGTGGTACGGAATTACCGCAGAGACCGAGGGATGGCGGGCTGGCCGGCGCGACGGGGGAGCGGGAAGAAGGCGCGGCGCGATAGGGGAGAGACGAGCGCCGGGGCGAACACGGCCGGTGCGGCAGCGGTCGCCGTCGCGGCCGCCATTGGGAATGGCTGGTTTCGGTGCGTAGGGTTTCAGAGCCTGTGCGCGACGCGACGGCGAGGGGACGGCGAAGCAGCCGGCGAGTCCTATCTGTGTGGGTCGTTGCGGAAGGTGGGGTTGGGGCGCCGCGGTTGGGCCTTTGCGGGCTCTTCCCTAGCCCCCGAACGAGCCGGGATGGATTACTGGGCTTTGACGGTCCACGTTTCTCACTATGGCGGTAACCACCGTGGGCTCCCGGCTTCCGAGTCGGACCCATTGACGGTTGCGGGTTAGCCGCCACGCATAATAACTGGCACCGCGAAGAAAAAGAAAAAAAATCCTCCAAATTCGTTTGGGTGCGTTCCTCTCTTTCCTCGTCGTCTCTCGTTATCTCGCCGCCGTTCGTCGCCGCCGGCGCAGACTAGGAGAGGCAGGCGCCATGGCGACCGCTTCAGGTGAGTCGATCTTCTCGAAACTCTAACCCTATCTCGGTTCTCGCCGGTGCGGATTTCGCATCGTGAACCGCGCGGACTCTCTCCGATTTTAGATCCGGGGGCATATTCTGCGGCATAATTGGTTCGAGGGGAAATAGGGTTTCGCTGGGAGCCGCGCGGGCTTTTCGTTGCCTAATTTCTAATCGGGGTGTCGAATTACCGTCGACAGTTATCTTAACGGTGTGATTTTTGCGTTTATGGCAGTATCGTTCAAGTCTCGTGAGGACCACCGGAAGCAGCTCGAGCTTGAGGAGGCGCGTAAGGCGGGGCTCGCCCCTGCCGAAGTCGACGAGGATGGAAACGAGATTAACCCTCACATCCCGCAGTATATGTCCTCGGCCCCATGGTATCTCAACGCCGAGAAGCCGGTAAGTTGTTCTGTGCCCTATTAAAATTCTAGTTTTTGCGGTGGGGGATGATTTGGTTAGTGGATCCCTGACTTGTTGTTTGGATGGGTTTCAGAGTTTGAAGCATCAGCGGAAATGGAAGTCGGATCCGAATTACACAAAAGCGTGGTACGATAGGGGTGCCAGGCTTTTCCAGGCCAACAAATACAGAAAAGGCGCTTGCGAGAAGTAAGTGCGGTGTTCATCTCATGCTGCTAGTTTTCGTCCAGCAGTGATGCTCATTGTTATGTGGATTTTCTTGTTAGTACTTACCGTGACTTCGTAACGAAGTCCCTAAAGTAGCTAGCATGGATGTTCTTTGGACTCTGTAGTGAAGCATTTCTTACGGATAATGTCTCTTGATATTTCAGCTGTGGAGCCATGACTCACAATAAGAAGGAATGCATGGACCGACCTCGGAATGTTGGAGCTAAATATACTAATATGAATATAGCACCGGATGAGAAAGTTGAGTCGTTTGAGCTTGATTATGATGGCAAGCGTGACCGTTGGAATGGTTATGACACATCAACCTACACTCGTGTTATCCAAGATTATGAAGCTAGAGAAGAGGCCAGGAAAAAGTTCCTGAAAGAACAACAGCTCAAGAAGCTCGAGGAGAAGGACGGTGAGCAGGATGGTGAGAATGTGGGCAGTGAAGAGGATGAAGAAGATGGCCTGAAGATAGATGAGGCTAAAGTTGATGAGAGCGCTCAAATGGATTTTGCTAAGGTAGAGAAGCGTGTGCGCACAACAGGCGGTGGAAGCACCGGAACTGTGAGGTATGTCCTTGTTGGATACAAATGTTGTCCCTTTTAAAATTCTAGATTATACTAGATCATGTGAACCTCAGTTGTATGAGAATCGGTTCTAATGCATATGTTTATTATTGATCTTCACAGGAATCTGCGTATTAGAGAAGACACTGCAAAGTATCTTCTGAATCTTGATGTGAACTCTGCATATTATGATCCAAAAACCCGCTCCATGCGTGAGGATCCTTTGCCAGATGCAGATCCCAATGATAAATTCTATGTGGTAAGTTATAGAGAAGATACAAGTTAAATTCCTTACACTGTTCAAAGTTCTGTCAAATCTCCTCCTGGCTATGCTATCAGCTTCAGTATTCTGATATATTATTATGATGCAGGGTGATAACCAAAATAGACTTAGTGGACAAGCTCTGGAGTTCAAGCAACTCAATGTCCATGCATGGGAGGCTTTTGACAAGGGGCAGGATTTCCATATGCAAGCAGCCCCATCTCAAGCTGAACTACTGTACAAGAGTTTCAAAATCAAGAAGGAGAAGTTGAAATCTGAAAGCAAGGACAAAATTATGGAGAAGTATGGGAATGCTGCATCTGACGAACCAATCCCTCGTGAGCTTCTTCTTGGGCAAAGTGAGAAAGAGATTGAGTATGACCGGACTGGTCGCATAATCAAGGGACAGGTTGGTACATAATACCGAGTGCTGCCCATTAATAATTATAATCATTTGCTATTCTTCTGTTGCTATGATGCGAGGTTGTGGTTTGATTATAATGTTTTGAAGATTCACATCAATTATATGGTGTGAACAATCTTCTGTGTGACTGTTTTCTTAACCTCACACCATATTACAGCACCCTATGGTTTCACTATAGATGATTTTATATGCACTGTTACAATCCTAGACCTGAGAAGGCCAGCTAACTGCAGCGGGTTGCATGAAGAGATGATGATCATCTTGAGGTTTGTTATATGCAGTCGTAAGCGATGGGTGTCATTGGATACCAAAAATAACCATATAAAACTTCTCAAAATAAGATAAATACTGTAATTGCTGACCAATTAACTTGGAATGTAGGTTTTCTAGGGCTTTTATTTGAGTTGTGATTACCGTATAGTATTGGCTATTGCTTTGCCATTTAAAATAAATTTAGATTTGAATTTTCTTTTACTTGATGCCAGCTATTTTGTTTCGACAGTTAAGATTGGATACTATCATTCTAGTTCAACTGTTCACACTTTCTCTGTTATTCTACAGGATGTAGCTCTTCCTAAGAGCAAATATGAAGAGGATGTCCTAATTAATAACCACACAACAGTGTGGGGTTCATGGTGGAAAGATCATCAATGGGGCTATAAGTGCTGCAAGCAGACTATTAAAAATAGTTACTGCACAGGCCTTGCTGGAATTGAGGCTGCTGAAGCATCAGCTGATTTGATGAGGGAAAATATGGCCCGCAAGGAGGCTGCCGAAGGTGTGTTGTTGAGAAATTATTTTGGCTTATATTTGTGCATGCGGGAGCTACATGCACCGGGCTGCTCTTTTTATATTTGCGCATGCCAGATAATGTTACACTGTAAAGTGGATAATGGTGAAATCATATCTTTAGCATAGTGTCATAGGATAAAACTGTTGCTGTTGAAAAAAACACCAAATTGTATTAATTAACTATTAGGTCATGCTATAGTCAACTACACAGCGATCTGTTCTGCTATAGAAGGTGGTTCTCTTATTTATTTATCTGAAACTTGTCTAGTTAAGAAAGTAGTCCCAGATTTCAGTTTATTCATGTTAGCTTAGTTTAGATAGTGTTAAATCAACTGAGGCGTTACTCTACGGTGGTCATGAACAGCTCAAGTTAACTTGGAATTTCTTGGTGCAGAGGAACCTGTACGACAAGAAGAAAAGAAACTAGCCACTTGGGGAACAGATATTCCTCAGGATCTTGTCCTGGACCAGAAGTTGCTCGAGGAATCCTTAAAGAAGGTTAGCATCTCTTGTTCATCCACCTTTGCATATTTCTTCTTTTTTGATTCATTGTTGCTGGTGCTGAAGTTAGGCTACTTTTTTCTGTAGGAGGCAAAGAGGAAGAAGGAAGAGATGGACGAAAGAAAGAGGAAGTACAATGTGAAGTGGAACGACGAGGTCACCGCGGAAGACATGGAGGCCTACCGTATGACGAGAGTCCGCCACGACGATCCTATGAAGGATTTTCTCAATTAGGCGTTCATGTCCCCTGGTTGCTTGGCAGCTGTTGTGTAATGCAGGTGTAAGCTGGCTACGCCTGAACTCCTGGTCTGCCCATCCTTTGCCGGATTGTCGTGTCTGTATTCTCTGCGATCTCTAGGAAGACGGGATGGCATGCCAGTTCGTGAGTTGCTGATGTTGTGAAGTACAGATATGACGCGTGATGTCCAAAAGCAGAATGAAGTTTGTTCTCATATGTTCTTTGTAACCTCTTGGTAACCATGGCATACGCCCACTTATATGGATATTTGTACCGTTCATGAGTAATAAGTTATTGTTGCTAGCTCTGACCCATTAGTCACATGCTTTATTTTCTGCGAGAGAAATGATCGGCGACATCAACTCAAGTCTCGTGGATCTTCAATATGTAAACATCAAATTTCTGGTGCTCTTAGCTTCTACTCCCTCAATTCCTAAATATAAGTCTTTTTAGAGATTCCAATATGAAACGGATGTATATAGACGTATTTCCTCCGTTCCGAATTAATTGTCGCACGTATGGATGTATCTAGATGTATTTTAGTTCTAGATACATCCATTTCAGCGACGAGTAATTTGGGACGGAGGGAGTAGTTTAGAGTGTAGATTCATTCATTTTACTCCGTATGTAGTTTATATTGGAATCTCTAGAAAAGCTCCATATGTAGTTTGTAGTTCATATTGAAATCTCTATAAAGATTTATATTTACGAAGAGTAGACTAGAAGCAACTGTATGTTGCAAACACAAGTAGGATGAATACATGATAATGCTCTGATATACGAAGGTATACAATTTTTTTTTGTTATCATCTTTTCATCTTTTAATGAATACCCAACAGTACATGTACTTCCATGCGATGATCAACGAATGCTACCATCCTATATACAAGTCGAAAACCAAGCTCTACAATCCTATACACAAGGCGAAATCCAAGCTCCCAATCGAAACATTTTCCAACTTTCTTCAAGCGGCAAACCAAACCAAGCTATAGCTAATCTACGCATCCTCATGGCTAATTAAGTACATCCATGAGAAGACGAGTTATTATTACTAGTACGATGGAGGTCATAGGCCTCTTGCAAGCATGGCCTGGAGTTCCTCGGCCGACCTCTGGCTCTGCAGCCTCATCTCCTCCCTGAACTTCCTGATGAACATCTCCGCCCTCACGTCCACCTCCCCCATCCCAACGCCTCCTCTGCCCGGGCTCAGCAAGAAGCCCCTCACGCCGAGGCTCTTGGCGGCCGCAGCCGCCGCACATGCTTTGTTGCCACCGGTAGCAGCGGCGACGCCATGCACGCGTGCCTTGTTCACCCCGCCGGCTGGCCGTGCGAGTTTGCTGGTGCTGGGCTGCGGCCGCTGCTCCTCGTGCACGACGCTGAGGCCCTTGGGCTGGCTGTAGAGCTCGTCGACATAGACCGGCGCGAAGCTCATGTGGTCCCCGCGCTGCACAGACAGCAGGGGCGGCGCCGGCGCGCGCCGACGGTGGCCGCCCAGCCGCCCCGTCGCCGACCACCGGACGCGTAAGACGGTGCGGCGGAGCTTGGTGTGCGCCGCGGCGGCGAGGCCCGCGCACTTGCGCCACCACCGCCACGGCTGCCTGCTGCCGCTTATCCTCAACGACGACGACGAGGTGCGCACGGGCACGGCGAAGCAGGACATGGCTAATCCAGGCAGCTGGCTAGCTGGCTAACTACTGTGGAAGTGATCTACGGGATTGAGAGACGAGATCAGGAGACTAGATTGTGTGTGTGTGTGTGTGTGTGTGTGTGTGTGTGTGAGTGTGAGCGTGTGCAGGGGACGGCCTGGGAAGGCATGATCGGCTCTTTGTAGCGTGGGCTGGCTGTGGCCTGTGGCTGGCGTGAGGGGTAAAGGCCGCGTCGGATAGCTTTCGGCGGTTGGGGCGGGTAAGACTCACGCTATGTGGTTGACTCCACCACCTTTCGCTCGCTTTTGTTGGGTTTGGCTCTGGGGGTTGGCAGGCAACTTGGCATGGCATGGCATGGCCTCGCGTTCCCTTGCTTGCGTCCTCACTGATTCTCCTTTTTTCCTTAGCGGAGGGGGGTTGCGATGCGATGCCATTGTATGCCTGCCAGGAACTAGATCCCACGGTGGCCCTGCGAGGGAACGATACATCATTGTCGTTTCTATATTCATAAATACATGTTGTTATTCTTAAAATTTATGTATTGTTGAACGATTGATTTGTCAGAGGCCGTCCACACCTGAGTCGGCAAAGATTTCGGAATGTCTAAGTCGATGGTGCATGTATTGTTGGCTTGTTGCTAGCCGTCCACAACGCGAATCTTCTTATCAAGGAGACATGGACCGCTCAGACCTGCACATATCTCTGGTGAATTGAACTTGGCAAAATCTGATTGGTTATTGTCATGAAAAGCAGCCTTGGGACGAGTCGGTTCCGCTCCAAAATTATCCTTTTGAGAATTTAGTAACGCTATATATTTCATTTACTTGCCTGATGCCAATAGTTTTCACGAGTAAGGAATTGAACAGCTAGCTAGCGTGGCATCGCCAGGTAGCAATCCTGTGTGGATCTGTGCTAGCTGTCTATGTACATGTGGACAGCAGAGAGTACCAGAGGCTAAGGCAAGTGCAACACACTCAAAGCGTTAGAGCAAGCAAGCAAAGAGCGGCCACCGGCCTCCTGTGGGAACAGAATCCGTAAATTCCTCCCGAGTTCAGTTTCTTCTACGCTTGCAGCAGATTAATTTTAGTTGCGCGGGTTAGCAATAAATTATTCTGGCGTGGTCAGTAGTACGAGGTTACCTCGGAGGCTGAGGACTAAGGTTGTTAAAGGTGAGGACACTGTAGCTCGTTAGCTCAGGAGCTTGCTCAGTTTGCTAGCACGGGTGGGGATTCTTCAGTTGAAAAGCTTGACACACTGCGCTGTAATTTGGAACAACTCCTTTTCTCATGTTGATCGAAGAGCGCTCTTGCCCAGAAAAGAAGAAGAGAAGAGAATCTCGCGTGGTCAGGGAGGAAGCTTCTCTTCATTTCCTTGGGAACAAATCCCTCTCCTCGACTCGTCCCAACTTGCAGCAAAAGTGGATTCCTTCTTGCTGGTTGGTTGCTTGAAAGCTAAGAGAATGTTCGAGGAATAGGCCGTCGCTTTACTCGCTTCCAACAAATCAGCAAGAGATGGTAGCTTAGGTAATTAATCCTCTAACTCTAAACATTGTGGCAATATGAGGATTGCTTGCCAAAGAAAATTGTTCTTGTATCAACGGGAGTGTGAATTGTGGGCCTGAGTTTCTACTTTGATTCACGCAAACGAATCCTAGGCATAAAATCTACAAGCACATACCATATCTCTAGGATCGGCGTCACAAAAATATTCTTAATTAATCACTTGGATTCACACACTTGCTCCGCGGGCGACCGAGGGGCTCCAACCCTACCCATCGGGTCACCGCTCCTTCCTCTCCCTCCCCTTCGCCGTCGCCGGTGGTCGACGCCGGGCATAGCCTGTACGCGTGCGACGGCGGCGACGGAGGCACTCCTCCCTCTCGCGGGTCATAGGGTGACGCGGGGCGCCCTGGCTCGAGGGTGTGACCCCGATCTAGACTGCGGTGGCGCCGATCTGTTCATGACGGCCCAGATCTGAACGACGGCGGTGTGGCGGCCGGCGTCCTAATGGCGGCTGTGGTGGCAGTGTTGGCGACGGCAAGGACTGTGGCGTGGCGGCGTCGGAGGCGGCGCAGGCTGCGAGCACGGTGGCCTGCCCTGTTTGGGCGGCGGCGGCGCGCCAACCTTTGATCGGCGGCGGCGGCGTGGAGGGCCTGGTGGTCATGTCGGCGGCACCTTCGGTTAGATCTGTTCTGACCGGTGCAGCCGGCGGTGGTGGTCATCCCTTCCGTCAGAGGTGGCGGGCATGCGGCTGGATGGTCGGATCTCGAGATTCGTCATCTAGTCCCGGCTACGAGTCGGGGAGACATAGTTGCCGGTGAAAACCGAGCCGTAGGCGGGCGATGGCGGCGTTTTGCGCCGTTAGTTGATGAAGGCATCGTCGTGCAATTGTTGTCGACCCACTCGTGCTGATTCGGGGAAAACCCTAGGGTCTGGTCTTCCAGATCGGACGATGGCGGTACTACGGTGCCGTTTCTCTTTTCGGAGCATCGTTTGTGGAGCAGCGCTGGAAGACGGAGGTAGGAGGTGGAGCGGTTTTGTCTTGCATGGAGCTTCGGTGGAGCTGTCAAGTCATGCCTGACCGACAGGCGCTACGCTGAGTCATGTCTGGTTGGCAGGTGCTACGCACGACGGATCTTCCAGAGTCTTCACGTCTGGACGGACGAGCACAGGGCGGTGGCGCCGTTGAGCGTAGTGGTGGCGTCGACGGATGTCTGGAATGGCAAGGATGATGCGGATCTCTCTCCTGAAGATGGGTCAGTGGTCTGATGATGATGACGGCTTCTAAAACGTATGTATGTGGTGTGTGCTTTAGGTAGGCTGCACCGGCTGTTGGTCCCGATATGTTATGTGTAACGATCGGCGACGACACCGGTTTTAGATATGGGGAGTGAGAGCACTCCACATTATCGAGTTTGTAGGTGTGAGTGGTGGCTTCGGGTGAATTGATGTATGTTCTTGTCAGACCTTTGTGGAATAATTAATAAAGATGGTTACATTGCATAGATTGATGTAGAGTGAAAGTGCAATCATGCCCTTAATCATTTTTTTGATATTGTTGACGACATACATATAGGGAACTAATCATTTCGGTCAAGTACATCTCAGGTTTTGTTCCCAAAAGATTTTAGTGTGGTTCATAACTGTCATGTTCAAGATACTCAAAGGAAGGAGAAACAAGACACAAAGCTATAGATCTTTCTCAGTTTTTCCTTTTCTTTGAGTATAGGGATCCCGCACTATTAAGAGGAGATCACTGGTTCTCGCAAAAGACTTGCTCAAAATCTAGGAAAAATCTCTTAGGAGGTGTTCTTATCTTAGCTATGTTATTTGGCCTCTGCTGTGTCCGGACGACCGAAGGTCTCCGGACGACCGGTGCTTCCCAGTTGTCCGGCTGTCCAGTGTTCTCCGGATGTCCGGTGGCATGCCACAGAATAGAAATTCACGGATTTCTGGTCCTTCCAAACGACCGGCTTCCGGACGTCCGTGGGTGACCGGTCATCCGGTGCCACTTCACAGAGCCGAAATTAACGGAAGTCCGTCCTCTCCAGACAACCGTGCACTGGACGGCCGATGTTCTCAGACGTCCGCTCCTTGTGCTCCTTTCCTCTCTATTTCTATGCTAGACCACTGCTTCTTCTGATTGCCGGACGGTCGACGCCTGTCAGACATCCGGTCCAACTTTTCTGTCTGGACGTCCGGTACATGTCGGACGTCCGGCATCTGTGCAACATAAGTGACCTCCAACGGGCACTTTTGCACTATGACTATAAATATCCTTCTTCCATCTCGTGTGGGGGTTGTCCAACACAGTGCAAAGATTCCAAGAACACCTTTCTCTCTCACTCTCTCTTTCTTTCACCAAATCCTAGATCCCAAGAGCATTTGTGAGGATTCTTGAGTGTTGTTCCAATCAAAAGATAGATCGCCCCTCTCTCCTCCTCTCAACCAAAGGAATTCATGATTTGAGCAAGTTTTGAGCGGTTCCCTTGATCTTGTTACTCTTGGAGGTTGGAGACTCCTAGGCGGTAGGAGTTCTTTGGTGAGGAATCAAATCATTGTGATTACCCTCAAAATTTTTGTGAGGGTTTAGAGACCACCCCAAGGTCTACCACTAGTGGTTGAGAATCGCCTTCGTGGTGATATCTCAAAGAGAGAATAGGGTGAGCCTTCGTGGCGTTGGTGTGCCCTCGTGGTAACACCCACCTCTCCAAACGGTGATGTAGCTTCCCTCCAAGGAAGTGAACATCAGCATACATCCTCGTCTCTCGGAGTTGCGGTTATCCCTAACCCTAGCTCCCTACTTGTGGTTATTTGTCTCCAAGTATTTACTGGATTATATTGTGCTTGCTCTCATATACTTGTTGATCTTGTGTACATTGCTTAGCTCATGTTTCATCTTTGCAATTGTTAGGCTTACCTCCATATTCCGCATCATTGCCTAAAATTGCTAAGTGATAATTAAAATTTGTAGTTGTACCTATCCACTCCCTCTAGGTCCATCTTGATCCTTTCAATTGGTATCAGAGCCTCGTGCTCTATTCTTGTGGCTTAACCGCCCTAGAGAGAGATGAACCCCGATGGGACTCCCCGTGTTGCAGATCCGAAGGAGAAGGGCACGACTTCTTCGGAAGCCAAGTACTTCACATCTGAGGATCTGGAACGGGCCCTTGCTAAGCAAAAGGAGGAGCATGATGCTTCTCTTGAGGCCTTAGTCCAAATGAGGTTAGCCACATTAACCACGATGCTCGCACCACTTTCGGGTGGTGCGGCCTCAAGGCCAACTGTGCCTACTCCTTCACTTGGCCAACAACCTCCTAGCAATGATCACTCTAGTGTTGCATGGCTTTATGCAAGACCTCAAGTAGAGAAACCTAAGTATAATCCTGGAGGAAAACCTCCTTTGCTTGATGACAGTTTTGATTTTGCTTTGTGGAGAGTTGGTATGCAGGACCATCTTAGGTACGCCAATGATGAAATGTTGGACATCTTGGAGCATGGCTACAACCCTGTCGACCCAAAGAATCTCACACCAAGAGAGACATATGACAAGCATCTCAACGACACCGCAATCATGTGCATAAGGAAAGGAATGAATGATAAGCAAAGGAGACCTTACATACACATCACAAGTGCCAAGGAGTTATGGGATAGTATTGTGAGGACCAAGACCGGTACCTCCACTCTCCGGCTAGCTCAATATGAAATTGCCGAGGGTCAATTGCAAAACTTTTGTATGGAGAAAGGTGAATACACCAAGCAGCTCCTTGAGCGTCTCATGACTTTCACTGCCGACATTGAGTCCTGTGACTATGACAAGACATAAGATGGATTCAACTTGACTAAGCGATTTCTCGTGGACACATTGCTTGATGCTCTTGCTCCGTATCATCACCAAATGGTGTGGGACATAAGGCAACATCATGGATTCAAGGAAATAACTCGGGATGACATCATATTCACTTTTCAACTATTCGGAGAATCCAAGGCAAATGCTACAAAAAATCTTGCCATGCATGGTACCTCAACATCAAAGATCAATCTTGCTTTGAAGGCCAACCATGTATGTAAGGAAGAGCAAAATGAAGAATAAGAAGAAGATGATGATGAAGATGGTGATGAGATTGACTCTGATGAGAGCCCTTCATATGAATACATTGCCCTCTTTGTCAAGAAGTTTAGCGCAGGAAAATTCAAGGGAAGATTCCAGAAGAAGAAAGTGAGAAAGTGCTACAACTGTGAAGAAACCGACCACTTCTCCAACAATTGCCCTTATGAGAAGAGAGAAGATAAACCAAGGTTTCCCAAGACCTTTCCTAAGAAGAAGTTGCCAAATCCTTTGAACTACAAGCTCAATAAGAGAGATGGGAAAGCAATGGTTGGCCATGAAGAATCTGATCCGGATGATGTTGGAGGTGTTGCCGGAGTAGCACAAGATTCTCAAAACACATTGAGGCTAGTCAACAAGAGTGGTGATGTTGTCACCTACAACTACATGAAAGATTACAAGGGCAACACTCACAAGTGTTTAATGGCAAAGGCCGTGGTAGAAGATGGAGAGGACCAAAACTCTCGTGACAAGGTTAAGGTAACCCCAAGTTCAAATCCTCCTCTTTTCACTCCGTCTACTCCTTGTGATGAGTATCTTGATGCGGAGGATAATTATGAAGATGCTGATATAGATGATCCTATGCTTGCTAAACTAAATAAGTTCATGTGATCCCTTAAAGGAAATAAGCTCACTATGTTTCGTATGCTTATGGAGATGGTGAGTAAGCACACCATCACCATTAAGGAACTTGAAACCCTCGTCACCGAGGAGAAGGAAAAATATGAAATCCTTGAGCGGAAAGTCCAATCTGAGGAAGCACCAAATGATGAGTTATGCTTAAAAATTGGTGCAAACATTGATGTTCATGCTAAAGAACTTGCCTCCTTGAAAAAGGCTAAGAACGCTTGCAAGGAGTTGATGAATGATAAAATTAAGCTTGTGGAATCTCATGCTTCTCTCTCTAAGGATTGTGAGCTTCTATCCATGTCCCTCAAGACTAAGGAAGAGGAGCTCACCCTTCTTACAAAGAGCTTTGAGACGCTCAAACTTACTTATCTTGAAACTCTAGCCAAGGTTTACTCTTCACCTATTATCAATGTTGATGCTTGTACTACTAACTCTAGTGGTGACCTAGCATATATTCTTGAGGAAAACCGTTTTCTAAAGGCACAACTCGAGAGAGGACTCATGACATGTGCTCAAGGACAAAAGAACCTTAATGAGGTGTTGATACAACACAATGAGGTGTTTTCCAAGGAAGGGCTCGAGTTTGACCCAAGCACAAGCAAGAATAAGACGTCTTTTCAAAAGTGCTCCACCCCTATCAAGGAGACATTTGTACGAGAAGGGCACATGGAGAAAGGTAAGGTTGTGAGTGGGAAGGCCACTAGGGGCATGCCCACTCTCAACAAGCCAAAAGAGTTCATGCCTCCATCCTATGTACTTCGTAAAACAAAGGATGGAGAAGTTTATGCTAAATTTGTTGGTCCTCGTAATGCATTCCGGTTTTATGCTATTTGGGTCCCTAAGACCTTTGTGACTAACTTGAGAGGTCCCATTACAAAATGGGTGCCTCTAACCAAGTCATAAATTGTGTGTAGGTTCCCTTCTCCGGTGGAGTCAAATGGGTGATCGATAGTGGTTGCACCAACCATATGACCGAAGATAGCAAATTGCTTTTCGATTTCATCGAAGCAATCCAACCATTTATTAGCAAATTGCTTTTCGATTTCATGGAAGCAATCCAACCATTTATGAGCATTGTGTTTGGGGGAGGATCAAAAGGACATGTACTCGGGTTGGGCAAGGTGGCTATCACAAATGACACGTCTCTTGTGAATGTCATGCTTGTCCAATCCCTTAAAAACCATTTGCTTTCTATTTGTCAACTGGCTTCCATTGGTTATGATACACTATTTGGACTAACGAATGTGAAAATATTTAAGAGAGATACTCTTGAAGTGGCCTTTGTTGGAGAGTTGGATGGCAACCTTTATACGGTTGATTTCTCGAAAGAGAGCACATTCTATGCAACTTGTGTGATGGCCAAGGCCGACAAAGGGTGGCTATGGCATCGTCGGCTAGCCCATGTCGGCATGAGAAATCTTCAAGATCTCTTAAAGGGTAATCACATCCTTGGACTAACCAATGTCTCTTTTGAGAAAGATTGTGTGTGTAGTGCATGCATAGCCGGGAAGCAACATCAATCAAAGCACCCACCCAAGAATATTGTATCTACTTCAAGGCCTCTGGAGTTCCTTCATGTGGATCTCTTTGGGCCTCCTTCATGGGATAGTCTTGGTGGGAAAAAGTATGGAATTGTCATTGTTGATGATTACTCAAGATACACATGGGTGTTTTTCCTCAAGTCCAAGGACGAGACGAAGATCACCTTCATTGATTTTTCCAAGCAAGCCCAACGCAAGTTTGACCAAGAAATCTTGGCAATAAGAAGTGATAATGGCTCCGAGTTCAAGAACTACACCTTGGAAGAATTTCTTAGTGATGAGGGGATTGAACATCAGTAGTCCGGACCCTACACTCCTCAACAAAATGGTGTAGCCAAGAGGAAGAACTGTACACTTGTGGAAATGGCAAGGTCCATGTTGGATGAGTACAAGTCACCACATAGTTTTTGGGCCGAGGCCGTCAACACTGCATGCCATGCATCAAACTGGCTCTTCCTCCGCACGATATTGGAGAAGACTCCTGCTACCTCTTGAGCACTGCGCTGGTTTTTCCCTTGAAGAGGAAAGGGTGATGCAGTAAAGTAGCGTAAGTATTTCCCTCGGTTTTTGAGAACCAAGGTATCAATCCAGTAGGAGACCACGCTCAAGTCCCACGCACGTACACAAACAAATAAGAACCTTGCAACCAACGCAATAAAGGGGCTGTCAATCCCTTCACGACCACTTGCAAAAGTGAGATCTGATAGAGATGATAAGATAATATTTTTGGTATTTTTATGATAAAGACTAAGAAGTAAAGATTGCAAAATAAAAATAGATTCGAAACTTATGATGGAAAATAGACCCGGGGGCCATAGGTTTCACTAGTGGCTTCTCTCAAGATAGCATACGTATTATAGTGGGTGAACAAATTACTGTCGAGCAATTGATAAAATTGAGCATAGTTATGAGAATATCTAGGTATGATTATGTATATAGGCATCACGTCCGTGACAAGTAGACTGACTCCTGCCTGCATCTACTACTATTACTACACACATCGACCGCTATCCAGCATGCATCTAGAGTATTAAGTTCATAAGAACGGAGTAACGCTTTAAGCAAGATGACATGATGTAGAGGGATAAACTCATGCAATATGATATAAACCCCATCTTTTTATTCTCGATGGCAACAATACAATACATGTCATTTCCCCTACTGTCACTGGGATCAAGCACCGCAAGATTGAACCCAAAGCTAAGCACTTCTCCCATTGCAAGAAAGATCAATCTAGTAGGCCAAACCAAACTGATAATTCAAAGAGACTTGCAAAGATAACCAATCATACATAAAAGAATTCAGAGAAGATTCAAATATTGTTCATAGATAATCTTGATCATAAACCCACAATTCATCGGATCTCGACAAACACACCGCAAAAGAAGATTACATCGAATAGATCTCCAAGAGAATCGAGGAGAACTTTGTATTGAGATCCAAAGAGAGAGAATAAGCCATCTAGCTAATAACTATGGACCCGAAGGTCTGAGGTAAACTACTCACACATCATCGGAGAGGCTAGGGTGTTGATGTAGAAGCCCTCTGTGATCAATTCCCCCTCCGGCGGAGCGCCGGAAAAGGCCCCAAGATGGGATCTCATGGGTACAGAAGGTTGCGGCGGTGGAAATAGGGTTTTGGCTCCTCTCCTGATGGTTTGGGGGTACGTAGGTATATATAGGAGGAAGAAGTAGGTCGGTGGAGCCACAAGGGGCCCACGAGGTTGGAGGGCGCGCCCTCCTGCCTCGTGGCTTCCTCGTTGGTTGCTTGACGTCCACTCCAAGTCCTCTAGATCACGTTTGTTCCGAAAATCACGTTCCCGAAGGTTTCATTCCGTTTGGACTCCGTTTGATATTCTTTTCCTTCGAAACACCGAAATAGGCAAAAAATAGCAATTTGGGCTCGGCCTCTGGTTAGTAGGTTAGTCCCAAAAATAATATAAAAGTGTATAATAAAGCCCATTAAACATCCAAAACAGAATATATATAATAGCATGGAACAATAAAAAATTATAGATACGTTGGAGACGTATCAACTCCATATGAGCTCCTAACCGGGAACAAGCCAAATGTCAAGTACTTTCGTGTCTTTTGGTGCAAGTGCTTCATTCTCAACAAGAGAGAACGGTTAGGAAAATTTCACTCCAAAACATTTGAGGGAATATTTGTTGGTCATGGATCAGACTCTCACGCCTATAGAATCTACAACAAATCCAATGGATGTGTTGTATAAACTTGTGATGTGGTGTTTGATGAATTTAATGGCTCCCATGGGGAGCAAGTTGATCTAAGTGATGTAGGTGAAGAAGATCCTTCTCAAGATATTTTGACCATGGGTGTTGGTGCTCTTCTTCCAATGGAACAAGAACCTCATGATGATGATGATGAAGATGGAAGTTTCACTCATCCTCAAGCCACTTCAACACCCATACCACCACAAGATCCTATTGCTCAAACGCTGCCCGTTGTTCAAGAACAAGAAGGAGAACAAGTCCCACACCATGATCATATTCAAGAACAAGATCATCACCAAGAGCAAGAACAAGAAAGTGCAATCCTTGATGATAAACCTCAACAAATGCAACATGAAGAGGAAGATCTGCCACCACACATTAATGATCCATATGTTGAGGATGTGGATGATGGAAATGAAGTTGAACCTCATGAAACCCTAACCTTCATCATGCCACGAGTGGCCGGCCGTGTTGATGTTGATCAAATTCTTAACGGCATATCGGATGGTAGAGTCACTCGTAAACAATTGACAAACTTTTGTGCTCACCTTTTGTTTGTCTCTAGTGTTGATTCACTCGAGGTACAAGATGCATTGATGGAAAATGATTCACTACTGGAATCAGAGAATTTTCCGTCTGTCAGTTCTTTATCATCCGCTAGCTGATGGCAAAGAAGGTCTTTGCCGTCTGCTTACAAAAAACGGACGACAAAGAACTGGTTGATGGCAAAGATATTATCTGCCATCAGCCTGTTCTTTGTCGACAACTAGCGGATGAAAAAGAGGTGGCATGGGGTCCAGTGGAGGCTGGCACGTGCGGCCTGGCTGATCCCCCCTCTTTGTCGTCTGCTAGCTGACTTTGTCGCCTGCTAGCTGACGACAAAGTTTCTAAGTTAGCTCTAAAATGACACAAATAAGGAATAAGAAGAAGAAAAAGAAGGAAGAGGAGAAAAAGAAAGAATAGAAGAAGAAAGAGAATAAAAAGAAAGACTAAAAGAAGAAGAATGAGAATGAGAAGGAAAAGGGATAAAAATATAGAAGAGAAGAAGAAAGATGAGAAAAGAAGAAGAAGAAAATATCTTCTTATTCTTCCTTTTTCTCTTCTTTCTTTTTCTCCATCTTATTCTCCATCTTCTTCTCCTTCTTCTTCTCCATCTTCTTCTCCTCCTTCTTCTTCTTCTTCTTCTTCTTCTTCTTCTTCTTCTTCTTCTTCTTCTTCTCCTTCTTCTTCTCCTTCTTCTTCTCCTTCTTCTTCTCCTTCTTCTCCTTCTCCTTCTTCTCCTTCTCCTTCTTCTCCTTCTCCTTCTTCTTCTTCTCCTTCTTCTTCTTCTCCTTCTTCTTCTTCTTCTTCTTCTTCTTCTTCTTCTTCTTCTTCTTCTTCTTCTTCTTCTTCTTCTTCTTCTTCTTCTTCTTCTTCTTCTTCTTCTTCTTCTTCTTCTTCTTCTTCTTCTTCTTCTTCTTCTTCTTCTTCTTCTTCTTCTTCTTCATTTATGACATAATTAGCTTATTCATTTCAAAAATGGCATAATAACCTTGGTTAGCTCATAAATGTCATATACTTAGCTTATTTTCCTCCAAGATGGCATAATTACCTAAGTTAGCTCTAAAATGACCTATACTTACATAAGTTAGCTAAGTTAGCTCTAAAATGCCATCTACGTTCTTTGCTGTGTGCCACCGACGGCAAAGGTTCTTTGCCGTCCGCTATGAGAAAGCAGACGACAAATAAGCCGTTTACCGTTACTTACTGTGCCGGGCATGTTTGCCGTCCGCGGCTGACGGCAAAGACCTTTGCCGTCCGCTTTCCGGTCCTTTGCCGTCTTCCATGGCAGATGGCAAATCAGCTGATTCCTGTAGTGATTGGCTCATTGCTATGCAAGAAGAGTTGAAGAGTTTGAACGCAACAAAGTGTGGTCCTTAGTCAAGAGACCAACTAAGGAACACAATGTCATTGTAACAAAATGGATTTTCAAAAACAAGAAAGATGAAAATGGTGTAATCATCCAAAATAAGGCAAGGTTAGTGGCGCAAGGGTACTCACAAGTTGAAGGTTTGGACTTTGATGAGACCTTTGCCCTAGTTGCCCGTCTTGAGTCTATTTGCATCTTACTTGCTTATGCTTCTTCCAATGGTTTTACTTTGCATCAAATGGATGTAAAGAGTGATTTCCTTAATGGTCCTCTACAAGAAGAAGTATATGTATCACAGTCACCCGGGTTCGTTGATTCCGATCACAAAGACTATGTGTATAAACTTCACAAGGCTTTGTATGGCCTCAAACAAGCACCTCGTGCTTGGTATGATCATCTTAATAAGTTTCTACTCGACGATGGCTTTGTGAGTGGGGTGATCGATCCCACTCTTTTTACTAAGAGGGAAAAGGGTGATTTGATCCTATGCCAAATCTATGTAGATGACATCATTTTTGGTTCTCCTAACATTCATTTGTGCAAGAAGTTTGCGGCCTCCATGACTAAGACCTTTGAGATGTCACTCAATGCGGACTTGAAGTTCTTTCTCGGATTTCAAATTCAACAATTTCAAGAAGAAATTTTATTGTCCCAAACAAAATACCTCAAGGACATTCTAGAGAAGTTTGACATGACAAATGCAAGCCTATGTAAGACACCCATGCCAACAAAACTTGTTCTCATGAAGACACCAACGGTATCCCTTTTGACCCATCTCTTTACTGCTCAATGATTGGTTCATTGCTTCATCTTTGTGCATCTAGACCAGACATCATGTTAAGTGTAGGCATATGTGCAAGATTTCAAGCTTCCCATAGGGAAAGCCATCATAAGGCGGTTAAGCATATTCTTAGATACCTTGTTCACACCCCAAAGTTGGGTCTATGGTACCACAAGGATGCCAAGTTTGATCTCACTGGTTACACGAATGTGGATTGGCCCGGAGATAAAGTGGGACGGAAGTCTACCTCCAGTGCATGTCAGTTTCTTGGACGCTCCTTGGTAAGTTGGTCCTCGACGAAATAGAATTGTGTCTCTCTCTCTCCACCGCCGAAGTAGAATACATTGCAACCGCAAGCTGTGCAACTCAATTGCTATGGATGAGGCAAACTTTGAAGGATTACGATATCACCTATAGACATGTGCCTCTTCTATGCGATAATGAAAGTGCCATCAAGATTGCTGAGAATCCTATTGATCTCCTCGCACCAAGCACATTGATATTAGGTATCACTTCTTGCGAGACCATGTGCAAAAGGGTGACATTGATATTGCTCATGTTGGTACAGATATGCAACTTGCCGATATTTTCACCAAACCATTGGATCAAGCAAGGTTTTGTCAACTTAGGCGTGAACTTGGTATGTTGGAGCTTGATAACATTATGTGAAATCTTGTACCCATTCATATATTTACCTTGTGTATGTCTAGATGTAGGAATATATTTAGGGGGAGAAATCCAATTCATGAATTTTCTTCTCTCTATATGATGCACAAATAAAACAAACACTCTCAAAGTTACCATGTCACCTCTGTGTGACCATGGTACTTTAAAATGATGGAGTTGTGGCGATGGGCTCAAGGTTCTCTTCCTTCAGTACCACACCACGGTTACTCAAACATGGTGGCCTAGGCCACTGCCCAATGTTAGAGCAGCTTAAATAGTTTATCTAGAGTCATCATTGTTTCGTATGATCATGTTCTTTGTGTGTTCTTTATGCCACATCTCATAATCTCAACACTATATGTGTGACTAGCTAAAAATCATGTGATTCCATCTCTATCTATCTACTTACATTCATTATATATACATCTCTCCCATCTGTCTGAGGTTCATTCAACATTCTACCATCACTGTCATTTGACACCAGATTTCCGACATATGTCGGACGTCCGGTGACTCGCAGCATACCGGTCGTCCTACATCGCTCGGATGTCCGGTTGCTGTGCTGCCTTCCTCCTCGTCCCTCAGTAGTCATCCCAGGTCTCGGACGTCCGAGGTTTTCTGGTCATCTGTCGCCTGACTAGTCTGGTGCACCTATCAGCTCCTAGACGTCCGACATCTGTAGGTCGTCCGGTAAACTCTGTGACACATATAAAAATGGGGGATGGGATCTGAACGGCCCGTTACCCTATCTTTCCCCCTCCCCGTCCTATTCCTCTATCCGCCGCCGCGCTGCCTGGGTGTGGATTCGTCACGCTGCTGCCGGGATGCCGCGCTGTCGCCGGAATCCGGCGCCACCAGAAGGATCATCCATCGATCTGATCCTCCCTCTCCTCGATCCGGCCCAGTACTTCCTCTGTCTGTCCTATTCTCCTCCCGGCGTTTGTTTTCGTGCACTGTGGTGATCCCCTTTTCAATCCTGGATGATTCTTTAGGTGTGGTTGACCAAATGATGCTGAAAATCAAGCACACCGCTCACAAAAATACCGGGGGCTCGTCGGCTCGCGCGTCACGTCGTGGTGCTCGGATGACTCACAAGAGTGTCTTCGTCCGTGAAAATGGGTTGGGAAACGGCCTGTCTACAAGGATACACTTCACGTGACATGTCTAACTATGAAGAGGATATGGAATACGAAGAACGGGCAGAATATGTTGTTGTTCGTGCAAATGTTCCAAAGCGTGGAACACGGAAGCCCTCCTACATGCCTCCTCCGCCTCAAAATCAGCCTCCTGGTGATGCTCGCCGCATTTCTTTTGAGCCTCCTCCGTCTCTAGGTCGTGAGATCAAGGATTCCACTTTAGTCTCCAAACCTGCCTACCTTAAGTTTCTTCGTGATGTTGACCAATTCTCCGTTGAGCATGACTCAATGGATTCTCATTTTCGTACACATGTTCACGCAGACATTTTCACCAATGTCATTGTTCCTAAGGGTCTGTCTGTTCACCACTATGTTGACTTAGAGCATATCCGGTCTCATCCCGTGAAATATCCGGGAGCCATTGAACTCATTGAGTCCCCTGGCATTGCTGCTCCATTCGCTTTTCACCATGGTTTCAATCATGCTGCTATTCATCAGTTTTACGCCACGTGTTTCTTTGGTCCTGACAAGACCGTCACCTAGATGGCTTCTGGCACCAAGCTCATCGCCTCTTATGCTCAGTTTGTCGCCGCTCTTGGGTTTCCTGACACTGGGTTCAAAATCCATAAGCTTGACCCAAATCATGCGCCCAAAAACATTGAGGCATGTGGCTATCTCCTCAAACCTCTTAGTAAGCTTGATGAAGTGGAAAGGGGCAAGGATCTGAATCAAGTGTCTATTTGGCGATCTCCCTTTTTCATTATCTATCAGTGTGTCATTCGCACCATCTATCCCAAGATGGGTGACAAAGGGTCCTGTAATGGGTATTGTATTGATCTCATGTATCGTCTCTATGAGTATCCCAACGGGAAGATCAATGTAACTCACTTTCTGTTGTCGGCGTTTTGGGAATGGGGGTCCCCAGACTTGCCTGCCTGCGGCCCATGGCGTGGCTCCTCTAGCGGCCTGGTACGGCCCATCTTCACCAGCAAACACTCAAGACCCTCGCGAGGCGGACGACACAAGACCTCCTCGGGGGCAGCCCCACTAGGCTGGCTCGCGAGGAGTGGAGAGATCAAGGCGAGGGGCATCTCGTGAGGTTCCCGTGACGTGAGCCATGACGACCAAGGCCAGGCAGGCGCAGAGTACTGGTTTCCTCTTTGGTGCTAAAGGAGCAGGCACAGGCGAAGAGTCCCGAGGCATCAGGCAAAGGTTTTCATATCGGTGCAACAAGACCAAGACCAGTAGGACGACAGGACAGAGGTCATCGCGGAGCCCACGACGGCATCACCACCAGAGCCTTTAGTAGGCGAAGACCACCTTTTGTCAGGATAGCTTGTACTAGCTGTCCCCCTTCAAATTGGCTATTGTGGGATCCCTTCCCGCCTAACATTTGGGAAGAGGACCGGGGCCTCTATAAATAGGACTAGCCACCACCATAGGAAGGGGGGACTACGGATAATTCAGATCATCCTCAACGACACAAGCTCACCGAGCTCAAGAACACCTCTCCTCAGGAGGCTGTTCTTCCCTTGTACTTGTTCATCCTCAACCTACAAGGCAATCCACCACACCACACTGGAGTAGAGTATTACACCACATCGGTGGCCCGAACCAGTATAAACTCTTGTGTCCCTTGTTCTTCGAGTTCGACGAGCCGAGCTTTGAGATCATGGTGAGAGAGAGAGCTAGGGGGAGGGAGAGATCTTCATGCGCACCCCAGAGTTCGAACCTTAAGGGTTTTGCCGGAACCCGCAATCCGACATTTGGTGCGCCAGGTAGGGGTGCGCTGAAGCTTTCCTTCCGTCGATCCATGCTCCACTGCTCCACCACGTCCATGGTAGACGCGCGTCGACCTCGCGCCGAGCGCCGGGCCGCCCTGGCCGCTCGTGTCGCTCAGACGGCCCCTGTCGGCGGGCCTCCCCGTCGTTCTCCATCACCCGCCGCCAACACCGCCACCGGCCCGGCGGGAAACAAGCAGCAAGCATCTTCGCTGCACCCCTCGGTGCGGCGGGACGGCCGCACCACCACCTCGTCGCTGACTCCGGCCAGCTCGTCGTCCCACGCTCGCCGCGCGCCCACGCACGCGCAGGTCGCGCTGCTCATAGCACTCGAGCTCCTACGCTACCGCCCGGTCGACGACCTCTACGAGGACTGGCTTGACCGCATCGCCGAGCTCGTCAGCGCTGCTGGGGGCTCGCCTGTCCCGTCTCTCTCGCTACCTCGCCCTCCTCCAACTGCGGGTGACGTAGCCCATGGAGCGCCTCCGCCACCTCCGCACCAAGACGGCGCCCTGGCGCCAAGACACACGGCCCCTCGGCGCGACCCACCGCGCCGGGCGCCCGCGCGCGAAGAAGGAAGCTGCCAAGAAGTTCCCCGGCCGCAAGAAAACGCTCCTGCGCTCCTGGCGCCACCACGACAAGACCGTGTGCCGCCTGCAATGGCGGTGTGCGAGCATCAAGAGCAGGCTCCGCCTTTACAAAGGGCCCGGGTGGCCACAGCAGGCTGCCGCGCCTTCACTCCAGAGCTGCGTAGCATCGTCTGGCCAGGCAAGTTCAAGCCAGACCCGCCTCCTCGCTACGACGGCACCCCGAACCTGCGGAGTTCTTGCAGCTCGACGAGCTGAGCATCAAGGCGGCCAACGGCGACGAGAAAGTCATGGCGAACTAGTTCCCCATGGCTCTCAAGGATGGTGCTCGCTCGTGGCTCCTAAACTTGCCCCCGAGGTCGATCTCTTCCTGGGGTGAGATGCGCGACCGCTTCGTCGCCAACTTCCAGGGCATGCGCGACCGCCCTCCGGCCGCGGGTGACCTACGTCGCATCAAGCAGCAGCCAGGAGAGACCCTGCAGAAGTACATCCAGCGCTTCAACAGCGTTCGCCTCAAGATCCCCAAGGTCACGGACGAGGCCATCATCTCAGCGTTTTTCGATGGCGTCCGCGACATCAAGATGAGGAGGAGCTCGCCATCCACGAGGAGCTATGGACGGCTCTGGAGATGTTCAACAAGGTGACCAAGTGCGCAAGAGCTGAGGAAGGGCGCCTTTCCCACCTCGAGCTCCCTGCTGCCGACCCAGAGGAGAAAAAAGCCAAGGCCAAGGACGTGAAGCGCAAGGGGGTGGCCGTGCTCACGGCGGAGCCGGACACAAAGCGCGGCCGAGACCACCCCGAGTCGTCCAAGAGCAGTCGTCCGTTCTGCGCCTTCCACAACGTACACAGCCACAACACCAACGATTGTCAGGAACTCAGGGCCATCTGAGAAGGACGCTTCGGTCGACGCCCCCGAGCGCAACGACCGGGGCTACGACCGGGGAAGAGGACGAGGTGGGGGACGCTGGGACGACCGCGGCCCCCGCCAGGAGTGGCGCGACCAGCCTCGTGAGGACCGCTGGCAGGACCAGCCTCGTGAGGGTGCCTGGGGGGACCAGCCGCGCGAGGACCGCCCTCAGGGCAATGCTGGTCTCCCTCCACTGCCACCACCACCAAGAAGAAACGACGACCACCATTAGGACAAGGGGGCTGGGGGCTTCCAGGAACCGCGCGCTATCACCTGCATCTTGGGCGGAGCTCAGGCCCCAGCATCCCAGCGTCTTCAAGCAGTTTGCTCGCGAGGTGAACACGGCCCTCCCCAGGCTCGAGGCCACGCGCCCGCTCAGGTGGTCTAAATGCGCCATCACCTTCAGCTCGTCGGACCAACTCAAGTGCGCAGCGACTGCCGGCGCCCTCCCGATGCTTTGCTCGCCCATCATCAGCAACGTCCAAGTCACCAAGACCCTCATCGACGGCGGCGCAGGGCTCAATGTCCTGTCCGTCGAGACATTCGATGGCCTCCAAGTGCCATACGATCAGCTGCAGCCTACCAAACCCTTCTCAGGAGTGACCGACGGCTCTACCACCCCGATAGGGCAGGTCCGTGTCCCTGTCACCTTCGGCCAACGCGACAACTACCGCACCGAGCTCATCGACTTCGACGTCGCCCACATCCGTCTGCCGTAGAACGCCATCCTTAGGTATCCAACATTAGCCAAGTTCATGGCAGTGACCCACCATGGCTACAACGTCCTCAAGATACCAGGAAGTGGCAGAATCATCATAGTCCCCTGCGAAGAAAGATATGCGGTGTGCTCCCTGGAGCGTGCCTTCCAAGCCGCAGCAATCGAAGACCCCGACAGCAAGGGCACCCTGTACCGTCCTGAGGCCATCCCCAAGAAGAAGAAGCAACTACTCCGCACAGGGCCTCAGGAGAGCGGCGCCGCCTCAGGATCAGCGCCTACGCCTGGAGCGCCTCCCTCCCTCGCAAGGCACGCCCGGCGCCCTTCTCGGGCAAGGCTCGGGGGCTCTCTTCTGGAGAGCCTCAGACCTAGCCAACATCACGAGGGAGGCGCTCGGGGACCACGTGGAGGCGTGCTTTGCTGCACATTTCCCTCAAGAGGGCATTGGGCGAGGAGCGCCCGGTGCTCAGGAGTTCATCATCAAGGCCACCCAGGAGCTTCAAGAAGCAGGGACCATGCGCGGCGACCGCCGCCCACCACCTGGCGCAACTCCCCATCCTGGCGAGGACGGCGGGCTGCGCGTCTGCATCGACATTCCAGGGCTCAATAGGGCCACGTCTCAGGAGCGCTTCTAGCCTTCGCGCGTTGGGCGGTGCGAGGGTCCACCTCACAGTTACGTCCTGAAAGTGCGTTATATCGACTAGAGGGGGGTGAATAGGCGATTTTTATGAATTCTTCACTGAGGAATTTGCCGGTGAGGAAATTCCTTAGCGAAGAACTACTAGCAGCAGAATAAGTACTCAAAAGTAAACATAGTAGAACACAAGCATGGTCATCATGATGAAATGAAGACAAGCACAGAGTACAGAAAGCGTAAACACATGATAACACAGGATGAAGACAAACAGACTGAAGAAATTGAACTGAGGAAATTGAGAAAGTCTTCAGTCAAAGTCTTCAAACACAGATATGAAGAAATGAAAGGGTTGAGGAAATAGAACCAGTAAGCTTGGTGAAGACAATGATTTGGTAGACCAGTTCCAACTGCTGTCTCAGTTGAACATATGGTTGGAGCGGCTAGGTATTTAAACCTGAGGACACACAGTCCTCACCGTATTCTCCTTGAGCTAAGGTCACACAGACCTCGCCCAATCACTCGTGGTAAGTCTTCAGGTGACTTCCGAACCTTCACAAACTCGGTCACTCGGCGATCCACAATTCCTCTTGGATGCTCCAGACCATGACGCCTAACCGTCTAGAAGAAGCACAATCTTCAAAGGTAACAAGCGTCGGATCCACGTAGGATCAATCTCTTCAGTGATGCTCAATCACTTTGGGTTTGTAGGTGTTTGGGTTTGGGTTTTCCTCACTCGATGATTTTCGCTCAAAGTCCTCGGAGGGTGGGATGCTCTCAAATGACAAGTGTCAGCTTCTCTCGGAGCAGCCAACCAACTAGTGGTTGTAGGGGGCGGCTATTTATAGCCTAGGGAGCAGCCCGACATGATAAGACATAAATGCCCTTCAATGATATGACCATTAGGTGGGTAGATATTTTGGGACAGCTGGCGCATAGCACAGCAACGGTCGGAAATTTGAGTATCGAATTCCTCAGGGCTATCATGTTCCTCACAGTGTAGGCAATCCGCACTGGCGAATTCCTAACTCCTCAGTCAGAACAAATTCCTCAGCGACCAGAAGAACCTCGTCTCTGTCACTGAAGAAATTGACTGAACTGTATGAGATTTCCAATGGCTTCACTCGAAGGGATTGGTAGGTGTAGGATTTTGAGTTGAGCATCACTTGGAAATTTTTCCTTAGTATTTCCTCGACCCCCTTTAACAGTACGGTGTTTTCTATGACTCAAGAAAGAGAAAATGAAACTACGAAAACAAAAGTCTTCACGCTTCATGTTCCTCAAATGAATACCAAGTCTTCAAGGTCACACCAATTTCTTCACTTTCAAAGTCTTCAGAAAGTCTTCAGAAATCCAAAGTCTTCAGTCGAAGAACTTCATTTTTAGGGGTCGACTTTCTCTGTAAATATCAAACTCCTCATAGACTTATAGACCTGTGTACACTCATAAACACATTAGTCCCTTGACCTTTAAGTCTTCAATACACCAAAATCACTAAGGGGCACTAGATGCACTTACAATCTCCCCCTTTTTTGGTGATTAATGACAATATAGGTTAAGTTTTCAACGGGGATAAACATATGAAGTGTAAATACTGATATTGAGGAATTTGATTGCAAGATATAGAAGAACTCCCCCTGAAGATGTGCATAGTGAGGAATTTGCTTTTGAAGCAATGCACACTTGAAGAGTTGAATCATGGAGATCTCCCCCTATATCTTGTAATTCATACACACATTTGACATATAATATGAAGAATTTGAAATGCATGATGAGATATGGTGACTGATGTAATTCAGCATGCCTGCATTAACATTAACGAGGAATAAGCATGCAGAAGAACATAGCAAAAGTATCAGACCACCATCGGGTTTAAGTTTACAACTCGATCCAGCAAAGTCATCAGAAGAACGAGAGTTGTAACTTAAGAAAAAAACGCCCATATAGATAGACCCGCTTGAAGATTAACTCAAATTTCTCCCCCTTTGTCATCGAATGACCAAAAGGATCGAAAAATGAGGACTAATGCCCCTGAAGAATATCAAGTTGATGAAGGAGCGCCAGCGTTGTTGGGGTCGTTTGTTGATGTAGGGCCTGCCGCAATGTCGTCCAAGTCTTCATGCTCGTCGGTTTCGCGCGATGAAGAATATGAGCTGGCCAGCAAGGAAGGAACCTTGACCTTCTTGTATTTCTTCGGTGGAGGAGCAGACCAGTAAAAATCTTCCTTGAGACCCATGTTCTTCAGATCTTCTTCGCCATATACATGTGACAAAATAGCCCAGGTGCGACCGAAGACCTCATGGAGGTAGTAATGGTTTTTCTTCACTACATTATGTGTAGCAGTCATGTTGTGAAGAATTGAACCAAACTGACGCTTAACCCATTTATGGTTTCGATCCACCTTCTGGTGAAGACTAAGCAGAAGCTCACGGTCAGTCATCACACGAGGAGCAGTGGATTGAGGATTTGGCTTGGATGCATGGGCAGCAGAATCATGAGTGGCAGAGTCATCATTGGTGGAATAAGATGCAGCCTTGCGAAATTGACCATCCAATGGACGAATGCCTTCATCGACAACAGCTGGTGCCTTGCCCTTTTCATCAGCTGAGGAATAGGTCCTCTTGAGGACTTCAATCGGGGGCAAGTAGCTGAGGTGATTCTGAAAATCTGCCTTGTAGTTGAGTGAAGACCTGGTTCTGAGGAATCTCATAATCCATGGTGCATAAGGCTTCAGCTCAAACGGAGAAAGTGCAACATTTGCCAGAGTCCTCATGAAGAAATCATGATAATTGACAGGAATGCCATGAATGATGTTGAATACCAGATTCTTCATGATGCCAACAATTTCCACATCAGAGGAGTCGTGGCCTTTGATTGGGCTCATAGTCTTCGTCAGAATGCGATAGACTGTCCTTGGTACATACTGCAATTCCTTCAAGAGGAATTTGGTCCTTGAGGCTTGACCGGGCTTCAGGGGCTTCATAAGCACTTGCATATAATGAGCAGTGAGCTCAGGCTCTTGGTACAGGCAACGGACTCCTTCAGGTGGAGGACTGATGGGCAGGGCGTGAAGTAATTCAGAGGCCGGTGCTTTGTAGTGAGTGTTTTCGGTCATCCAGTCAAAAACCCAAGAGTTTACATTGTCAGCATCTCCTGTGATGTGCAGTGTTGCGTAGAATTGAAGAATGAGCTCTTCATTCCAATCAACTATGTCTGTGCAAAAGTTGAGGAGGCCTGTGTCATGAAGCACACTAAGGACAGGAGTGAAGCATGGCAGTGATTCCATGTCCACATGAGGAATATGCTCGTGGTCGAAGACTTTATCCTTGTTGAAGAGCAGTGAAGAATAGAAGTTGGCCTGGCTGGCGGTCCAGAAGCGCTTCCTTCTAAGACGAGCAGAATCATAGGGATTGTAGTCAGTGAAGAACACGTGCTCGCCGAAGAAATCATCAGCCTTGAATTTCTGCTTCTTTGAGAATGGATCCTTTGGTTTGGGCTGAGGAGTGTCAGTCAATTGCATTATTACCTCGGGAATCGCAATCTCAGGCTCCACAGGCTGAGGAATTTCAGCTTCTTCTTCAGTGACAGCCTGGGTCTTCAATTCTTCATTTACATTTTCTTCAGCACTAGTGGCTGGAATTTCTTCATGGACTGACGGTGTGGCATGTGGTTCATCAGATCCCATTTGAACTGTAGTTACTGGGGACTGAGGAATCTGTTGCAATGGTGTGAAGAGTGGAGAGTTGGGGTGCTGACTTTCCCAAAAGTCATCATTCAGCACAGGTGTGGTACAGCCAATGTCCACATCCTCATCTTCCATTTCTTCGACGCCGGCCTCTTCAGTAGTGAACTGAGGCATAGGCGAGGAAACAACTGGAGTTGAAGGGATTGCATCCACTTCAATTTCTTCATCTAACTGCTCCGACGAAGTAGCAGAAGGATTTTCTTCATCAGATTCACTAGGAATCACATATTCTTCATCGTAAGGAAAAATGTCCTTTGATGGCATGGTTGAGATAGGAACAACATCAATGGTGTTTGGAAACGAGCTGGTCAAAGACTTCATCTTCTTCGGAGCTGAAGAATCTGATGAAGTTGATGCCTTCCTTTTCTTCACTGCTACATGCTCTGCAGCCTTAGTCTTCTTCACATCTAAAGCAGATGGAAGGATTGGAGTTGGGGTAGGCGCAAGAGGAGCAGAGGAATTCGGTTGAGTTTCTTCAGGTACAACTGATGCAGTTGCCCTAACCTCTTCATTTTCATCAGGCGCACCACTAGTGGATGCCCTGGCAATTTCATCAACGGCTGGAATGCAGTCATCAACCCTGGAACTCACATTTTCTTCAGCAGTCTGAATGTCATCAGCGGTGCTGGCATGTTCTTCAGTCGGCTGAGCAGATGCTTCAGCCTGAGGAATTTCTGGTTGCAATGGAGCTGCAACATTTGGAGTGAACTTTTCTGTCAACTTCACAAAACGGACTTTGGCTCCAAGCTAGTCAGCACGGTATACGTCAAATTCATCACTGAATTTCTTGATCTCAGATTGAATATTGACAAGTTCTTCAGTTGTCATAGAGATAACGTGTTTCTTGAAAAAACGCTCCTTCTTGTACTGCGCTTTCTTGATATACCTGGCTTTTTCAAATTTCCATTTCTCTTCTTGTATGAAGGCAGTCAGCATATGACTTTGGCCAGGAGTCAACTTGAAATCAGGCATAGGAGTGTTTGGGTCCTTGTGCCAGAGATCAATGTAGCCGAGGATCAACTTTGGGTCCAAAAGCAGAGGCACATTTGTGCCCTTAGCTCTAGCGTCCTTGACCTGCCTATCTCTGATGATTTCGGCAAGTTCCTCATCATCAGCTTCGTCTTCATCAGACGGCACTTGGAAGGCGACCTGCTTCTTGTGAGGACTTGGGCGAGAACCTCGTCCAGCAGTGGCCTTTGTCTTCAGCAGAGAGGGGCCAGTTGAAGAATTTGGTGCAGCTGAGGAACTAGCAGAAGCTCCTGAGGCAATAGAGATGCCTGTAGTCCTTTGGCATGTGGCAAGATGCACAGGTGCAGAGGATTTGGTCAGAGCAGCTGAGGACTTGAGCGGAGGAGCTGAGGATTTTGGAGGAGCAGGAGCAGCGTGAGGAATTGGCCGTGAGGGCTTTGAGGATTCTGGTCGTGAGGGCATTGCTGAGGAACTCGGCCGTGAGGGCATTGAAGAAGAAGCACTTGGCTTGTGAGCAGGCTTCTTTGACATGGCCTTTTTAGGCTTGACAGCAGAGGCAGCAGCAGCAGAGTCCTTGTTGAATTTCCTCACTGCTTCTTTTGCCTGTTTGGCCAACTTGGCCTGGCGCTTGGCCCATTCTTCAGGATAATCCTCACCGCGCTTGAGGCTGGTGGGATCTGCTATTTGGCCAGGTGCCAATGGAGGTCTTGAGCATGGAGGGGTAACAGCGAATTTCTTCATGTATTTGGGAGTAACATATCTGTACTCCCTCCACTCTCTTGCCCATCTCCTCTCAATCTTTTGAATGCGCACCTTGCGCTAATTTTTATCTTCCTCAGGGGGTGTGCAGTACCCAGCATAGATGTCCTCAGGGATTTCAAAAGCAGTGTTGACCTCAGGCCTCTTTCCTCCTTTCTGTGGCTTCTTTCCATCAACCATTTTCTTCAGCTGAGGAATTTGAACAATGGAATTCTCTGAAGATGTATGCAACTTTTCTTCGAGGAACGCTGCAAATGAGTTAAGTTGATGAGAACCTAGTGATTCAGCAGCGGACATGAGTACCTGTGAACAGAGTATAGTTGCGAGGAATTTGGAGAGGTCATATGCGTTCTCAGAAGGTTTTGTAAAAAGAACAAGTTTGACGAATTTGACCAGATGAGTCTTGAAGAATTTCACTAAGCGTTCTTTGTCTTAGGTTCCAGAGTTGTACAGATAAAAAAATCCACACAATTGAGGAATCTTGAAGAAAAATATAGCTTAGATAAATGAATCAAGAGCAGATGACATGTGAGGTGTTTTAGTGTGTGAGAATCTGAAGAATAAACACCCGAGGATTTTGTAGAAATCATTTGAATCAAAGAGGGCAGTAAAAGTAACTTTTAATTACCCTGGACGAAGAACACGACGAACTGGGATGTGGAGATGTGAAGTTCGTCAGTGCAGATCTTCCACGCCCTAACTCGGCAGAGGAAGACAACTACGGCGGCGGCGGAGTGAAGAAATCCGCAGCCGGTGCGAGTACGACGGTGACGAGGTCGAGGCAGTGAAGCTCTTCCTCACTGGCGACAATGAAGTAGCGGCGGCGCTAGGGTTTGAGAAGCTCGAGCTAGAGAGAGGTCGAGCGGAGTAAAAGAAGTGAGGAAGGGGAGGGGGTATATATAGCCACGGTGAAAAACTGTTCGCCCGAAGAATTTGGACGAACGTGCCCCTGGCCCTTCTCATTCGCTTGACATGTGTCACCCACGTATTGTGAAGTGGAGATCGTGTGAGGTCGTGGGTGAATAGATAAGTATTTCGTGGGATTCGGAACGGTTTGAGCGGCAAAGCCGAAAATTTGGATAAGATAAGTTAAAAGTTCCGTTCGCAAATTCTTCAGCTGACAAGGACACAGTGAAGATTTTGAACGAGTTTCAAATAGAACACACATGAAGAATTCGTGAATAGAATGGGTTGAGTTTAGCATAGAGGGGGAAGGGTCCGATCACATTCACTTAGCAGAAAAACCAACTTGAAAGATTAGCCATAAGTGAATGCTGTAGAGGACATAAACTCATATATATATATATATATATATATATATATATATATATATATATATATATAGCCAATGAAGAAAAACGACGGAAACAGTGAAGACAATGCAAAGTTGAAGAAAATGAACAACCGAGGAATTTCAAAACTGAGGAAAAACTCAAATTGAAGATTTTCAAGTTTTGGTGGTGGCGTGACCCACCGTATAAGAATGATGATTTCAGACACCGCTTACAATTGTCGTAGGGTTCTGAGAATCAAATTCTTTGTTAATTTCTTCACACTTAGAGTGTTATTCTTCATTGATTGAAGAAAAATGTTTCTTCATGTGTTGCACATCTAAGTCATCAATTTTGCATAAGTGTTAGGATGAGTGTCCTTTTCAAAGAACATTCGAAGATTCTAAGATATTTAGCTCACACCGCAACTTGCTAAATCTCTTCTCATCCAAGGGCTTTGTGAAGATATCGGCTAGCTGTTCTTCAGTCTTCACATGCTCAATAGAAATGTCGCCCTTCAACACATGATCACGAAGAAAATGATGACGAATCTGAATGTGCTTGGTCTTCGAGTGCTGAACTGGGTTGTGAGCAATCTTGATGGCACTCTCATTGTCACAGTAGAGAGGCACATTCTTCACGTTGACGCCGTAGTCCTTGAGAGTTTGCTTCATCCACAGCAATTGAGCACAACAAGAACCAGCAACAATGTACTCAGCTTCAGCAGTAGACAGTGATACGCAGTTCTGTTTCTTCGAGGACCAACAGACCAAAGATCGTCCGAGGAAATGACATGTACCAGATGTTGATTTGCAGTCCACATGATCACCAGCATAGTCAGAGTCAGAATATCCAATTAGATCAAAAGCCGAGCCCTTGGGGTACCATAATCCAAGTGTTGGTGTGTGAGCTAGATATCGAAGAATATGCTTCATAGCCTTATGGTGTGATTCCTTCGATGTAGCTTGAAATCGGGCACACATGCAAACACTAAGCATAATATCTGGCCTAGATGCACATAAGTACAATAAAGAACCAATCATGGAGCGGTATACCTTTTGATCGAAGTCAATACCATTTTCATCAGTGCATAGATGGCCATTTGTGGGCATAGGAATTTTGACCCCTTTGCAATCTTGCATGCCGAATTTCCGCAGTACATCCTTGAGGTATTTCTCCTGAGATATGAATATGCCATTGCGCTGTTGACGAATTTGAAGACCTAACAAGAATTTCAATTCTCCCATCATAGACATTTGATATTCTTCACTCATCATATAGGAAAATTCATCACTATAACGTTGGTCAGTGCAGCCAAAGATAATATCATCAACATATATTTGGCACACAAAAAATTCACCATCATAAGATTTAGTGAAAAGAGTAGGGTCGAGTGAACCTGGTTTGAAGCCTTTCTTCATGAGGAATTCCTTCAAAGTATCATACCACGCCCGTGGGGCCTGCTTGAGGCTATAGAGGGCCTTATTGAGTCTAAAGACTTTGTCAGGATGCTTTGGATCTTCAAAACCTGAGGGTTGAGCAACATATACTTCTTCCTCAAGCTTACCATTGAGGAATGCACTTTTCACATCCATTTGATATAAAGTGATATCATGATGGTTAGCATAAGCAAGTAATATGTGAATAGCCTCAAGTCTAGCAACAGGTGCAAAAGTTTCATCGAAATCAATTCCTTCAACATGTGTGTAGCCTTGAGCTACTAGCCGTGCCTTATTCCTCACCACAAGGCCATTTTCATCTTGCTTGTTGCGGTAGATCCACTTTGTGCCAATGATATTGTGCTTGCGAGGATCTGGACGTTTGACCAGTTCCCAGACGTTGTTGAGCTCGAATTGATGTAATTCTTCTTGCATGGTCTGAATCCACTCAGGCTCCAGAAATGCTTCATCTATCTTAGTGGGCTCTGTAATAGAGACAAAAGCATAGTGCCCACAAAAGTTAGATAAATGTGAAGCTCTTGAGCGTGTGAGAGGACCTGGTGCTTCAATGTCATCGATGATCTTTTCAACTTGCACTTCTCTTGCAACGCGAGGATGAGCTGGTTGTCGTTGAGGAATTTGATCAGCATTTTCTTCAGCACCATTTTCTTCAGCATCATTTTCTTCAGGTGCATTAGCTGGACGTTCTTCACGTTCTGGAATGAATTCTTCAGCAGATTCTTCGGTAGGAATGACATCCTCAGTAGCCTTGAACTTGATAGTTTCCTCAGGTGCTGGTTCATCATCACAGAAGGTAGGTGCTCTCTTTGCGAGCCATTAGTTTCATCGAACCGCACATCTACAGTTTCAACAACCTTGTGAAGAATGTTGTTGAAGACTCTGTAGGTATATGAGTCCTTTCCGTAACCAAGCATGAAACCTTCATGTGCTTTCGGTGCAAATTTAGAGTTGTGATGAGGATCTCTAATCCAGCATTTAGCACCGAAGACTTTGAAATAACTCACATTGGTTTTCTTGTCAGTGAGGAGTTCATAGGCAGTCTTCTTGAAGAATTTGTGAAGATATACTCTGTTGATGATGTGGCACGTAATATCAATTGCATCAATCCAGAAACGACGAGGCGTTTTGTATTCATCAAGCATAGTGCGAGCCATCTTAGCAAGAGTCCTATTCTTGCGCTCCACGACGCCATTCTGCTGAGGAGTATAAGGAGCAAATAACTCATGAGTAATACCAAGTTCATCAAGATAGTCATCAAGACCAGAATTCTTGAACTCAGTTCCATTGTCACTTCTGATGTGCTTGATCTTCACACCAAAGTTGGTTGAAGCCCTCGAGGAAAATCGTTTGAAGACTTCCTGCACCTCATGTTTGTAAGTAACAATGTGTACCCATGTGTATCGAGAGTAATCATCAACAATAACAAAGCCATATTGAGATGCATCATTTGAAACTGCAGAATAATGGTAGGACCGAAGAGATCCATATGAAGCAATTCAAATGGTCGAGTAGTGGTCATGATAGTCTTCGCTGGATGCTTAGCCTTGGTCATCTTTCCAGCTTGACAGGCTCCGCATAAGTGATCCTTGAGGAATTTGACATTCTCAATGCCAATGACATGCTTCTTCTTTGCAAGCGTGTGCAAATTCCTCATGCCTGCATGACCAAGTCATCGATGCCATAGCCAGCCTTCTGAAGCTTTTGCAAGTAGGCACACGGCTAGTTGTGGTCCTGTAGAGAAATCAACAATATACAAGTCTCCTCTCCTAAAGCCTTCGAAGACTTTGGAATTGTCAATACTTGCCAAAGACAACAACCATATCAAGATTGCAAAGCATTGAGACAGACATGAGGTTGTATCCTAAGGACTCCACAAGCATGACTTTGTCCATGTGTCGATCCTTTGAGATCAGAACCTTACCTAGACCCAATACCTGACTTTTGCCTTTGTCAGCGAAGATGATATGCTTCAGATGCGATGGAGATAAGGGAGCATCCATCAATAGGTTCTTGTCACCAGTCATGTGATTTGTACATCCACTATCGAGGACCCACTCAGTGGCTTTGGGTTGATCATTCCACAGATGAATTAGTGCAGCTTACGAACTCATATACTTCATCAGTGAAGAATATGACATCACAATTCATCAGATCAATTTCATCAAGCAACAGAATAGATAAAGCAATGTGAGGACGTGAGAAATGAAAGTTCATTTCTTCATGATTAGTCTGTGTCCTTTCAGGCACTTTTCAGGTCTCCAGCAAATTCTTCAGACGTTTGAGCATGTCTGGAGACCTGACCCTGCAGAAGAGATTAGTTCTTTTTCTTCACCACCCACATCTAAAGGGGTGGCAAAGAGTTCATCACTCTGCGAGCTCCATATGAGAAAGGTGGCATAGACGCCAGTCCATTTAGTTTCACATAAGAGGAGCTAGGATAAGCATATGAATAAGCAGAGAAATTCTTCGAGGACTTATGAACATAATGGTTAGAAGAATAATGCTCATATTCATAGCCCTTAGCTCTTCCCTGCGAAACAGAGTTGTTAGCACGATGATATTCATATGAGGACTTTGGTCCTTTTGAGGAATTTGATCCATGTGAGGAATTTGGTCCGTATGAGGACTTGGATCCATATGAAGAATTTGGTCCATATGCAGAGTTTGATCTGGGGTTCCTATTCTTCACAGGTGGTGTCATGAGGACATTCACCTGAAGACTTTCAAGGCACCTTTTGGGAACCCAGATTTTCTTCATAGGGGAACCGTTCCTGCAGTTAGTGCCAACATATCTAGCAAATACTTCACCATTCTGATTTTTGAACAGTTTATAGTTGGAGTCAAATGACTCATCAGAAGAATGAGAAGATTCACATGTAAAGCCAGATAAATTGGATGGATCAACTGGAGGTCCCTTTGCAGCAACCCATGAGGTTTTGGGGTACTGCTCAGGCTTCCAATATGTACCATCAGCATTGAGTTTCCTCTCAAAGGCAATACCCTCTTTCCTAGGGTTCCTGTTGAGGATCTGCTTTTTAAGCACATCACAAAGAGTCTGATGCCCTTTGAGGCTTTTGTACATGCCTGTCATGTACAATTCCTTCAGCCCTGCATCATCAGTGATACTAGCAATGTCCTCAGATGAGGAATAAGTGATAGCAGAGACAGTTGAAGAATTTGTAGCATTAGAAGCATTTGAACATTCAGGTGAAGAATTAGCAGATTCACGTTCAATGCATTTCAAGCATGGAGGAACAAATTCTTCCTGAGAAGCGCTGATTTGTTGAGCAAGTAATGAATCGCGCTCCTTCTGAAGATCTTCATAACTCACTCTTAGCTTTTCAAGATCTTGCTTTCTTTGAAGAAATTCATAAGAAAGCTTCTCATGATCGGATAAGAGAGTGTTATGATGACCTTGAAGGTTGTCAAACCTAGTCTGAAGTCTTTGAAGATTTTCAGTTAAGGTTTTAGTGCGACCCATTTCTTCACCCAACATATCATCACTTTTGTCTAGCATAATTTTAACCTTTTCAAAAGCCCTTTGTTGTTTCACAGCAATCTTAGCAAATTTAGAGTAGCTGGGCTTGAGGTTTTCATCAGATTCATTCTCACTAGATTCAGAGGAGGTATATTTGAGTACCTTGGCACCCTTTGCCATGAAGCAATAGGTGGGAGCGTAGTCATCATTGCCTTCATCAGCCTTGTTGGTGGAGCCATTTTCTTCAGAGTTGAAGATAGACTTGCTGACGAATGCAGTAACGAGAGCTATACTCGCCACACCAGACTCGGACTCCTCAGATGCCTCCTCTTCCTCATGTTCCTTAGATGCAGCCTCAGAGTCCATTTCCTTGCCAATGAATGCCCGAGCCTTCTTGGAGCTGCTCTTCTTGTGAGATGAAGACTTCGAGGATTTTGATGATGAAGATTTTGATGATTTCTTCTTCTTCTTCTTCGCGTCATCAGAATTATAATCCTTGTATTTCTTCTTCTTTGATTCCTTTACCCACTGAGGACAATCTTGAATGTAGTGACCAGGTTTCTTGCATTTGTGGCAAAGTCTCTTCTTGTAGTCACTAGATGAGGAACCATTGCTCCTTGAGGGTTTCCAAAGCGGCCACGTCTTGAGAACTTCTGGAATTTCTTCACGAGCAGTGCTAGCTCATGGCTCAGTTCTTCAGGATCACCAAGGCTGCTACCAGAATCTTCATCTTCAGACTCGAAAACTGCCTTGGCCTTCAATGCACGTGATCTGCCATAGCTCGAACCATAGAGATCTCTCTTTTCAGCAAGCTGGAACTCATGAGTATTCAGCCTTTCGAGGATATCAGCGGGATCAAGTGACTTGTAGTCAGCACGCTCTTGTATCATCACTGCCAGAGTATCAAATGAGGAATCAAGCGATCTCAGCAATTTCTTCACCACCTCATGGTTGGTGATGTCAGTGGCACAAAGTGCTTGAAGCTCATTTGAGATGTCAGTGAGGCGATCGAAGGTTTGTTGAACGTTTTCATTGTCAAGTCTTTTGAAGCGGTTGAAGAGATTGCGAAGAACATCAACTCGAGAGTCGCGCTGTGTTGAGACTCCTTCATTTACTTTGGACAGCCTATCCCAGATAAGCTTAGCAGTTTCCAAAGCACTCACTCTTCCATACTATCCTTTGCTCAGATGGCCACAAATGATATTTTTTGCTTGAGTCGAGTTGCTTGAATCTCTTCACATCAGCAGCATTCAGTGAAGGTGTGACTGAGGGAACACCATTTTCCACAACATACCAGAGATCGTTATCAATTGCCTCAAGATGCATTCGCATCATATTCTTCCAGTAGGGGTAGTCCGTCCCACCGAACGTAGGACACCCGGCAGAGACCTTGATCATGCCTGCGGTCGACATAACTAAAACTCCAGGCGGTTAAACCAAAACCACACAGAACAAGGGAGTACCTTGCTCTGATACCAATCGAAAGTGCGTTATATCGACTAGAGGGGGGGTGAATAGGCGATTTTTATGAATTCTTCACTAAGGAATTTGCCGGTGAGGAAATTCCTTAGCGAAGAACTACTAGCAGTGGAATAAGTACTCAAAAGTAAACATCGCAGAACACAAGCATGGTCATCATGATGAAATGAAGACAAGCACAGAGTACAGAAAGCGTAAACACAGGATAACACAGGATGAAGACGAACAGACTGAAGACATTGAACTGAGGAAATTGAGAAAGTCTTCAGTCAAAGTCTTCAAACACAGATATGAAGAAATGAAAGGGTTGAGGAAATAGAACCGGTAAGCTTGGTGAAGACAATGATTTGGTAGACCAGTTCCAACTGCTGTCTCAGTTGTACATCTGGTTGGAGCGGCTAGGTATTTAAACCTGAGGACACACAGTCCCGGACACACAGTCCTCACCGTATTCTCCTTGAGCTAAGGTCACACAGACCTCGCCCAATCACTCGTGGTAAGTCTTCAGGTGACTTCCGAACCTTCACAAACTCGGTCACTCGGCGATCCACAATTCTTCTTGGATGCTCTAGACCATGACGCCTAACCGTCTAGAAGAAGCACAGTCTTCAAAGGTAACAAGCGTCGGATCCACGCAGGATCAATCTCTTCAGTGATGCTCAATCACTTTGGGTTTGTAGGTGTTTGGGTTTGGGTTTTCCTCACTCGATGATTTTCGCTCAAAGTCGTCGGAGGATGGGATGCTCTCAAATGACAAGTGTCAGTTTCTCTCGGAGCAGCCAACCAGCTAGTGGTTGTAGGGGGCGGCTATTTATAGCCTAGGGAGCAGCCCGACATGATAAGACATAAATGCCCTTCAATGATATGACCGTTAGGTGGGTAGATATTTTGGGACAGCTGGCGCGTAGCACAGCAACGGTCGGAAATTTGAGTATCAAATTCCTCAGGGCTATCATGTTCCTCATAGTGTAGGCAATCTGCACTGGCGAATTCCTAACTCCTCAGTCAGAACAAATTCCTCAGCGACCAGAAGAACTTCGTCTCTGTCACTGAAGAAATTGACCGAACTGTATGAGATTTCCAATGGCTTCACTCGAAGGGATTGGTAGGTGTAGGATTTTGAGTTGAGCATCACTTGGGAATTTTTCCTTAGTATTTCCTCGACCCCCTTTAACAGTACGGTGTTTCCTATGACTCAACAAAGAGAAAATGAAACTACGAAAACAAAAGTCTTCACGCTTCATGTCCCTCAAATGAATACCAAGTCTTCAAGGTCACACCAATTTCTTCACTTTCAAAGTCTTCAGAAATCCAAAGTCTTCAGTCGAAGAACTTCATTTTTAGGGGTCGACTTTCTCTGTAAATATCAAACTCCTCATAGACTTATAGACCTATGTACACTCATAAACACATGAGTCCCTTAACCTATAAGTCTTCAATACACCAAAATCACTAAGGGGCACTAGATGCACTTACATGTCCGCATGCCATTTGGCTTGCCAAACGTGGCGGCTGCCTTCTAGCGCCACATGCGGAGTGTCCTATCTGCTCAGGAAGCCAGGCACCACGCAGTCCGGGCGGAGATGGCGACGGTCCTCGAAGACCCGCCTGGGCCCCCAGAGCCTCCCGAGGCTCGGGGTCCTAGCGGCTCATGAGAAGCGACTCCTTTATCGCGCGCCTTCGGCTACCTCAACCCCCCTTCGACAACGGTACCAGGTGACATTTTCCAAGTTTACTCAGCTGGGAGCGCCCCTCGGGCTGCACGATTCCCAGGTCGCATGGGCCTGTCCCTGCGGTATGTATCCTTTTGCATCTTTAGTTTACTCTGCCGGGGGCGCCCCTCGGGCTGCATCATCCCCATGCCGCTCGGATCCGTCCCAGTGGTATGTATCATTCTTACATCTATCTGAACTAGCTTATCTCCTTGCATGGTTTTCTTACGGCTACCGCTTGTTTGATCACACCTCGCGGCATCCCGCGCTACTGACCGATCTCCAGTTTACCCTGTGGCGAAAACTCCACATACCGGCACGACGCTTGTGCTCGGGTCCGTCCCTACAATGCTGATAAACCTGAGAGATTGAGCTCTGGCTCGCGGCCCGCTCCGCGCACGTCACCTCATCAGATCCTCAGTGCCTTCGTCTTCTTGTGGAACAATCGGCAACTAGGTAACCAGTGCGATCACGGGCTATGCTCTCTCTCCAACCAACCTGCAGGAACCTCCTGAGGACGACAGCAGGCGGTACTGTGGGCACCTTCTTTTCCCATGCAATTCGCTTGCGCGTTAAAAGGGGGGCACCTAAGCATCGCGCCTCAGGAGCTCTTACTAGCTCTGGAGCCATCACCCCCTGGCCTTGACCATGGCATCGCGACCTGGCATACCAGCGGCGGCTGAGCTCGCTCGAGGGCTGGGACCTGAGGACATAGAGCACACGGAAGAGTGTGGTAAAAGGGGGAAAGCTCGCACGGGCCTAACCCAGCTACACTATGGCCATTGATGCACGAGCCAGGCGCAGCACAAGGAGTCGACTCTGGACCGCTAAGATAAGTTCGCACTCGGGTCGGCCAAGCGCTGCGGCATAGGATTCCCATCTCTTGCAGCCTTGCCATGGCGACGCCGCCTTCCTTTCCTACCCTTAGGTAGCTGCTTGCATGCTAAAGGGGACCTCTTGAGCATTGCGCCTCAGGAGCTCTTACTGGACCTCTGGCCGCTCACCTCCTGGCCTTGACCATGGCATCGCGACCTGGCATACCAGCGACGGCTGCAGCCTGCCTGGGGACCGAGACCTATCGGCGTAGAGCACCAAGCTACCACGAGGTTGGAAAGGGGGGACGGAGCCGAAGCAAGACATGCAGTCGTAAAACTTCATAATAAGGGCAATATAAACAGAAGGCACTGCAGATCCCTTACACGCCCCCACGGGGCTCGTCTCGATTCCTCGCAGGGAACAAAAGAAGAAGGTTTCTAGGAGCCCTACCTACAAGCGCCAGCGCCGTCGACGCCATCCTCAACAGTGGGCCACGGGAGGCCGGCGTCAACCCCATCCAGATCAACGACGGCGGCGGGCGGATGCCGCTGCCGTGCTCCGGGCATGGCGAGAGCTCGGGGGCACGTAGCTGTCGTCGCTCGTCTCCGGAGTCTCGTAGGGCTCGGGAGAGTCGCTAGACTCCCAAGCGCCATCGCTGCTGCTGGAGGAACCGCCGGCGAGGCCGGCGGCCGGCCCGGCTCCTGCCGCTGTGTCGTCCTGACAACCCCCTCCATGGCAGCACTCCAGGCGGTGGCCTTCCCCATCGAAGACCTATAAGAACATCATGGAGGCGCCATCGTATTCGAAGTGGATGGCGAGGGCGCCCTCCACACGGCAAACTCAGGCGACCTCGCCCCATCCGCGAGTCATGAAGATCTTGCCCGGGGAGACGACCTCAACCTCTACCCCCGTCGCCGGGGCATCGCACTCGGCGTGCTGCAGCAACAGCTCGAGGGGGCCCCTCGGCGGCACCTCAGCGGAGAAGAACTGCGGGAAGCGAATCCAAGTGCACGGGGGCATCGCCGCCCACACCACCAGTTCGCGCGAGGAGCCCTCGGCGTGGGTTCCTGGTGTCGTGGTTCTAAGTCTGACAGTAGAATGGGGGGTAGGGATGTAGAGGCAAGATCCTAGCTATGGAGAAGTTGTACGCACGAGTTTTACGAGTTCAGGCCCTTCTCGGAGGAAGTAACAGCCCTACGTCTCAGAGCCTGGAGGCGGTCGACTGGATTATATGCGTGTGTGTTACAGGGGGGTGCGAACCCTTGTGCATGTGGAGGGGGGTGGCTTATATAGAGTGCGCCAGGACCCGGGCAGCCCACATTACAAGGGATTTAAGGTACATCAAGAGGGGGGGCGTTACTGGTAACGTCCGTAATAAAGTGTTATAAATGGCTATTAAGTCTAGGAGTTAATGCTCGACCGTTGCTGTGTAGAGTGACTCTAGGTCTTCTGTTCATCGAGTGTTCCTTGTTACGGTCGAGTGATCTTGATTCCTCTGAGTGGAAATGTTTCTGGTCGAGTGGGTGATGGTACCCCTCGAATGCTTCTGGCTTTAGAGTGATGTCCTTGGGGAGGGTATTTAGGTCAGGCCTATGACCCTACCGTAGGTACATGTCCTCATCATTAGCCCCCGAATGGATCAGGGTTTTAGTGGAGAAGGAGTTGAAAATACTTCCGACTCATTTTTCGCGCTTCGGGTGTGTCTTGTTTTGGATCAACGAACCGAGGTGGTGACACCGACTTCTTTTTCAGTCGCCTTGATCCATTCCTGGTTTTGTCGAGTGAACTTTTGCTGGAAGAGGTCTGAGTGCTAATGTGGTGGAGATCTTCCGTCTGACAAGTTGTTCTGCTGCCCCACGGATCTCGTGGGATTTGAACTTCGAGAAGCGCGTGGGGCGGAGGAGGCCGCAATAATCGGGCTGGATAAGGCAAGGCCACCTCGATTCCCGCGCCGCCTTTTTTGCCACGTATCACACGCGCGACTGTAGCGGGATTTGATAAGATTTCCCGGGACTACAGGTCAGTCACTCGGAAGCAACCCCATATAAGGCGCCGGACCGGGGTTTTTGAACAGTGCGTCCTCATTCTTCTTCTCTCTTCTCAGTTTTCCCCACTACGCCTGCTCCTCCTCCAGCGCCGCCGCTCCGCTCGAGCTCCGTCCATGGCGATGGGGAAAGAAAAGACGATGGCTCTGGAGCGCGCAAAGAAGGCAACGGCGAAGGCGAAGGGGGAAAATTCCAGCCGGGGCGGATCCTCATCGCGGTCCGGTTTGCCGCGCGGCAGGATCCAGGGCGACTGGATCCAGTCGACGATCAGTCAGGATGACCTCGACGATCTGGCGAAGGAGGGGATGATTCCTCACGGATCGGCACGGCTCCCGGAGGATGAGACCGAACCTCGACCGCGGGAGGGTGAGTGCGTCCTCCTCGCCACTCACGTTGACCGTGGATTTTCTCTGCCTCCGCATCCTTTTTTCCGGGCTTTCTTGAATTTCTTTGGAGCACAACTTCATCACTTTTCCCCCAACACCATCATATATCTTTCTGCTTTCGTGTCTCTGTGCGAAAACTTCTTGGGTTGTCGACCACACCGGGGTCTCTTCAAGCACATTTTCACGTGTCGCTCCCAGTCGGTCAAAAAGGCTAACCCGAGTGACGAGAGGACTCAGGTGATCCAGATGTGTGGGGGTCTTGGGATTCAGATGAGGGGTAAGAGCTCTTTCCCAGCCATAACTCTTCCTAAGTCAGTACGAGGATGGCAGTCGACTTGGTTTTACTTCAAAGACCAGCCGACTCCAGGTCAGTCGACTGGACTTCCTCCTTTTTCTATGGCTCGCGTAGAGAAGCCCTCCGCCTTGAAAGTGACTCCAGGGGAGAAAGCGGAGGTGAAAGTGCTGGTTGAGCGAGTGGTCTATCTCATCCGTGAGGGTGTAACTGGAATGGATCTGCTGGAAGTCTTCCTCAGACGACGCATTCAGCCACTTCAAGCCCGCGACCATCCGATGTGGATGTATTCGGGCATTGAAGATTCCACTCGGGTGCACCCAGAAGAACTCGACGAGGATACGGTGGAGAAGTGGTTGAGGAGTATCACTGGCAATAAGGATAACCTCAGAGGAGCCAGGAGAATCCCTCCACTTGACCAATCCTACGAACCAGACAAGGTCCGATTCTGAATTACCGAGTGTCATCTTGATTTAACATGCAACAGTTTATGCTTCACCGACTGACTTTGTCTTGCTTGTTTTCTTCTAGGCCCTTACTGAAATGTACTCGATGCCCAACGGAGAGCAGGAGCAGGACCCGGAGGGGGAGGCAAGCAGCGGTGAAAGCGGCGAGTGGCATTCCGACGGAGAGGGGGACGAGGAGAGCGACGACCCAAGTGACGAAGAAGAGGTCGACTCCCCTCCCCGCAGGGAAAGGCGATCCAAACTTACTCACGACCCGGCGAGTGCCCGTGACAAGGCGACCATTCAGACCGGGCAGTGGTCAAAGCGTCTTCGGACGTCCTCTCCGGCACCAACTGAAAAAGCTCCAAAGCAGTCCAAGGTTGTAGTGCAGAAGACTCGAAAGGCGCTGCCGAGAATCAAAATTGACGTTCCTGTTGCTTCTGCGTGAGTGTTCTTCTTTCGCTTTTACTCGACGTTCTGTGCTATTTATTTTTCCCGTGGTTTGACCGAATGAATCTTGAAACTGGCAGTGCCGCTACCTCTGGGACCTCTGCTTATAAGAACGAGGATGAGGAAATGGAAGATGCGGTGACCTCCAATACGGGTACAATCCTCGTGATTTTGTCTTCGATTTGTCGATTGAACTGTGCTATATCCAATCGGGTGATGAAACTTTGGCGACTGATCTTTTTACAGCCCTCAACGTCATTGACCTCCCAGACGACGACGAGGACGAGCCACAGAGGCCCTTGGGGAGAAGAAACAGGAAAACGTCCGCTCGCAAGACGCTTCAATCGACACCGGTGGCGGAACCGGTAATTCAGGACGCCGGTGATGCCAATCGGACTTCCGTCTCCTTCGCCATACCGCTGTCGAGTGCTTGGCCTTCCTCGTCAGTTGCATAGACTCCCACCGATCCACCTTCACTTTTTTCTACACATCACGTCCCAGAGGACCAAGTGGGTGCTGCAAAAGAGGCTATACGCCAGGCGGGCATTATGATGGAGAAGATGAAGATGGTGCGGGAAGCCAGCCAAGCTGCTTATGATGCCAGCTTCGCTCTCCAGAGCAACGTCCAGGTTAGTAGATCGTCGACTGACTCTTCTGGCTTGTTCTGTTAGGATATGGTACCTAAAAACTTTCTTTCCAAGAATCTTTGCATCTGTCTGCGCCTTGCATCTGTACACCCACTGGGTGTTTTGATTTGTCACTGAACAGATTCGCACTTTGAGCTGATAATGTTGTTGTCAATTGAATCTTTTGACCAGTGGGGGCACGCTGAGTGCACCCACTGGGTGTAGTCCCCGAGACCATAATTGACTGCGGGCAGTCGACTATGGTCTGAGCATCAGAATTTGAATTTCTTCACTCGGTCTGGTCGGGCCATGTCGAGTGGAACTTTGAACCAGTGGGGGCACGCTAAGTGCACCCACTAGGTGTAGATCTTTTGACCAGTGGGGGCACGCTGAGTGCACCCACTGGGTGTAGTCCCCGAGACCATAATTGACTGCGGGCAGTCGGCTATGGTCTGAGCATCAGAATTTGAATTTCTTCACTCGGTCTGGTCGGGCCATGTCGAGTGGAACTTTGAACCAGTGGTTTTTTTTGCACTCGTGCCGGACCGGCCTTGTCGAGTGTAAACTGAACCAGTGGGGGCACGCTAAGTGCACCCACTGGGTGTAGTCCCCGAGACTACTGTTGGATGTTTGATTCAGCAGTAGTCTTAGAATTTGTTGGCTTTATCCTTTTACCTCTCCGAAATAACCAATCTTTTCACCTATCAACTGACCTGTTCTTTTTGCAGAAATCTTGTGATCTTGGAGCTCGTTTTGCTGACCTGGAGAAGCAGCAGATTCAGCTTAACCTCGATCTGGAGTTGGCCAAGACAGAACTACAGAAGGCCAAGGCTGACGCCGCTGGTAAGGAAAACCTGTCGACTGAGTTTTCCCTGAACCGGATTTCATTCTGCTTTTTCTGAGTCCAACATTATTTCTTTCAGAGAAACTGAACCAAGCTCTGGCGAAAAAGGATCAAGATCTGGCGGCCGCGCAGAAAAAAGCTGATGAGAAAACCACGCTCGCTGAACAGAAGTTGGCTTCAGTCGGCAAGTTGGAGGAAGAAAACTCCAGGCTGAAAACTGCCCTTGACGAAGCCAATAAGGAAGCGACTCGCCTGAAGAAGGACAAGGAAAATCTGAACGAGAAGATGGAGGGTATTGCCCGCAAGAGGAACGATCTGGAGAGTTATCTGAGAAGCCTTGCTAAGAAGTTATTCGTCATGCTTGAAGGTGTTTCCTTTGATCCGACTGGTTTGTTCTTGTCGACTCGACATATGAGCATTGGCTTACCCTTGAATTGTGTATGCAGAGTTTTGCCGGGACTTCGAGGAAGAGACCGGGCGAATTGAACCAAGCTTGGACCCCATCAACTCTCCAGTGAAGGATGAAGCTGCCATGAACGTGCTCCGACTGGAATCCCGCATCACTGGTGTTGTCGATTATCTCGCCCGACTGAAAGTCGTGGTGTCGCGGATTGACACAACTCTCTGGCCCATGGCAATACTTCAGAATGACCTCGAGTCTATGATGGCTCGGCTCAATGAAGCTCCCAGCCGAATTCAAGAATGGAAGAAGTCTTCTGCCCGGTGCGGCGCTGATGTGGCTCTATCTCTGGTTCGCGTCCACTGTCGAGAAGCTCGGGAAGAGAAGCTGGCGGCGATTGAAGTTGCTAACACCAAGAGGCATGACTTCCAGTCCTTCATGGAGACTTTCATTGCTGCCGCCACTCGGATTGCTGACGGGATCGACCTGGACGAATTCGTCGAGCCTGCCAGCCCTCCTCCTGCGGAGTGAACAAACTTTTATGCTCTGCCTTAAATTTGCCTCGGAATGTCGAGTGATTTTGTAACCGTTAAACTCCTTCGGGCTGAATGCCCGAGTACTTTGATCCGTGGTCTTGAACTTTAGGATTTATCTGAACTTGATTTATCTCTGAATATGCTTGTATTTGTCTTCGAGTGGAATTTGTTCTTCACACGGAATAATCTTTGTGCTTGAGATGCAGCTCCGAGGTTGATGCTCCAGTCGACCCGCACCTCGTCGTCCTTGTGTATAAGGGTGGAGCGCACGTTGTACTTGTGGCGCAGCTCCGAAGGAGAAGGTTGCAGTCGACCGGCATCTCGTCGTCCTTGCGGATAGGGATGGAGCGCACGTTGTACTTGTGGCGCAGCTCTGAAGGAGAAGGTTGCAGTCGACCTGCACCCCGTCGTCCTTGCGAATGAGGATGGACTTCGAACTTAGGCGAGTACTAGACTGCAACTAAGCCCCTGAGTGGGAGGGTTGCTCACCACTCGGTAGGATTTTTCAAACTTAGGCGAGTACTGGACTGCAGCTAAGCCCCCGAGTGGGAGGGTTGCTCACCACTCGGTAAGACTTTTCAAACTTAGGCGAGCACTGGACTGCAGCTAAGCCCCCGAGTGGGAGGGTTGCTCACCACTCGGTAGGATTTTTCAAACTTAGGCGAGCACTGGACTTCAGCTAAGCCCTCGAGTGGGAGGGGTGCTCACCACTCGGTAGGATTTTTCAAACTTAGGCGAGCACTGGACTGCAGGTAAGCCCCCGAGTGGGAGGGTTGCTCACCACTCGGTATGATTTTTCAAACTTAAGCGAGCACTGGACTGCAGCTAAGCCCCCGAGTGGGAGGGTTGCTCACCACTCGGTATGATTTTTCAAACATAGGCGAGCACTGGACTGCAGCTAAGCCCCCGAGTGGGAGGGTTGCTCACCACTCGGTAGGATTTTTCAAACTTAGGCGAGCACTGGACTGCAACAAAGCCCCCGAGTGGGAGGGTTGCTCACCACTCGGTAGGATTTTTCAAACTTAGGCGAGTATTGGACTGCAGCTAAGCCCCCGAGTGGGAGGGTTGCTCACCACTCGGTAGGATTTTACAAACTTAGGCGAGTACTGGACTGCAGCTAAGCCCCCGAGTGAGAGGCTTGCTCATCACTCGGTAGGATTTTACAAACTTAGGCGAGTACTGGACTGCAGCTAAGCCCCCGAGTGAGAGGCTTGCTCATCACTCGGTAGGATTTTACAAACTTAGGCGAAACGGATTCGCAGCTAGGCCCCCGAGTGGGAGGGTTGCTCACCACTCTGTAGGATTTTTCAAACTTATGCGAGTACTAGTGTCGGGACCCCGATTCTAAGTCACACCGATCTAGCATGTAACACCTCATATCACTTTGCAGCCTCACGCACGGTACTCCCACGGGTGTCGCCTTACCATGGCCCGGGACCGTTTGCGCCTTTTGGCTCACGTATATGACAATGTCGCTAGCATCCATATGATAGAGAACCCGGGCCGACATGGCTAGTCGTGAACCCAAAGCGGCACTAACGTATGGGGACAGGCATACATGAATCAACATTGAACGTGTCGGTCAGCAGCGTGTGAATCCGGGCTGTAGCACTGGGCTAACAGGACTCCGGGAACCCGGGCTGTAGCAGGCTAGGCAGGACTCCGGATGTCACCGCGTGACATTTCCCCGAAGGGACAGACACAGGAACGATGTGAAACACATGCCGGCCAGTCAAGTGTCCAGAGCAGTAGTGCTGGGCTAGCAGGACTCCGGTGAACCGGGCTGTAGCGGACTACTATGGCTCAAGGAGGCACTAGACTACATTTCCCCATAAGAGAGGCTGCCAAGGATAAACCACTAGATTGTCGGATCCCACACATAGCAATACACGTTACACGTACGCATAACATGCAAGTATGTGCTGTACAACATGGCATCACAACATAACGCGAACTCATATAGATAAAAGGCCCAGAAGAGCCACATAGCATTAAGTACAAACAGGGGTCACATGACCCATCATTCAGAGCATACAAGCAACGGAAGCATTACATGTCTGAGTACAGACAACCACAAAAGAAAAAGGCTGAGAAGCCTGACTATCTACAAGACCCTCCCAAGGGTGCAAGATCGTAGCTGAGGTACAAGCTACTCGTCGAAGTCCAAGCGGAACTACTAGTAAGACTGAAGTCTCCGCTGCAAAAACATAATTAAAGCAACATGAGTACAAAGGTACTCAGCAAGACTTACATCAGATCCTATCATACATGCACTTGTATCAAGAAGGTAGTGTGGGGTTTAGTTGCAGCAAGCCAGCTTTGACTCAGTGGCTATCCTGTTCTACGACTACGAGAAACTTCTTTGAGGTAAGAAGGCGCACACGAGTCCACTCATCACCACCTCAATACACCACTATGGATCCATTCCCGTCTCACTACGAGAAGCCATCCATAGCACTCACACTTATCTTGAGCATTTTAGAGTATCCACTTCAAGTTGTCTATGTACCACGTAAGCATCCAAGAAGTCCATAACCGAGGACACGTCTATTCGAATAGATCATGATAACCCTGCAGGGGTGTACTGCGTCACACACGCTCTCGCCACTTACCGCCATGTACACGTCATGTACCTCGGCAACCTTCAAGCGGAAGCCTGGCGAGGGTGTCGGCCACGACCTGACTAACCACGCAAGACTCTAGTCCAGGTTTATCGCCTATTCGGGTTCCATCCGCAAGGAGATCCGGCCGGGGTGTCGCTCACGGCCCCAAACGATGTGTGCAGGGTTCCCGAGCCCACCATCCGGGTGCCACTCGATACACCAGGCCACGTGTGCCTAGTCTGTCCCAAGCCCACCCTGCCGGGTGCCACTCGGTAGAAAAATAGCACCACCTACAAACACCAGAAACTAGTTGCAACTCCTGGACAGAGACCAAGTTGGTTAATAAGTCGAGAGGGGTCGAGTTACCGGAACCCAATGTGTGGTAGTAGCTAGTCATTGGACAACTTACACAGAACTCGGTTCTTAAGGACGGTCCCAATGAGACAACCCACCATGTACTCCTACATGGCCTCTCACCGCTACCTTTACCAAATCGTGTTCACACGCTTAACTCTCGGCACCAGAACATATCGTAACACTCCAATTCATTCCCAATGAACCAGACCTGACACAACTCTAAGCAATAGCAGGCAAGGCATGGTAGGAACACAACATGGCTCAATCAACTCCTACACATGCTAGTGGGTTTCAACTATTTACTGTGGCAATGACAGGTCATGCAGAGGAATGGGTTCAACTACCGCAGCATAAAGTAGCAGTTGGATCGTTGTTGTCCTAATGCAGTGAAAGAGAGCAGGAGCGAGAGAGTAGGTTTGTATCGGAATGAACAAAGGGGGTTTGCTTGCCTGGTAGATCAACAGGGTGGCACTGCTCCTCAGACAGGTACTCTGGAACACTCTCCTGAGCAGGACCTATCGAGAGGGAACGGTGTCGACAGTCAAAACACAATCATATGCAACAATATGATGCATGAATATGGCATGAATATGTGATGTATTTGAGCCAATGCATTTAGCATTCAACTTGGAAGAGATCCATTTGAACCAAAGGTTCAAATGCAACTCTAATTTAAGTCCTTATATATGCCATTTATATGTTTTCACTTATACAGTAGGTATAAGTTGGTTTGTCATGCCTGAAACTAGTACAGATGGATAGATTGCATTTTTCTGATAATTTTTCATATATAAATTATTTAAATCTGAGCTACGGTTGAATTTCTATGAATTTTAGAAGTTTTGAACATTTTCTGGAATTTCCTGATTTAATTTAAATCCAGAAAGTCCTTTACTGCGTCAGCATGACGTCATCGCTGCGTCAGCAGGTCAACGGTGCTGACCTGGTCAACCTGACGTGTGGGGGCCACACGTCAGTGTCATACGTTTTAAACAGAGGGTTTAATTTGTTCTAATTATAGGATTAGGCGCAGGGGGCCACTGTCAGTGTCACAGGGGGGGTAATTAGTGCGGTTTGACCCGGGTTGACCGGCGGTTAGTCGCCGGCGAGGCCGAGCGCGGCGGAGCTCGTCGGGTTCGTCGCTCCGGCGACCATTTGGGCAGCAGAGGCCACCTACGCGAAGCCCAGGCTCACGCGCATCCAGTGGGACACGCGGAAGACCGTGGGGTGGTCGGAGCTCGCCGGAGCGAGGCTCGCGGTGGTGGCCGGAGTTCGGCCAAGGCGGGCGCAGTGCTGCGGTGCACGGGGGCGTGAGCGGAGAGGCTCTACGGCCTCCTGGCGTCACCAGAAGCACGGTGACGCGCTCGGTTGCGGCTGCGGTGGCCAGGGCGGCGGTGGTGACATGGACGGCGGCGAGGAGCTACGGCCATGGTGAGGGTCGGGGCTACAGCGCGGGAACGGAGAAACGGAGAGAGGGGAACGGGGCAGGAGCTCACGGTGGACTCGACGGCGTCGTCGGAGAGCTCGGGACGCACTGGAGACGGTGGGGCCGCGAAGACGATCTCCGGCGGCCGGAGTTGAGGACGACGGCGATGGAGGCGCTCCAGGGCGTTCCGGCTTGCGTGGCTCAGCGGAGGGGTTCAGCGCGAGGAGGCGGAGCTCTGGGACACGACGGAGGTGCGAGGGGATGGCGGGGAGCGCGGGGCAGCGAACGGCGGCGACCGGCGCGTTCGGGCGTCGCGGGAGAGAGCGGGAGAGAGGCGCAGGAGAGAGGGAGTGAGGCCTGGAGGGGTCGTGGCGTCGTCCAGGCGACCGAGGCGTCGAGGGAGGGGAGGGCAGGCAGGCAGCTGCCGTGGCGCGCATGCGCGCGGCGTGCGGCGACCACGCGCCCTGTCCCTCTGGCGCGAGGAGGGGGACGACTGGCGCTGGCCAGTCAGCTGGGCTGGCCTGCTGGGCCGGGCCAGGCCGCACAGTGCCAGGCCGCAGGTAAGCTCCCTTTTCCTATTTCTTTTTCTTTTCTAATTTTCTGACATTTGTTTGGTTTAATAAAAATACTAAACCATTTTATTTACTTATGCCAATTTTTATAAGGGCTAGTGGTATTATTCCAGAACTCCTCAACAAATGGCATAATTTTTGGACAATATTTTATATATATAACAATATATATCCAAAGCAAATAATTACTGCATTAATTCCAAATGCCCAACATAAATATTTATGATCTCCTAAAAATATTGGTTTGGTTTTTATCTCTGTCCAATATTTTCAGAGAGCAACATGAACATTTTCTTGGACCCTTTTGGAGCAATTTTTATCTGGGACATTTCCAGAAATGATTCTGAGGGTTTCACAGATCCGCATTTCAAATTTAAATGAAATTTAGACATGATGCACACATGACTAGCTAGTCTAGGTCATACCAGAACTAGGGACGTGACAACTGGACTGCAGCTAAGCCCCCGAGTGAGAGGCTTGCTCATCACTCGGTAGGATTTTACAAACTTAGGCGAGTACTGGACTGCAGCTAAGCCCCCGAGTGAGAGGCTTGCTCATCACTTGGTAGGATTTTTCAAACTTAGGCGAAACGGATTCGCGGCTAAGCCCCCGAGTGGGAGGGTTGCTCACCACTTGGTAGGATTTTTCAAACTTAGGCGAGTACTGGACTGCAGCTAAGCCCCCGAGTGAGAGGCTTGCTCATCACTCGGTAGGATTTTACAAACTTAGGCGAGTACTGGACTGCAGCTAAGCCCCCTAGTGAGAGGCTTGCTCATCACTCGGTAGGATTTTACAAACTTAGGCGAGTACTGGACTGCAGCTAAGCCCCCGAGTGAGAGGCTTTCTCATCACTCGGTAGGATTTTTCAAACTTAGGCGAAACGGATTCGCGGCTAAGCCCCGAGTGAGAGGCTTGCTCACCACTCGGTAGGATTTTTCAAACTTTAGGCGAAATGGATTCGTGGCAAAGTCACCCGCTGGGGGATTTCAAACGCAAACAAAAGAAACAACAACCATTTAGGAAGACTGTAAAGCTCTTGTCTTTGATAAACAAACTACAAAGGTATTTCTTATTACATCTCATCCGAATGAGTACTTAAGTATAAAAGGGGCGGAGCAGCTCCGCGTTCCAAGCCCGTGGCTCGTCTTTCTGATGCTCGACATTGTAAAGATGGTATGCTCCATTGTGGAGAACTCTGGTGACAATGAAGGGACCTTCCTAAGCAGGGGCGAGCTTGTGTGGTTTCTGCTGATCCACGCGAAGAACCAAGTCTCCCTCTTGAAAGGCTCGGCGCCTCACGTTTCTGGCGTGGAATCGACGCAAGTCTTGCTGATAAATGGTCGACTGTATTAAGGCCATCTCTCTTTCCTCGTCTAGGAGATCGACTGCGTCCTGCCGGGCCTGTTCTGCTTCGTCTTCAGAGAAGAGCTCGACTCGGTGTGCATTGTGAAGCAAGTCACTCGGTAGAACAGCTTCAGCTCCATAAACGAAGAAGAATGGAGTTCGGCCAGTCGACCGATTGGGAGTTGTCCTCAATTCCCAAAGAACTGATGGAAGTTCATCGACCCAGGCGCCTGCTGCGTGCTTGAGATCACGCATCAGTCGGGGTTTCAGTACTTTGAGAATCAAGCCATTTGCTCTTTCTGCTTGTCCATTCGACTGGGGGTGGGCGATTGAAGCATAGTCGACTCGTGTGCCTTGGGAAGCACAGAAGGCTCTGAACTCATCAGAATCGAAGTTCGACCCGTTGTCAGTGATGATGCTGTGCGGAACTCCATATCTGAATGTCAATTCTCTGATGAAGCTGACGACAGTACTGGCTTCAAGATTCTTGATAGGCTTGGCTTCAATCCATTTGGTAAACTTGTTGACTTCTACAAGCACATGAGTGAAGCCGCTCCTACCAGTCCTCAGGGGTCCAACCATATCCAATCCCCAAACAGCAAAGGGCCAGACGAGTGGAATAGTCTTCAGGGCTGACGCAGGCTTGTGGGACATATTGGAGTAAAACTGGCAGCCTTCACATTTGTCGACTATATCTTTCGCCATTGCATGTGCTCGTGGCCAATAAAATCCGGCTCGGTAAGTTTGGCCACAATGGTACGAGAGGACGCATGGTGACCACAGGTCCCCGAGTGGATGTCGTTGAGGATCACTCGACCTTCTTCTGGTGTTATGCATTTCTGGCTGACTCCGGTTACGCTTTCCCTGAACAGTTGTCCTTTTATCACAGTAAAGGCTTTGGATTGACGGACAATCTGTCGAGCCTCTTCTTCATCCTCTGGGAGTTCCTTCCTAAGGATATACACAATGTATGGCACTGTCCAGTCGGGAGTGATGACCAAAACCTCCATGATCAGGTCGACCACGGCTGGGACTTCGACTTCAGTGGGATCTATGGCACTCTTAGGCTGCGGGGGCTCTTCAGTGAAAGGATCTTCTTGAACTGAAGGTGTATGAATGTGTTCCAAAAACACATTGCTGGGAATGGCTTCCCTCTTGGAACCTATCTTTGCCAAATCATCGGCTGCTTGATTTTTCAGTCGGGGTATATGATGGAGCTCTAACCCCTCAAACTTCTTTTCCAACTTCCTCACCGCATTGCAGTAACCAGTCATAGCTGGGCTTCTGACGTCCCACTCCTTCATCACTTGATTGACTACCAAATCTGAGTCGCCGTAGACCATGAGGCGGCGGACGCCGAGTGAGATGGCCATACGTAACCCATATAAGAGTGCTTCATATTCCGCTTCGTTATTGGAGGAATCAAAGTGAATCTGGAGAACATATCTGAGCTTGTCTCCTCGGGGGGATACCAGTACCACCCCAGCACCGGAACCATTCAGCATCTTGGAACCATCAAAGAACATGGTCCAGTGCTCCGAGTGGACTTGAGTCGGCAGTTGCTGTTCGATCCACTCGGCGAGGAAATCTGCTATTGCTTGGGACTTGATAGCTTTCTTTGCCTCAAACTTAATATCCAAGGGAAGGAGTTCAATCGCCCACTTTGCCACTCGACCAGTTGCATCTCTGTTGTTCAGAATCTCTGATAATGGAGCGTCGCTGACGACTGTAATGGAGTGGTCAGAGAAATAATGTGCAACCTTCTTCGTGGTCATATAAATCCCATAAACAAGCTTCTGATAATGTGGATATCTTTGCTTTGACGGAGTCAAAACTTCAGAACCATAATATACTGGGCCCTGAACTTTATAGGCTTTTCCTTCTTCTTCCCGCTCGACCGTAAGTACTGTACTAACGACTTGTCCAGTGGCTGCAATGTAAAGCAGTAAAGGCTCTTTGCTGATTGGGGCAGCAAGCACCGGCTGGGTGGAAAGCAGGGCTTTGAGCTCTGCAAATGCTGCATCAGCTTCAGGAGTCCACTCGAACTTATCAGACTTCTTCATCAGTCGGTAAAGAGGCAATGCCTTTTCACCGAGGCAAGAAATGAATCAACTCAAGGCGGCCAAACAACCTGTAAGCTTCTGGACATCGTGCACACGCACAGGGCGTTTCATTCGGAGAATGGCACCAACTTTCTCTGGGTTAGCGTTGATCCCCCGTTCGGAAACGAGGAAACCGAGTAATTTTCCACCCGGAACTCCGAATGTGCACTTTGATGGGTTATGCTTGATATCATACCTTCTGAGGTTGGCAAAAGTTTCAGCAAGGTCAGCCAACAGGTCGGAACCTTTACGTGACTTGACCACAATGTCATCCATGTATGCTTCCACATTCCGACTGATTTGAGTGAGTAAACACTTCTGAATCATCCTCATGAATGTGGCTCCAGCATTCTTCAGGCCGAATGGCATGGTGACATAACAGAAGCACCCAAATGGAGTGATGAAAGCTGTTTTTATCTCATCGGGTCCATACAATCGGATCTGATGATACCCGGAATAAGCGTCCAAAAAGGACAAGCGCTCACACCCTGCAGTCGAGTCGACTATTTGATCGATGCGGGGGAGAGGAAAGTGATCTTTCGGGCAGGCCCGATTGATATGCTTGAAGTCAATGCACATGCGAAGTGAGTCGTCCTTCTTGGGGACCATGAAAACACTGGCTAGCCACTCGGAGTGGTAAATCTCTCGGATAAACTCAGCTGCTAGGAGCCGAGCCACTTCTTCACCGATTGCTTTTCTCTTCTGCACGGCGGACCATCGAAGATGTTCTTTGACTGGTTTCACTTTTGGGTCGACTCACAAATGGTGCTCAGCCAGCCCCCTGGGAAAACCCGGCATGTCAGAAGATATCCATGCAAAGATGTCCCAGTTCTCACGGAGGAACTAGATGAGCGCTTCTTTCTATTTGGAGTCGAGTGTTGTCGAAATGTGAGTCGGAGCAGCATTGGGATCGGTCTGGTGAATATGAATCGGCTTCGTTTCACCAGACGACTGAAATGCTGAATCTGTGGCAGGCTTCTTAGCTCGCAACAAATCACTCGGATCTGCATTTTTTTGATACTCCTGCAATTGCACTACTGCCATTTGCGCATCGGCGATCTTTGAGCCCTTCTGGAAGCACTCTTCTGCCTTCTTCCGATTGCCAGTGATAGTGATCACTCCTTTAGGACCAGGCATCTTCAATTTGAGGTAAACGTAACATGGTCGAGCCATGAAACGTGCATAAGCCGGCCTGCCCAGAATAGCATGATAAGCACTCTGGAAATCGACGACTTCAAACGTCAACTTTTCTTTGCTGTAATTCTTGGAATCACCGAAAACCACATCGAGGGCGATCTGGCCGAGTGACTCAGCCTTCTTGCCAGGAATAACCCCATGGAAACTCATATTGCTTTCACTGAGTCTGGACATCGGAATGCCCATTCCTTTCAAGGTCTCCACATACAGTATATTCAGGCCACTGCCACCATCCATCAGAACCTTAGTCAACCGAGTGCCTTCGACGACTGGGTCGACCACCAACGCTTGCCTCCCAGGGGTGGCTATGTGTGTCGGGTGATCAGACTGGTCGAATGTAATGGCAGTCTGGGACCACTTCAAATAACTGGGCGTCGCCGGAGCGACCATGTTCACTTGTCTGTTGATGACTTTCAGTCGACTCTTGCTCTCAACATCAGCAAAAATCATCAGGGTGGAATTGACGTGGGGGTAACCATCATCGTCCTCTTCCTTATCCTCAACTTTGTCCGATTCTTTCTCCTTTTCTTTGGGCTGTTTCTCTCGGAACTGCTGGATTAGGAGCCGACATTGTCGAGTGGTATGTTTCGGATATATGAGATTACCCTCCTCATCCTTTTTGGTGTGAATGTGGCATGGTAAATCCAACACATCATTTCCATCTTGATCTTTTACTTTCTTTGGGTTCCATGGCCCTTTGGGCTTCCCCTTGAACTTTCCTTGAGTCACGGCTAAGGCTTCTCCGGGAGCAGCTGGCTCGGCTTTACGCTTCTTCTTCCGACTGGACTTCCCTCCCCCGGTTTCGTGGGCGACTGTTTTGTGTTTGCCACTCCAGAGCCGATCCTCATCTTCACCGTTAGCATACTTGGTGGCAATTTCCATCATTCGACTCAGAGACATATCTCCGGTCCGACCGAACTTCAGATTCAATTCTCGATACTTGACGCCTTCCTTGAAGGCACAAACTGCTTGGTGATCAGACACATTCTCCACCGTGTGGTGTAACGTGATCCATCTCTGGATATAATCTCTCAAAGTTTCATTCGACTTCTGCACACAAGACTATAGCTCTGTTAGCCCAGCTGGCCGTTTGCATGTACCTTCAAATGTTCTGACAAACACTCGGGCAAGCTCTTCCCAGCTATAAATACTGCCAGGTGCTAACTGATTCAACCATGCTCTAGCCGAGCCCTCTAACATCAGAGGAAGGTGCTTCATGGCCACTTCATCATTGCCACCACCAATCTGCACCGCCACTCGGTAGTCCTCAAGCCAAGTGTCAGGCTTGGACTCACCAGTGAACTTGCTGACTCCAGTTGCCAACCTGAAGTTGGGAGGAATCACTACTGCTCTAATGGCTCTGCTGAAACACTCGGGACCTGAAACATGCACCCTGCTGCCGGTCGGGTAATCTCTATCGTGTCCATCTCTGTGTGCTCTGTTCCTGTCAACCAGACCTTGAACGAGAATGAATCTCGCGTCAAAGCTCGGCTCCCGGTGGTCGACTGGAATCCTTCGCCCACCACTGTGAGGGCGCCTGTCATCGTGTTGTCGAGGCGCGTATGACCCACTCCTTTGGGGAGGCGTGGGTACTCGACGACGATCATACTGCTCACGGTTTCTGTACTGATCCTGTCGATCTCCACGTCCCTCACGCCTTGGAGGTGATCTTGGGCTGTGAGCCGACTGAACTGTGTCTGCCATTACAGATCTACTATGAATCCTATTCCGAGACTGTGACAATGCTGTGTTCTGCTCCCCCGCCGCTCGGAGCAAAGCCCGGATCTGCATCAAACCCCTACTAGCCTCTGACTGGGAAGGCTGAATCGACTCTGCTATTCGGGCAGCAGCTGTGAGATTCTGGATCGGAGTTCGATATACCTGGGTTGGAGGCGGAAAAAGTTGTCGTCGACTGGATTCAGGAACTTGCTGCCGAGTTCGCTCGTCGAGTGCGTGCTGGAGATTCTCCAGTCGAGTGCGCTCAGCCAAGTTGGCCAGGCGCACCTCCTCCAAGGCCCGGGCCTCGGGGGTTTCTCCAATGATAGGAGTGTGAAGTGCATCCATGCTACGGCGGCGAAGCTCTTCCCTCTGCTGTGAAGAGAGGGGCTCGGGGCGGTACTCCTCGTGGACACACGACGGATCGCCTCCGCCATTACCACCATCGTCGCGGGGGAAGCCAGGAGGACTGCGCGGTCCGTTGACCATCAGGACTTCCACCGCGGGGTCACTTCTGTCGCACACGGATGCGGTCTCAACGGAGCCAGTCGAACAGGCTGTAGAGAGTTTCGTCGGGCTCGATTGCCGCGACTTGGGGGGTGGCCGACTGGCGAGCCACCGCGTGCCTCACCCACCGCTGGAGCCTCGACCGACCGGAACGCTTGTGCCGGCGGGCAGCAGGGAGTGAAGACGCCACCGGAGCCAACCGATACTGGGTCGACGGCTGCCGCAGGAGGACGCTGCGGACGCACGCGCGAAAGTGCGTTGCCCCGCGGACGGGGAGCACCTCGACATCGAGTGGAGCTTCTTGGAGCCAAGCGGAGTCGTCGGCGACGAACACGAGCGCACCGAGACGGATCTCGCGGCCCTCGGACAATCCTTCGCCTGAAACCATGCTGATGGGGATCGGAAAAATTGCAACTTCTCCAACAAGTCGCTAAGACACCTGCCCCACGGTGGGCGCCAACTGTCGTGGTTCTAAGTCTGACAATAGAATGGGGGGTAGGGATGTAGAGGCAAGATCCTAGCTATGGAGAAGCTGTACGCATGAGTTTTACGAGTTCATACCCTTCTCGGAGGAAGTAACAGCCCTACGTCTCGGAGCTCGGAGGCGGTCGACTGGATTATATGCGTGTGTGTTACAGGGGGTGCGAACCCTTGTGCATGTGGAGGGGGGGTGGCTTATATAGAGTGTGCCAGGACCCCGGCCAGCCCACGTTACAAGGGATTTAAGGTACATCAAGAGGGGGGGCGTTACTGGTAATGTCCATAATAAAGTGTTATAAATGGCTATTAAGTCTAGGAGTTAATGCTCGACCGTTGCTATGTAGAGTGACTTTAGGTCTTCTGTCCGTCGAGTGTTTCTTGTTACGGTCGAGTGATCTTGATTCCTCCGAGTGGAAATGTTTCTGGTCGAGTGGGTGATGGTACCCCTCGAATGCTTCTGGCTTTAGAGTGATGTCCTTGGGGAGGGTATTTAGGTCAGTCTTGTGACCCTACCCTAGGTACATGTCCTCATCACCTGGGGCGACGACGCGCGCTGCCGCGGCGCGGCGACCACGACCGCGGCATGGACGGCGTTGATCGCCGCCTCCTCCTCTGGATCCTTCGGCCTGGGCGTACAAAGGTAGCGGATATCCGGGGGGGAGGCCTCTCGTGCCAAGGCCTCGACACCTCCGGCCTCACGACGACGTCGCGGCAGCGGGCCAGCCTCTTCTTTGGCGGAAGTGGCCCCGGCTCGTCGCGGGGGGCTTTTCCCTTCTCAGCGGCCGAGAGTCTCCATATCGGTGCCATGGGTGTCGTTGCTAGCAGCGAAGCAAGGAAGAAGAAACAAGTGGAACAGGAAGAGATGAGCGACGGGGGCTCCGCCCTCCTCCTCATTTATAGCAGGAGAAGGCCAACCTATGACCCCCATGATCACAGGTAATGATGGTTTTCTCTGCATGCACCAGGGACTCGTCAAGTCAGGCAGTTGCCGAGGCAGCATGGGGAAGCGGAGACGCCCACGTCCCATTAGTCGCCAAGCGTCAATCAAGGCCGCAGGCGGTTGGGGCCTGCGGCGCTCCGCACTTGCCCCTTGGCTTCGCCTCGAAGCCAAGTCCGAGCGTGCCTTGGGCCCGGGGGCTACTGTCGGCATTCTAGGAATGGGGGTCCCCAGACTTGCCTGCCTGCGGCCCATGGCATGGCTCCTCTAGCGGCCTGCTACGACCCATCTTCACCAGCAAACACTCAAGAACCTCACGAGGGGCCAAGCCTCGCAAGGCGGACGACACAAGACCTCCTTGGGGGCAGCCCCACTAGGCTGGCTCGCGAGGAGCGGAGAGATCAAGGCGAGGGGCACCTCGTGAGGTTCCCGTGACGTGAGCCATGACGACCAAGGCCAGGCAGGCGCCAGCGGGCGCAGAGTACTGGTTTCCTCTTCGGTGCTAAAGGAGCAGGCACAGGCGAAGAGTGCGGAGGCGTCAGGCAAAGGTTTCCATATCGATGCAACGAGACCGAGACCAGCAGGACGACAGGACGGAGATCATCGTGGAGCCCATGACGGCGTCATCACCAGAGCCTTTAGCAGGCGAAGACCACCTTTTGTCAGGATAGCTTGTACTAGCTGTCCCCCTTCAAATTGGCCGTTGTGGGATCCCTTCCCGCCTAACATTTGGGAAGAGGACAGGGGCTTCTATAAATAGGACTAGCCACCACCATAGGAAGGGGGGGGGACTAAGAATAATTCAGATCATCCTCATCCACACAAGCTCACTGAGCTGAAGAACACCTCTCCTCAGGAGGTTGTTCTTCCCTTGTACTTGTTCATCCGCAGCCTACAAGGCAATCCACCACACCACACTGGAGTAGGGTATTACACCACATCGGTGGCCCGAACCAGTATAAACTCTTGTGTCCCTTGTTCTTCGAGTTCGACGAGCCGAGCTTTGAGATCATGGTGAGAGAGTGAGCTAGGGGGACGGAGAGATCTTCGTGCGCACCCCAGAGTTCGAACCTTAAGGGTTTTGTCAGAACCCGCAATCCGACATCTGTGGCATGAGATTCGTCTTGCTAGTCTTCAGTACAAGCATGCGTTTTCTCATGCTCCTTTTGTTCAGGCTTTCATTGAGAGTATAGCTCCTTTTCCCATTGCTCGGACCCATGTTCATCCGCGGTGGGTCATTCCACCCCATATGGCGGATGATTGGGCTCCCATAAAATCCACCTCTGCCCCTGCTCGACGGTCAGCTTCTCAATCTCGTCCTGCTCCCTCTGGCTCAGCTCCTTTCGGGCGCAGTGCCCGTTTTCTCGGGAAGGCCCATTCTCCATGATGAAGGCCTTCTCCTTCCAGTACTCTCAAAACCACGATGTGGTCACTCGCATGGTCTCCTCTAAGAACGCTTTGAAGGCTCGTCTGAGAGACTCCAGAGCCACCGATGTGAGTGAGGATGAGCGTCTTCCTGAGGCTCCTCCTCCCGACTTTGTTTTCCCTTCTGGCCCTGAATGGGCTGATTTTTTTGACGAGGGAGGAGGAAGTGGCGCCAATGGCGATGACGATGACAGTGATGATCTATTATGTGGTTGCTATCTCAGTGCCTTCCCCTTTTGGGTACTTGATGCCAAGGGGGAGGAGATTATCATAGACTTGTTTACCACTATACTATTTATGTATGATGAACCATTATGTTGAGCTCATTGAACTATTATGTTTTATTGAACCACTATGATGTGTTATATATGTTCTAAACATTATGCTATCTATGTTTGATGAGATGAGCTCTATCATGTATTATCTGTATGATGCCATTTTGAGCTATGGAATATTTTATGTGCTCTTTATCAAGTTATTGTGAGCTCATGACCATATTCAGTTTTACTATGCATACAATAAGGGGGAGCTCTGTTAGAAATCTCTCATAAGCTTCATAAGTCTATTTATTTTGAGAGCTATATGTATGTTGTCATCAACTACCAAAAAGGGGGAGATTGAAAGTGCAATCATGTCCTTAATCATATTTTGATATTGTTGACAACATACATATAGGGAACTAATCATTTTTTTCAAGTGCATCTCAGGTTTTGTTCCTGAAAGATTTTAGTGTGGTTCATAACTGACATATTCAAGATACTCAAAGGAAGGAGAAACAAGACACAAAGCTACATATCTTTCTTAGTTTTTCCTTTTGTTTGAGTATAGGGATCCTGCACTATTAAGAGGGGATCACTGGTTCTCGCAAAAGACTGGCTCAAAATATAGGAAAAATCTCTTAGGAGGTGTTCTTATCTTAGCTATGTTATTTGGCCTCTGCTGTGTTCGGATGAACGGTGCTTCCCAGTTGTCCGGCTGTCCGGTGTTCTCTGGATGTCCCGTCGCATGCCGCAGAATAGAAATTCTCGGATTTCTGGTCCTTCCGGACGACCGGCTTCCGGACGTCCGTGGGTGACCGGTCAGCCGGTGCCACTTCACAGAGCCTAACGGAAGTTCGTCCTCTCCGGACGACCGTGCACCGGACGGCCAACGTTCTCGGACGTCCATTCCATGTGCTCCTTTCCTTTCTATTGCTGCGCTAGACCACTGCATTTTCTGATTGCCGGACGACCGACGCCTGTCGGACGTCCGGTCCAACTTTTCTGTCCATACGTCCGGCGTCTGCGGAGCATAAGTGACCTCCAACGGCCACTTTTGCACTATGACTATAAATATCCTTCTTCCACCTTAGGTGGGGGTTGTCCAACACAGTGCAAAGATTCCAAGAACACCTTTCTCTCTCACTCTCTCTTGCTTTCACCAAATCCTAGATCCCAAGATCATTTGTGAGGATTCTTGAGTGTTGTTCCAATCAAAAGATAGATCTTCCCTCTCTCCTCCTCTCAACCAAAGGAATTCGTGATTTGAGAAAGTTTTGAGCGGTTCCCTTGATCTTGTTACTCTTGGAGGTTGGAGACTCCTAGGCAGTAGGAGTTCTTCGGTGAGGAATCAAACCATTGTAATTACCCCCGGAAAGTTTGTGAGGGTTTGGAGACTGTCGGTGTCAAAACCGGCGGATCTCGGGTAGGGGGTCCCGAACTGTGCGTCTAAGGTCGATGGTAACAGGAGACAGGGGACACGATGTTTACCCAGGTTCGGGCCCTCTCTATGGAGGTAATACCCTACTTCTTGCTTGATTGATCTTGATGAATATGAGTATTATAAGAGTTGATCTACCACGAGATCGTAATGGGTAAACCCTAGAAGTCTAGCATGTATGTCTATGGTAATGAGTATCTCCCCTTCCGGACTAAGTCCTCCGGTTTATATAGACACCGGGGAGATGTAGGGTTACACAAGGTCGGTTACAAAGAAAGGAATCTACATATTTGGTTGCCAAGCTTGCCTTCCACGCCAAGGAGAGTCCTATCCGGACACGATGCAGTCTTCGGTCTTCGTATCTTCACGGCCCACCAGTCCGGCCCATGGCTAACAGGCCGGACGCCCGAGGAACCATTAGTCCAGGACTCCCTCAGTAGCCCCTTAACCTGGCTTCAATGACGAGGAGTCCGGCGCGCAGATTTGTCTTCGGCATTGCAAGGCGGGTTCCCCTCCAAGATAGTCTCCGAACGGATGATTGTATCCGGACCTGCCACACACACACACCATACACAACTGTAGAGAGAATATAATACTCCACTAGTCCAATCCGCTGATAACTTTTTACAACATGACATCACGTCCACCCGGTCATAATTTGGAACCGTTCGGTGTCTGCCGCTCCACGTTTCGAGACGCGGTTTCCATTGGCATGTCTTGTCGAAGCAGAGATCGTGTCCCTTTATTGCGGGATTCTCATCATTACGGGTATGGGTAACCCAACCGTGCTGTTTACACGGCCCTTGGGAATAGGCAAGTTTTGAGGCGAGTGGGAAGGCGTTCGATATTCACTGCCTTTATAAGGGGATAAGAATTCGCCCTTGTCTACTCACGCCTTCTCCTTTCTCTCCCCTTCCATCCTTGAGCTCCAGCGCCCAAGTCCCCATATTTCTCCATCTTCGAAAAGCATCCGACCATGTCCGGATCCGGAGGTCAAGGCAAATGGATGGTCTCCTCCGTCAAGGAGAAGGACATTAGTGAGCTTCGGGCAGCTGGGTACTTGGCGAAGGAAATCGCCCACCGTCTTCCAGCTCAAAGGCAAGTCGTCCCCACACCGAAGCCCAACAAGAGTGGTATTCCTCCCTCATTTCCTCCGCGGGCTAGGGTTTCCACTCCACCCTTTCGTCCACAGGATGATGTATTATTACGGGATAGACTTCCATGATCTATCCCCGAACTCTTTCCTCAACATCTCGGCGTTCGTCGTCGTATGTGCGGCCTTCCTCCGCATCCAACCCCACTTCGGGCTATGGCTCAAAGTCTTCAACGTGAAGCCGAAGGTAGTGGATGTCCAACACGCGGAGTGCGGAGGAGCCATGGTGAGTAAGCTGGCCAATGTCTCCTGGCCAAAAGGCACTTTCGTGGAGACTATCAAGGAATGGCAAAAACAATGGTTCTACATCACAGAACCCCGCGGCACAAACTGGGCCGCGGCTGCCGAATTTAACTCCGGCGCTCCCATGCGACTCACCTCCTGGGTCGAGAAGAGCCCTAACTGGTGTTCGCCAGATGAGCTGATAGTGCTGCAGACGCGCGTTCAAAGCATGGTGGACAAGAATGTCAAACTTGTCGATGTAATCCAGGTGATGCTAATTCGCCGGATTCTCCCGTGCCAGAGCCGAAGCCTCCCGCTATGGAAGTTCAATCCGAAGAAGCACCATACCCTGAAGAGGCACTTCGAGACCACTCACGAAGATGCCCGAAAATTGCTCTTCAAGGGCAACGAGATACCGCCAGCCACGGATTCGGATCGTGGACACGACATTAACCACCCCACCAGCGAGGTGAGTTTCCAACACGTCCTCTACTTGTCTGCTCTAAGGAAGATATCCGAGCTTTTACCATCATTGCTTTTTCAGGAATGGATGAAGAGGGCGAAGCGGATCCAGTGTCCGGCTCCGCTGCGTGAAGAACCAGTCATCCCACATTTAGCGAAGATGCTGGTGCCGGCGCCCTATAAGGCGCCGGAGAAAGAGGCCAAGAAGAAGGCCAAGGGGGTCCGGAGTGGCCCCCGTCGCAAGTGCGCTTCAGACGCGACGTCCGAAGATGAGACCCGCTCCTCCACCGCCAAGGATGACAACGATGAGGAGGAGGAGGAGGACAACCCACCCCCTGACGAGGGAAGGAAGAAGAGGGCAGCCTCCACGAACCTGGAGGCGGGGACGCCCAAAAAGGGGAAGGGCTATTTTGCGGACAAATCCGCGTGGGACATCGACAGCAGTCCGGAGCGACACCCCCGCACGAAGCCTCAAGCTGCTTCGTAAGTGCTATGACTCCCGCATACCCATATGTCCAGCTTCTATATTTCAATGTACTGACATGGTTAATTATGCTATCGCAGTCCGGCCCACAACAGCTCCTAGCGATCCTCATCAAGAGGTTCGTTGGACTCAAATGAGATGGCCAGCGAGACACCGCCAGCCGCCTACTCTCCCAAGGCCAAAGGAGACGACGAGGTGCTATCCCAATGGACCTTCCCAGGCCAGGGAGAAGATCAAGTGGCGCCCGAAGGCGAAGCCTCTGTCGCCGAACACCAGGGGGAACCAATCCCCCGGGAGACTGGGGAGGAGGGCCGTACTCAGTTCGGCCCTCAACCAGACTTGATTCCGGAGACCGATACGGCTTCGGAATCCGACACGCAACCTCCTTCGAAAGAAGGGGGTATGCCTATTCCACCGGTGACCACTGTCCAACCAGGGGCACCAGATGATCTGCTGGAAGCGCTGCGAGGCACTTCCATTGCGGATGAGCACCGTGTTCTTATGAGCACGGTGATTGGAAGGGCTCAGTCCGTTAAGACCGGACTAACCGAAGCCTGCAGCAGCCTGCTGACAGGTTTTGATGTAGGCGACGCAAAAGGAGAAAATCCCAATATAGACAATAGCCCCTGAGACACTGTCCGGTGTTCGGAAAGAAAAGCCGGACAGAGGATCTATCCTTTTATTGGCAGGAAACTAACTAAATTTGTCTGGAATAAATATGCAGGCGTCGCTGCTGGCCGCGGCCTCACGTGCTGCCGAAGTCTCCGATCTAAAGCGGAGGCTGGAGCAGGCCGAGGAGGAGCTCGACCAGGTGAGGAGGCAGCTCCAGGAGAATCAAGGCATGTGATAACCCGGGAAATATTCGAAAGGAGTAAAATATATATTGACCAAAGTGTCATGATATGTATAGGAGCGACGACCAAGGTCGAGGCCCCGAAAAAGGCCCTGGGCGAAGCCGAGGGGAAGGCCGTCAAGGAGCAGGCTGCCTGTAAGAAGCTCAAGGCCCGGGTCAACGAGGTCCAACAAGAGCTCCATGACGCGGTGAAAAAGTGTGAGACCTTAGAACGTGATGTGTCGGCTAAAGAGGCCGAACTCTCCAAGGCTCACCAGAGCACGGAGACGGCCCGAAACGAGGCCCAGGGCGCCCTCCAAGAGATCCAAGAGGCGAGGAAGATCGCGGTGGGTAAGGCATTCAGTATGGAAAGCAAATATGTAAAGAGGAAGTATCTTTTACTAACCCGGATTCGGAGTTCTCCAGGGGCTTTTGCTGATTTGCCGCGAAGTGTGTCCGACGCCGCGGAGTTCTTCCGAGCCGAAGAAGGGAGCTCCACGGAGAAGCTATTCTGGTCGCAATATCTTGCGCCAGAGCATCCCGTGCCCTTCACCGATCAGCTGAAACAGCTGGTGGAGCTGCATAGGGTGGCCGAACTAGCCATGAAGGATTTGATAATCCGGCTATGGCCAGCCGAAGCTATGCCCGGCAGCTACTTCGGACTCGTGAGGCGGATGGTGGACACCTGTCCTCGGCTGGATATCGTCAAGCGATCGGCCTGTATTGAGGGTGCTCGTATGGCCTTTGCCCGTTGCAAGATGTGATGGGCGAAGGTGAACGCCGTCGAGTTGGCCCGGGGGCTGCCCGAGGGAAAGGAGCACCGCACACCCGAGCGCTATTTCGCGGATGTCCCGGAGGGGTCTCTCATTGTAGCAGCGCAGTGTGGGCAGGACATTATTTTTGAATGAATACATTCGTGTTGTCTTTGCCTTGTATGGTAAAACAAAGTGGGTTTGTAATATAATGATTGTAATGTTTTTAATTTTATCTCCTGCGCGGCCGTGTTATATGAAATCTGAGGGTTGGCCAGTCATCGGCTTCTGCCCCCACGTAGGTAGTACAGAGGTGTTCGGGATGGAATCTAAACAATCTTGATCCAATTGTATGGTCCTTGAAGGAGTTGTTTAGCGCAACGAACTAGGCAATCAGACTATTCAGCTTTAACGCCCTCACTTAGCCATAGGAGCTCGACAATAAAAACATGGACGCAGCCCCTAGTTTTCCAAACTAGGGTGCCACAAGCGTCTGATCGGGAAGTACCGATCCTTCGCACAACGCGTAAGAAATCTCCACCGATTTGCAACCTCTGAACAGCTGACCGGCTCTCACTACATCATGACAGTCAGTTTTCGGCTTTCTCTATTGAGGTGCTCCTTTGGATAAACCATGGCACAATCGCAGTAGTTCTCCCTTTACTACCCTAGCCGATATAGCGGAACATAAGGTAGTAAGCACAGGAGCCGGGCAACCCAACTATTGACCAAAGACATGATTCGGAGCCAATGCATATAATGCTAAATCCGGGGTGCCGAACTATACTATAAAAAGTGTTCGGACTTTGTTGCCGTATTGTGGGGCGCGTGGGAGCCCATGGCAAATATGAAACGTACCAAAGTGTACGGGTGCTAGAAAATGAATTATTAACGAGAAACAGAAAGAAAGCAGAGGTGATATCTTGGGCCCTTAAACTTGAGCCACGAATTGTTTCCATTATAATTGGGTTAATGCATCAAAGTGCATTAATACAAATAGTGCGATAAGCGACCGACTATTTAACATGCCATGACCAGAGGTGAGCTGCGTGTGGGACCTGACAACAGGTAGAGTGGTCGTTAATTTGACCTCTCAAACTTCCCCTGTACGTCTGTGCTTCTTGCCATCCTAGTATTTTTATCCTTCTACAGGACTGATAATTAGGCCGTCCAAGAGGGCCTATGCAAAAGAAACCTGGAAAAGGAAAAAGGAAATAGTGAAAGTGTATGTGTGTCCGGGATCGGTCGAGCCGAACTGCGGATCACAAACTAGTTGTGCCTCCGTCGATGCCCATGGGATTTCTAGTGCGTAATTATGCACGCGCGGTACGAATGCCACTACCTGATCAGGGCTGGGACGGAGGCCAAATTGCTAGTCGAGCTCTTGATGAGCCGCTCTGTCCTGCTGCAGCGTAGTCTGGACCCTCTTTATGATGTCCAGGGGCTCGGCAGCCAGATTACGGTTTTGCTTGAGAAGGCCGCTCTGTACTTCTGCTGCTAGGGCGGCGGTGTGCTCCTCTGTACGGAGGGAGCGTTCCGTGTTTCCGTTGACCGTTATGACGCCGCGTGGACCGGGCATCTTAAGCTTAAGATAAGCATAGTGCGGCACCGCGTTGAACCGAGCGAACGCCGTCCGTCCGAGTAGTGCGTGATAACCGCTGCGGAATGGGACGATGTCGAAGATTAACTCCTCGCTTTGGAAGTTGTCGGGGGATCCAAAGACAACCTCTAGTGTGATTGAGCCCGTACAGCGGGCCTCTACACCTGGTATGACTCCCTTGAAGGTAGTCTTCGTTGGCTTGATCCTTGACGGATTAATGCCCATTTTGCGCACCGTGTCTTGATAGAGCAGATTGAGGCTGCTACCACCGTCCATGAGGACTCTCGTTAGGTGGAATCCATCAATGATTGGGTCCAGGACTAGTGCGGCTGATCCGCCATGCCGGATACTGGTCGGATGATCCCGACGATCAAAAGTGATCGGGCATGATGACCATGGATTGAACTTGGGAGCGACTGGCTCTATCGCATAGACGTCCCTTAGTGCGCGTTTGCGCTTCCTTTTGGGGATGTGTGGAACATATATCATGTTTACTTTTTCACTTGAGGGGGAAACTTCTTCTGTCCCCCTGTGTTCGGTTGCCGGGGCTCCTCATCGTCGTCCTTGCTTTGTGATCCCTTTTCCCTGTTCTCGGCGTTTAATTTGCCGGCCTGTTTAAAAACCCAACAGTCTCTGTTGGTATGATTGGCTAGTTTTTCTGGGGTGCCATGTATCTGGCACGGGCGATCGAGTATGCGGTCAAGGCTGGATGGTCCCTGATTGTTTCTCTTGTATGGTTTCTTTCGCTGGTTGGACTTGGAGCCACTGAATCCGGCGTTAACTGTAGTGTCGTCGGTATTATCACCATTGCTTCGGCGTTTGTGTCTGTTACGTTGGAGCTTGCCGTTGTTATTCTTAGCCTCGGAGGGGCCTGCCTCGCTGGTTGTGTTTTTGCTGCGAGCCAACCAACTACCCTCACCCGCACAAAAGCGGGTCATGAGTGCCGTGAGTGCTGCCATAGATTTTGGCTTTTCTTGGCCGAGGTGGCAGGTGAGCCATTCGTCGCGGATGCTATGTTTAAAGGCTGCTAAGGCTTTGGCATCCGGACAGTCGACGATCTGGTTCTTTTTAGTTAGGAACCTAGTCCAGAACTTCCTAGCTGACTCCCCGGGCTGTTGAACTATGTGGCTTAAGTCATCGGCGTCTGGCGGCCGAACATATGTACCTTGGAAGTTGTCGAGAAAGGCTTCTTCCAGGTCCTCCCAGCTGCCAATAGAATTCTCGGGCAGATTGTTTAACCAGTGTCGGGCTGGCCCTTTTAGTTTTAGTGGGAGGTATTTGATGGCGTGAAGATCATCCCCGCGGGCCATGTGGATGTGGAGAATAAAATCCTAGATCCATACCGCGGGATCGGTTGTTCCATCGTATGATTCGATGTTTACGGGTTTGAACCCTTCTGGGAATTCATGATCCATTACTTCGTCAGTGAAGCAAAGAGGGTGCGCGGCGCCTCTATATCGGGCCACATCACGATGTAGCTCTGATGGAGTTCGTCTGCGGCATTTGGCCCGGGCGTGATTGGGTTTATCACGTCCAAATAGGTAGCCGTCGTCGTGTGTCAATGCACGTCCTCGCGATCCGTAGATTGATCTTGTATGTCCTGCTCTAATGTCCAGGTCTTGATGAAGGTCATATGTATAGTCCCGAGCTGTCTTATCCCTGCCTTTACGGCGAGGTGGGGCAGTCTGGTTTTCGGCTCGGGTTGCAGTTTTATCCCGACCGCGCGGTGTCCGATCAGCCGCGTTGCGTGATGCTGGTGCTGGATCTGGCGCCTCGTCATCGAACTGAGGTAGTAATCTGCACTTTGGGTAACTTTTGGCTGGGCGTTTAAGTCCGTATTCCTCGGCCGCCAGGACATCGGTCCATCTGTCATTGAGCAGGTCTTGATCAGCTTGAAGCTGCTGCTGCTTCTTTTTCAGGCTCCTCCCAGTGGCTATTTGCTGAAGTTTAAAGCGCTCCTGCTCCAGGGGCTCCTCAGGCACGATGAAGTCTTCGTTGCCGAGGCTCACCTACTCCTCGGAGGGCAGACGGTAACTACCGTCCTCCGAGTCTTCTTCTATGGCCTGTTCGTCAGGGCTGGCATGCCCTAATTCCCGATTATCTTGTTCGGCAGTTTGTTCATTTGGTTCTTCTGTGTCTTCGGCACCATCCGGAGTGTTGTTGTCTCCTGTGCCCATGTTGTTGTCCCTACTGCAGCGGGATTTAGAGCGGCGCCGCTGACGCCGGCGCTTTGGCTGTGTTTTAGGAGGGTCCTCCTTTGTTGGGTTTTCTTTGTCATCGCCACTATTATTTTTCGGCATATCTACCATGTAGACGTCATATGAGGAAGTGGCCGTTCATCGTCCAATGAATGGCGGGTTTTGGGCCTCCTCGTCTCCGGTGTCGTCGTCCATACCGTCGATGTCTTCGGAGTCATAGTCAAGCGCGTCGGTTAAGTCTTCGACAGTGGCTATGAAGTGGGTGGTGGGTGGGAAGCGAAATTCTCCTTCATCATCAGCCTCCAGTTCGAACCGGACATAATTCAGCTGTGAGTCCCCTGCCAAGGACAAGTTTCTTAACAAGTTTAGCACACTGCCTGAGGGCGAATGCTGGAAGATGTCTGTGGCGCTAAACTCAAAGATCGATAAGCGATCCAGTTTGGCGTCCGCGGATGCACATGGCTCGGAATTTATGACCAGAGACGAGTCCGGAGTTTCGATGACAAAGACGTCATGTGACTTTAGGTCTATGTTCGGCTCCAACACCGTGGAATCTGCGGCTTCCGCGGTGGGGTTGAGCCTCCCGTCCCTGGTTGGTGCAATATGCTCCGGATCTACGGCTAGAGCAATTACACGAGCAATCTCCTGGATGCGGCCCGATGAAAGATTTAGGTCGTGTTCATCGGGGTGGCTAGGAGCGGTCGTCGCGGTCTAGAATCCGGCGAAGATCAAATCTCCACGGATGTCCGCGACGTAATTCAAGCTCCCAAATCTGACCAGATGGCCAAGGGCGTAGCTGTCGATCTGCTCTAGGTGGCCAAGCGAGTTGGCCCACAGTACGAGGCCGCCGAACACGAAGATTTGTCCGGGGAGGAAGGTTTCCCCTTGGACAGCATCGTTGTTGACGATTGAAGAGGCCATCAAACCTTTTGAGGACAGCACAGTGGAACTCAATGAAAGCACCAATGTCCGTGTCAAAACCGGCGGATCTCGGGTAGGGGGTCCCGAACTGTGCGTCTAAGGTCGATGGTAACAGGAGACAGGGGACACGATGTTTACCCAAGTTCGGGCCCTCTTTACGGAGGTAATACCCTACTTCCTGCTTGATTGATCTTGATGAATATGAGTATTACAATAGTTGATCGACCAAGAGATCGTAATGGCTAAACCCTAGAAGTCTAGCCTGTATGTCTATGGTAATGAGTATCTCCCCTTTCGGACTAAGTCCTCCGGTTTATATAGACACCGGGGAGATGTAGGGTTACACAAGGTCGGTTACAAAGAAAGGAATCTACATATTTGGTCGCCAAGCTTGCCTTCCATGCCAAGGGGAGTCCTATCCGGACACGGTGCAGTCTTCAGTCTTTGTATCTTCACCGCCCACCAGTCCGGCCCATGGCTAACAGGCCGGACGCCCGAGGACCCCTTAGTCCAGGACTCCCTTAGAGACCACCCCAAGGTCTACCACTAGTGGTTGAGAATCTCCTTCGTGGTGATATCTCAAAGAGAGAATAGGGTGAGCCTTCGTGGTGTTGGTGTGCCTTCGTGGTAACACCCACCTCTCTAAATGGTGACATAGCTTCCCTCCAAGGAAGTGAACATCGGCATACATCCTCGTCTCTCGGAGTTGTGGTTATCCCTATCCCTAGCTCCCTACTTGTGGTTATTTGTCTCTACGTATTTACTTGGATTATATTGTGCTTGCTCTCATATACTTGTTGATCTTGTGTACATTGCTTAGCTCTTGTATCATCTTTGCAATTGTTAGGCTACCTCCATATTCCGCATTATTTCCTAAAATTGCTAAGTGCCAATTAAAATTTGTAATTGTACCTATTCACCCCTCCCTCTAGGTCCATCTAGATCCTTTCACAAAGGAAAGGGATTTAACCTTCTTTTCTAAAAAAACACACTTGCTACACTACAAAAAAATACACTTCCGTGATGATACGTGTTTGTCACAGTAGGTCATGTTTTCTGTCAAGCATGTACATCCATGACAATGTTATGACAGAATCAAGATAGTCATACCTGTGCTGTCGTAGAAGTGTTCCATGACATTACCAAAATTATCGTCACAGAAGTGTCCACTTCCATGACGATAAATGGCGCGTCATGGAAGTGCTTTTGTCAAGGGTAACCGACACGTGGCATCCACCATAACGGGTCGCCATAAGCTATTGGGTCCAGTTTTGGATTCGATAACCCGCTAACAGCCACGACCAATGCCAATTTTCCACATGTAAAATTCTCATTGGCCGACAGAACCATGTGTCAGCTCGACGTTGGCACAAATGTCACTCATCCAATGGGCGAGATGCGCCTATGATATGTTGACATGTGTACCGGCCCAAAAGTGGCCCATAAAGATCAAATGGGCTGGCCCAACTAAAGGCCCACAAGATTTTGCGGACCATAATGGGCCGGCCTAGCTAAAGGCCCACAAGATTTTGCAGACCATAATGGGCCGGCCCAGCTAAAGGCCTACAAGATTTTGAAGACACTAGTGGGCCGGCCCGTTAACAGGCTGCCATGTTTTGGGCCAAATGTCGGCCCATATTAGATCTGGTCCATTAACAGCCTGCCACGGTCTGGGCCTAATAAGGGCCCATATGAGATCCGGCCCGTTAATAGACTACCACGTTCTGGGCCATATTACGGCCCAGATCAGATCCGGCCCTTTAAGAGCCTTTGGGCTAAATTATGTCCCATATCAGATTCGGCCCGTCAACTGGAGGCTGTACTTTTGGGCCCACTTGAGGCCCGGTCTGGATTTCTGTTTGCTGAAGGCCTATTTAGTAATACGGCCTGATATTAGTTTCGGCCTATTAAAGGCCCGTTTAACATTTTGGCCCTATATTTATTTCGGCCTGTTAAAAGCCCGTCATATAGTTGGGCCTAACTATGGACCGCTTTGCATCCGGCCTGCTCACAGCCGATAATCTAATTGGGCCAAACAAGGACCAAGACAATGTTGGCCTGTTAACGACCCGTGATGTGATTGGCACAATCATGGGCCGGGGTCTATTTCGGCCTGCTGTCGCCCCGTGAGCTGTTCGGCACGTTTCAGACCCAACCTACTTTTCAGCCTACTAAAAGCCCATTGAATTTTCTTGCGAAAATAGGGTCGGCGGTTTGCTCGGCCTATTAAAGGCCCAAAACTACTAGTGGGCCAGTTTACATTTAGGCCTGTTAACAGACCAAAATGACTGGGCTCATGATGCGGCCCATACATAGTGATTTGCATGACGGCCCGATTATGTACCGTAATTTTACGGTTTGGCCGGTTTACTGCGAAGACATGATATATATACAGTAAAATAACTGGAACATCATGAATAAGAAAAAAACCTAGACTATACGATAAAGAAATTACGACATATTGCATCCACTAGGCATCAAAGTTCGCCACTATGATACTAAAGCACAAGCAGACAGCAGATTACATACACTGGGCATCAAAGATTGCCACCAGTGCAAATAAACACGCCGACAAAATAATATACAAAACCGACAACACTTCAATAGAGTTCAAGAAAGGTTAGCCCTGCTCAGGAGCTGCAGCGCAAGCAGCTGAGCAAGCTGATGAGACTGCGCTTGTTTCACGCTTATATCCTCCTCACTCTGAAAGAGAAACAAGCAGACAGATGACAGGTTTTGCACAGATAAGTATCAGTGCTGACAATTCATCACATTTCTTATTGACGAATAAAGTGACACATTTTAAAATAGCATTAACACAATATGGTATTGTTTAGGTTAAGACATGGCAGGAAATGACATTGTGAAGGAGTTGGCAGCTTCATGACACCACTGGATTACAGATCAAGAACTCATAAGTATCAATGGTTAGTGTGCTATCAATTTATCCCATTTCAGATTGGCAAATAAATAGATGATTTAAATAATAGTAGAATGATATGACATTGTTCATAGTGAAGACATTGCAGAATATGACATTGTGCTATAGTGGGTAGGTTCACCACACCACTGGATTACGGATCAAGAACAGAAGCATACATGCAGTGCAAAAGAAGATCACTTGCTATGTATAGTTTAATTTACATGGTATGAAGAAGGAACTTGGTTGTACAACTGAAAACTTAAATTGAGAAGGACAAACTTTTGTTTATGAACTACAGCATAAACTTTAAACATGCAATTTGATGCAAACACCAAAAATAAACGGTTGTGGCAGTCATGCCTAACCAAATATACACAACAAAGTTTGAAGGCTTGAGAAGGACAAACTTACATTAGTGGTGAAGACGGGCTCTATAAAGCCCGTGTCCATGCTGATGGGGGGGGGGGGCGCAATTCAAGAAGTTTACCATAAAATCTTCTTCATAAGCATTGCCTTTATTCTACATTTTGTTAAGAGTAAATATAGATGTGATAATACAAGAAAAAAATGGAGAATATTTAAGATAAGATGAAGAGTGATGCTACATAACCAAGTAGCTATAAATGTAAGTACAGCGATACAGGCAAAAGGTACAGCCAAGAGCAATGCAGAGCTAAACTTCTTCAGTACCATCGGTGTTATCCAACCTTATGGTAAGAGTAAATATAGATTTGATGTGTAGAAAATGGAGGGCAAAGGAAAATAAGCTGCAGAGTGATGGTACATGAACAACTAGCTGTCAATATAAGTGCACTGATAAAGGACAGGAGGTATGCTACCTCTTGAGCATGCTTTGGTTTTCCCTAGAAGAGGAAAGGGTGATGCAGCAAAGTAGCGTAAGTATTTCCCTCAGTTTTGAGAACCAAGGTATCAATCCAGTAGGAGACAACGTGCAAGTCACCTAGTACCTACACGAACAATCAAGAACCTTGCAACCAACGCGATAAAGGGGTTGTCAATCCCTTCACGGTCACTCGCAAAAGTGAGATCTAATAGAGATAGTAAAGTAAATATTTTTGGTATTTTTGTTGTATAGATTGGAAAATAAAGATTGCAAAATAGTAAACGAGATGCGAAATAAATAAAAGAGATGTCATATAATAGGAAAGAGACCCGGCGGCCATAGGTTTCACTAGTGGCTTCTCTTAAGATAGCATGTATTACGGTGGGTGAACAAATTACTGTCGAGCAATTGATAGAAAAGCGCATAGTTATGAAGATATCTAAGGCAATGATCATGAATATAGGCATCACGTCCATGTCAAGTAGACTGAAATGATTCTGCATCTACTACTATACTCCACACATCGACTGCTATCCAGCATGCATCTAGAGTATTAAGTTCATAAGAACGGAGTAACGCATTAAGCAAGATGACATGATGTAGATGGATAAACTCAAGCAATATGATATAACCCCCATCTTTTTATCCTCGATGGCAACAATACAATACGTGCCTTGCTGCCCCTACTGTCACTGGGAAAGGACACCTCAAGATTGAACCCAAAGCTAAGCACTTCTCCTATTGCAAGCACTTCTCCCATTGCAAGAAAGATCAATCTAGTAGGACAAACTAAACCGATAATTAGAAGAGACTTGCAAAGATATCAAATCACGCATATAAGAATTCAGAGAAGAACCAAATAATATTCATAGATAATCTTGTTCATAAATCCATAATTCATCGGATCTCGGCAAACACACCGCAAAAGAGTATTACATCGAATAGACCTCCAAGAACATCGAGGAGAACTTTGTATTGAGAATCAAAGAGAGAGAAGAAGCCATCTAGCTAATAACTATGGACCCGAAGGTCTATGGTAAACTACTCACGCTTCATCGGAGAGGCAATGGTGTTGATGTAGAAACCCTCCATGATCGATTTCCCCTCCGGCAGATCGCCGGAAAAGGCCCCAAGATGGGATCTCACGGGTACAGAAGGTTGCGGCGATGGAAAAGTGGTTGCATGGCTCTCTCTGATGTTTCTAGGGTATAAGAGTATATATAGGCGAAAGAAGTACGTCGGTGGAGTTACGAGGGGCCCACGAGGGTGGGGGCGCGCCCTCCTGCCTCGTGGCTTCCTCGTGGAGTTCCAGACTTCGACTCCAAGTCTTCTGGATTGGTTTCGGTCCAAGAAAGATCATCGCAAAGGTTTCATTCCGTTTGGACTCTGTTTGGTATTCCTTTTCTACAAAACTCTAAAATAGGCAAAAAACAAAAACTGGCAATGGGCCTCCGGTTAATAGGTTAGTCCCAAAAATAATATAAAATAGCTTTTAAGGCCCATTAAACATCCAAAACAGATAACATAATAGCATGGAACAATAAAAAATTATAGATACGTTGGAGACGTATCAGCTTAATTCCTGCTCGTCCTCGAGTACGTAAATGATAAAGACAGAATTTTTGATGTGGAATGCTACCTAACATAATTATCAATGTAATTTTCTTTATTGTGGCACGAATGTTTAGATCTGAAATATTCAAGACAAAAGTTTAATATTGACATAAAAATAATAATACTTCAAGCATACTAACAAAGTAATCATGTCTTTCAAAATAACATGGCCAAAGAAAGTTCATCCCTACAAAATCATATAGTTTGGCTATGCTCCATCTCCGTCACACAAAATATTCAAATCATGCACAACCCCGGTTTCAGCCAAGCAATTGTTTCATACTTTAGTATTCTCAAACTTTTTAAACTTTCACGCAATACAAGAGCGTGAGCCATGGACATAGCACTATAGGTGGAATAGACTGGTGGTTGTGGAGAAGACAAAAATGAGGATGATGGTCTCACATCAACTAGGCATATTAATGGGCTATGGAGATGCCCATCAATAGATATCAATGTGAGTGAGTAGGGATTGCCATGCAACGGATGCACTAGAGCTATAAATGTATGCAAGCTCAACAAAAGAAACTAAGTGGGTGTGCATCCAACTTGCTTGCTCATGAAGACCTAGGGCATTTTGAGGAAGCCCATCATTGGAATATACAAGCCAAGTTCTATAACGAAAATTCCCACTAGTATATGAAAGTGACAAAATAAGAGACTCTCTATCATGAAGATCATTGTGATACTTCGAATCACAAGTGTGGAAAAGGATATTAGCATTGTCCCTTTTCTCTTTTTCTCTCTTTTTTTGTTTGGCTTCTTTGGCCTCTTTTTTTTCATTGGCTTCTTTGTCCTCTCTTTTTTCCTCACAAGGGACAACGCTCTAATAATGATAATCATCACACTTCTATTTATTTACACCTCAAGGATTACAACTCGATACTTAGAACAAAATATGACTCTATATGAATGCCTCCGCCGGTGTACCGGGATATGAATCAAGAGTGACATGTATGAAAAAATTATGAATGGTGGCTTTGCCACAAATACGATGTCAACTACATGATCATGCAAGGCAATATGACAATGATGGAGCGTGTCATAATAGACGGAATGGTGGAAAGTTGCATGAAAATATACCTCGGAATGGCTATGGAAATGCCATAATAGGTAGGTATGGTGGGTGTTTTGAGGAAGGTAAATGGTGGGTTTACGGTACCGGCAAAAGTTGCGCGGTACTAGAGAGGCTAGCAACGGTGGAAGTGTGAGAGTGTGTATAATCCGTGGACTCAACATTAGTCATAAAGAACTCACATACTTATTGCAAAAATCTACTAGTCATCAAAACCAAGCACTAAGCGCATGCTCCTAGGGGAAGGGTTGGTAGGAGTTAACCATCGCGCGATCCCGACCTCCACATATAAGGAAGACAATCAAAGAAACACCTCATGCTTCAAATTTGTTACACAACGGTTACCATACGTGCATGCTACGGGACTTGCAAACCTCAACACAAGTATTTCTCAAATTCACAATTACTCTACTAGCATGACTCTAATATCACCATGCTCATATCTCAAAACAATCATCAAGCATCAAACTTCTCATAGTATTCAACGCACTTTATATAAAAGTTTTTATTATACCCATCTTGGATGCCCATCATATTAGGACTAGTTTTATAGCCAAAGCAAATTAGCATTCTGTTCTAAAAGACTCTCAAAATAATATAAGTGAAGCATGAGAGATCAATAATTTCTATAAAATAAAACCACCACCGTGCTCTAAAAAGATATAAGTGAAGCACTAGAGCAAAATTATCTAGCTCAAAAGATATAAGTGAAGCACATAGAGTATTTTAATAAATTCCGATTCATGCGTGTCTCTCCCAAAAGGTGTGTACAGCAAGGATGATTGTGGTAAACTAAAAATCAAATACTCAAATCATACAAGACGCTCCAAGCAAAACACATATCATGTGGTGAATAAAAATATAGCCTCAAGTAAAGTTACCGATAAACGAAGACGAAAGAGGGGATGCCTTACGAGGCATCCCCAAGCTTAGGCTTTTGGTTGTCCTTGAATTTTACCTTGGGGTGCCTTGGGAATCCCCAAGCTTAGGCTCTTGCCACTCCTTATTCCAAAATCCATCAAATCTTTACCCAAAAACTTGAAAACTTCACAACACAAAACTTCAACAGAAAATCTCATGAGCTCCGTTAGTATAAGAAAATAAACTACCACTTTAAGGTACTGTAATGAACTCATTCTTTATTTATATTGGTGTTAAACCTACTGTATTCCAACTTCTCTATGGTTCACACCCCCCATATTACTCATAGATTCATCAAAATAAGGAAACAACACACGAAAAACAGAATCTGTCAAAAACAGAACAGTCTGTAGGAATCTGTAACTTTCGAATACTTCTGTAACTCCAAAAATTCTTAAATAAATTGTTGGACGTGAGGAATTTATCTATTAATCATCTGCAAAAAGAATCAACCTAAAAGCGCTCTCCAATAGAAAATGACAGCTAGTCTCGTGAGCGCAAAAGTTTCTGTTTTTTACAGCAAGATCGCAAAGACTTGACCCAAGTCTTCCCAAAGGTTCTACTTGGCACAAACACTAATTAAAACATAAAATCGCATCTAAACAGAATCTAGATGCATTATTTATTACTAAAGAGGAGCAAAAATCAAAGAACAAAAATAAAATTGGGTTGCCTCCCAACAAGCGCTATCGTTTAACGCCCCTAGCTAGGCATAAAAACAAGAATAGATCCAGGTATTGCCATCTTTGGTATGCAATTCTTCAATTTAACACACATAACCCTTAGGAGGTTCTTTGGTTTTGTTAATGATCAAACTCCTAGGCAAGAAATCTAGAAATTCATTTGTAGCAAAAGGCTCCTTAATGATATCGAAAAAGTTGGGGTGAACACTTATTGATTTGAGGTCTTCATTTTCCTTATTAGAAGATTCACCCTTATTTTTAGGGACATAGATAAACTTGGCAACTTTAGTCGGAGGAGGATTTGAGGTATTTTTAAATGTAGAAAAAGCGGACCCCAAGTTGGTAATAATATCTTCGAGTTTATCAATTCTAGTGGAATCTTGATCTATCTTCTCATTAACTATGGGTTCCTTCTCCCTAAGATTTTTCAGAGTAACTCCTACCTTAGATCCATATTGGGTAATTTGGTTGTGGATCTTTTTATCCAAATTTTCAATTAATTCTACAGTGGCAACAATAATATCAAGCCTTTGCATCACATGTTCCAGAGTTAAAATAGTTTCATTGACCAAAAGAGGTGGTGGGCCTAACAAATCTATCATAACATTATAAGAATCAAAAGTATGGCTTCACAAGAAATTCCCTCCGGTAATGGTGTCAAGAACATATCTATTCCAAGGAGTGATGCCTATGTAAAAATTGCGAAGAAGAACGGAAGTGGATTGCTTTCTAGTAGATCTGTTTTGAGCATTGCAAATTCTATACCAAGCATCTTTTATATTTTCTCCCTCCCTTTGTTTAAAATTGAGAACTTCATTATCGGGAGTATTAACAATGATATGAGGACTAGCCATGATGGCTAAACAAACTGTCTAACACACGGACGCACAAGAAGCAAGCGAAAAGAGGCGAATGGAAGAGGGGCGAAGAAAAGGCAAGGGTTTTTGAAAATCGTTTTAGAAGTAGGGGAGAGGAAAACGAGAGGCGAATGGCAAATAATGCAATGCGAGGGAGAAGAGTTTATGATGGGTACTTGGTATGTCTTCACTTGGCATAGATCTCCCCGGCAATGGCGCCAGAAATCCTTCTTGCTACCTCTTGAGCATGCGTTGGTTTTCCCTTGAAGAGGAAAGGGTGATGCAGCAAAGTAGCTTAAGTAGTTCCCTCAGTTTTGAGAACCAAAGTATCAATCCAGTAGGAGACAACGCGCAAGTCACCTAGTACCTGCACGAACAATCAAGAACCTTGCAACCAACGTGATAAAGGGGTTGTCAATCCCTTCACGGTCACTCGCAAAAGTGAGATCTAATAGAGATAGTAAAGTAAATATTTTTGGTATTTTTGTTGTATAGATTGGAAAGTAAAGATTGCAAAATAGTAAACGAGATGCGATGTAAATAAAAGAGATGTCATATAATAGGAAAGAGACCCGGGGGCCATAGGTTTCACTAGTGGCTTCTCTCAAGATAGTAGGTATTACGGTGGGTGAACAAATTACTGCTGAGCAATTGATAGAAAAGCGCATAGTTATGAAGATATCTAAGGCAATGATCATGAATATAGGCATCACGTCCGTGTCAAGTAGACCGAAACGATTCTGCATCTACTACTATTACTCCACACATCGACTGCTATCCAGCATGCATCTAGAGTATTAAGTTCATAAGAACAGAGTAACGCATTAAGCAAGATGACATGATGTAGAGGGATAAACTCAAGCACTATGATATAAACCTCATCTTTTTATCCTCGATGGCAACAATACAATACGTGCCTTGCTGCCCCTACAAGAACAATGCAGAGCTAAAAAATTTCATTGGCATTTTATATATTCTACACTAATGTAACCATTCATACAGATCAGATAATTTGGAGCGAACAATTGATAAGCAAGCTATCATGCATACTGCTGTCACATAATGAACCAGGTATGCATGCAAGTACAGTTATACAGGACAACAGGTACTAACAAGAGCAAAGCAGCGGGAAGCATATTTGCGATATCCTGTCGTCCTTTTCAAACCGGAATTCTTCTTCGAGCAGATTTCCTGGAAAAGAGATCCGTAAGGCACATGCGGAAAAGTAGAAGTTCAAATTGTAATGTGATAACACAGACAGTACCTCATCCTGGGAACGAGACCTGTGCATAACAAGGTTTTTCCTCGGGAGACTTCGCCGGAAATTCCTTTATAGACTTGCCATCAAAGTGTGATTTCCTCAGGTAACACCGATACTGCTGCAATGCTTTCTTGAAAAGCGCAAGCAAGCTTTGCTTGTCATGACTATCCAAATTGACCCTCGCCTACTTACAACAATGTTATGTAAATCATTGATGTGTTCAATCAGCAGAAAACAGGAAAATAATCACCATGAATAATAGCACTTACACGTAAGTGGGACAGGAAGATGTGAAAATGGTGTTTGTCTTCACTATAATATTCCCATGATGGGAATATATGCATGTAGTCCCTAACAACATTGAAAGCATTGTCTTTTAAACTGGGAATAACTGGAATGGGGTTCCAATCTGCAGGAATTGGTCGTTGATGGTAGCTAGAACAACGTTGGTATTTCCCCGGAGAGGGAGGGATGATGTAGCACAACGACGGTAGAGTATTTCCCTCAGTTATGAAACCAAGGTATCAAACCAGTAGGAGGATCAAGCAACACCTGCACACAAATAACAACACCTCGCAACCCGACGTGTTAAAGGGGTTGTCAATCCCTTTCGGGTAACGGCGCCAGAAATTGGCAAGCAGATGCGATATAAATTGTAGTAGATTGAAATAATAGATCGCAAATAAATAAAGTGCAACAAGGTATTTTTGTATTTTTTGGTTTAACAGATCTGAATAAAAATGCGAAGGAAAAATAGATCGCAAGGCAAACATATGAGAAAGAAGACCCCGGGGCCGTAGGTTTCACTAGTGGCTTCTCTCGAGAAAAATAGCAAACGGTGGGTAAACAAATTACTGTTTGGCAATTGATAGAACTTCAAATAATTATGATGATATCCAGGCAATGATCATTACATAGGCATCACGTCCATGATTAGTAGACCGACTCCTGCCTGCATCTACTACTATTACTCCACACACCGACCGCTATCCAGCATGCATCTAGTGTATTAAGTTCATGGAAAAATGGAGTAATGCAATAAGAACGGTGACATGATGTAGACAAGATCCATTATCCTATATGATGGTAGATATAGATCTCGTATTTTTATCCTTAGTAGCAACAATACATACGTGTCGTTTCCCCTGCTGTCACTGGGATCGAGCACCGTAAGGTCGAACCCACTACCAGGCACCTCTTCCCATTGCAAGATAAATAGATCAAGTTGGCCAAACAAGACCCAAATATCAGAGAAGAAATACGAGGCTATAAGATATCATGCATATAAGAGATCAAAGAAACTCAAATAACTTTCATGGATATAAAAAGATATGACTGATCATAAACTCAAAGTTCATCAGATCCAACAAACACACCGCAAAAGAGTTACATCATATGGATCTCCAAGAGACCATTGTATTGAGAATCCAGCGAGCGAGAGAGGAAGCCATCTAGCTACCAAGTACGGACCTGAAGGTCTACAAGCAACTACTCACGTATCATCGGAGAGGCACCAATGGAAGTGGTGAACCCCTCCGTGATGGTGTCTAGATTGGATCTGGTGGTTCTGGACTCTGCGGCGGCTGGATGAATATTTCAACGCTTGTTCTAGGGTTTCTGGAATATTGGGGTATTTATAGAGCAAAGAGGCGGTCCGGGGGGCACCCGAGGTGGGCACAACCCACCAGGGCGCGCCTGGGCCTCCTGGCACGCCTTGGTGGGTTGTGCCCCCCTCGGGGCACCCCCCAGGTGCAACCAGGTCCCATTGCCTTTCTTCTGGACCATAAAAATCATCGTGGTGTTTCGTGGCATTTGGACTCCATTTGATATTGATTGCCTGCAATGTAAAAAACATGGAAAAAAATAGCAACTGGCACTTGGCACTATGTCAATAGGTTAGTACCAAAAAATGATATAAAATGATTATAAAACATCCAAGATTGATAATAAAACAGCATGGAACAATCAAAAATTATAGATACGTTGGAGACGTATCAGCATCCCCAAGCTTAACTCCTACTCGTCCTCGAGTAGGTAAGTGATAAAAACAAAAATTTTGACGTGGAGTGCTGTTCATCAAGTCATAACATATTCTTTTCTTTATAGCATGGACATTTGGACTTTTAGTTGTTCAAAGCAATAGTCTAGTTTTGAGATGATAATTTAGATACTCAAGCATATCAACAAGCAACCATGTCTTTCAAAATATCAACGCTAAAGTAAGTTATCCCTAGCCCATCATGCTCGATCCATTTTCATGAGACACACTCGAATATTAACTACACCCAATACTTGAGCACGATCATATTGCCTCCTAATTGGTGCTTTTTATGAGAGAAGATGGAGACTCAAATTTCAAAATAAAAATTGCATAAAGTAAAAGAAAGGCCCTTCGTAGAGGGAAGTAGGGATTTTTAGAGGTGCCAGAGCTCAAAGCGAAAAATTTGAGATAAAAATATTTTGGGAGGTGTATCCATCCCACCAATGAAAATGACTCAGAGCTACGAACACTTTCCATGCTAGATATGTCATAGGCGGTTCCCAAACAGAAAATAAAGTTGATTCCTTTTTCCACCATTCTTTCACTTTCCATGGCTAGCCGTATCCACGGGTGCCCTCCATACCAACACTTTCCAAGGAATTTATTATTTGACAACATAAAGTAAATTCAATTTTTTTGCATTTCGGGACTGGGCATCCCTAAGACCTTTGCCTTACTCTCGTGCAATGACAAGTGAATAAACGCTCATCTTGAGAATAAAACATCTAGCATGGAAAATATTAGCCACCCGTTACCGTTCCGCGAGCGAAACAAACACACAAAAGAGAAGTTTATTTTGAAAATTAGAGATGGCACATGCAAATTTGCTTAGAACGGCAAAATAATACCGCATATAGGTAGATATAGTGGACTCATGTGGCAAAACTGTTTTAAAGGATTTTGGATGCACAAGTAGAGGTCATACTTAGTGCAAAATGAAGGCTAGCAAAAGATTGGGAAGCGACCAACCAAGAAACAAATAATCTCATAAGCAAGCATTAAGCATAATTAACACCGAATAATGCACCACAAGTAGGATATAATTTTCATTGCATGATTATTGACTTTCATGCATGCATAGGGAATCACAAACCTTAACACCAGTATTCTTACTAGAGCACAATTACTCACCAACATAACTCACATATAACATCATCATATCTCAAAACTATTACTAAGAATCAAGTTTATTTTGTCCAATGATCTTCATGACATTTTATTTTACTTTATCCTTCTTGGATATCTATCACTTTGGGACTAATTTTCATGTGTTGCTTTTCATAAGCTCAAACAAATATAAGTGAAGATCATGAGCATAACAATTTTTTTTTTCTTTCTCTCAAAATTATTTAAGTGAAGCAAGAGAGAATTTCTTCAAAATTTACAAAGCACACCGTGCTCAAAATGATATAAGTGAAGCACTAGAGCAAGTCCTAGCTCATAAAAGATTTAAGTGAAGCACAGAGAAAAATCTTAACAATTCATGATATAATTTTGGCTTCTCAAATAGGTGTGTCCAGCCAGGATTGATGACTTAAAACACAAAATAAAACAAGCAAAGACACATATCATACAAGATGCTCCAAGCAAAACACATATCATGTGACGAATAATATAGCCTCGAGTAAAATACCGATAGTTGTTGGAAGAAAGCGGGGATGCCACTTGGGGGCATCCCCAAGCTTAGTTGGTTGCTCATTCTTGAATAATATCTTGGGATGCCGGGGCATCCCCAAGCTTAGGCTATTACATCCTTCCTCCATCCATCGTAAGATAACCCAAAACTTGAAAACTTCAATCACACAAAACTCAACAAAACCTTCGTGAGATCCGTTAGTGTAAGTAAATAAACCACTACTATAAGTGATGTATCAAACCAATTCATATTTTGTTTTTGTATTATATCTACTGTATTCCAACTTTTCTATGGCAAAAACTCATCAAAGAAAACAATAGAGCCATCAAAATAACCACACAACACAAAGAAAACAGAATCTGTCAAAACAGAACAGTTTGTAGCAATCTGATTTAAGCGAATACTTCTGGAAATCCAAAAATTCTACCAAAATAGGAAGATCAGGGAAATTTTTATATTAATCTTCTGCAAAAATAATCAGGGCAAAGGATCTTTCTGAATAAAAAAGAGAATTAATTTCGTGAGCACAAAGTTTCTGTCCTTTCAGCAAGATCAAACAACTATCACCCAAGAAGATCCTATTGGTTCTACTTGTCACAAACATCAATTAAAACATAAAAAACAAAATCATAACAGTAGCATAATTGTGCTAACACTCAAGAATAGAAAGCAAATAGCAAAAATAAATTTTATTCATTGGGTTGCCTCCCAAAAAGCGCTATAGTTTATGCCCTTAGCTAGGCATAAAGCAAGGATCTAAGTTTTGTCATCTTTTTGGTTCGAGATCCATAAGATGCCCTCATGATTGATTCATAAGGTGGCTTAATTCTAGTTCTAGGAAAGTGTTCCATACCCTTCCACAAAGGAAATTGGAACTTAATATTGCCTTCTTTCATATCAATCACGGCACCGATTGTCGGATTACGGGTTCCGGTAAACCCTTGAGGTTCGAACACTAGGGTGCGCACGAAGATCTCTCTCTCCCTCTAGCTCGCTCTCGCAACGATCTCAAAGACTAGCTCGTCGAACACAAGGAACAAGAGACACAAGGGATTATATTGGTTCGGGCCACCGTTGTGGTGTAAAACCCTACTCTAGTGTGGTGTGGTGGATTGCCTCATAGGCTGCGGATGAACACATACAAGGGATGAACAGCCTCCTGAGGAGAGGTGTTCTTGAGCTGGCTAGTCCTATTTATAGAGGCCCGGGTCCTCTTCCCAAATGTTTAGGCAGGAAGGGATCCCACAACGGCCAATTTCGAAGGGAGACAACTAGTACAAGCTATCCTGACAAAAGGTGGTCTTCGCCTGCCAAAGGCTCTAGTGGTGACCCCACTGTGGGCTCCGTGGTGACCTCCGTCCTGCTGGTCTTGGTCTCGTTGCACCGATATGGAAAACTTTGCCTGATGCCTCGGGATTCCTAGCCTGCGCTTGCCCCTTTAGCACCAAAGAGGAAACTAGCGCTCTGCGCCCGCTGGCACCCACCTGGCCTCGGTCGTCATGGCTCATGTCACGTGAACCTCATGAGGTGCCCCTTGCCTTGATATCTCCGCTCCTCGGGAGCCAGTCTAGCAAGACCGTCCCAGAGGAGGTCTTGGTGTCGTCCGCCTCGCGAGGCTTAGCCCATCGCGAGGGTCTTGAGTGATTGCTGATGAAGATGGGCCGTACCGGGCCGCTGGGGGAGCCACGCCCTGGGCCGTAGGCAGGAAAGTCTGGTACCCCCGTTCCCAGGACGTCGACAGTAGCCCCCGGGCCCAAGGCGCACTCGTACTTGGCTTTGAGGCGAAGACAAAGGGCAAGTGCGGAGCTCCGCGGGCCCCAATAGCCTGCGGCCTTGATTGACGCATGGGGACTGACGGGACGTGGGCATCTCCACTTCCCCACGCAGCCTCTATTTCCGCCTGGCTAGGCGGCCACTGTCGGTGTCAAAACCGGCGGATCTCGGGTAGGGGGTCCCGAACTATGCGTCTAAGGTTGATGGTAACAGGAGACAGGGGACACAATGTTTACCCAGGTTCAGGCCCTCTCTATGGAGGTAATACCCTACTTCCTACTTGATTGATCTTGATGAATATGAGTATTACAAGAGTTGATCTACCACGAGATATTAATGGCTAAACCCTAGAAGTCCAGCTTGTATGTATCTCTCCTCTCCAGACTAAGTCCTCCGGTTTATATAGACACTGGGAGGATCTAGGGTTACACAAGGTCGGTTAGAAAGAAAGGAATCTACATATTTGGTCGCCAAGCTTGCCTTCCACGCCAAGGAGAGCCCCATCCGGACACGGGTGCAGTCTTCGGTCTTCATATCTTCAAAGCCCATCAGTCCGGCCCATGGCTAACAGGCCAGACGCCCGAGGACCCCTTAGTCCAGGACTCCCTCAGTAGCCCCCTAACCAGTCTTCAATGATGAGGTGTTCGGCGCATAGATTTTCTTCAGCATTGCAAGGCGGGTTCCTCCACTGATGACTTAAAGTAGTGTATTCGGCCTTCCATTTAATGTTGTACCCCTCGGCTTCTGCGTACCAACAACTTCAGCTTCCACGTGTCGAACGGATGCGAGAGGTCAGGGTATTTTTCAACATAACACCCCGGCCACGCGAGGGACAACGTCTATTTAACGAGATTGGATCCCAGATCTGTTCAATTATCTCGTGGAGAAAATCCTCAAAGGCTGCTAGGAAAGAACACTCCGACATGTCTAGCGTTCCCAGCCCCTCCTCCCATCACTGCGGCCCAGAGAGAGGCGAGTGGGAGAAGTGCTCCGTATCCCACAGTCAGCTGGTGAAGCTGCAAACGCAGGGGTTTCTCCCCCCTGCGGATCTGGTCCCTGTTCGAGCAGGGTTGGCCTCCTTCAACGGCAAAACCCGGGCGGAGGATTTCCCCAATCCACCCGGGGGGAACGAGTGTGTTTTGTCCCCTATCTGCTAAGGGGCGTGGGATTTCCAATTCATCCATTCCTTCGAGGGCTTATGGAATATTACAGCCTCCAGCTGCACAACTTTACTCCAGCCTCCATCCTGCACATTGCGGGTTATGTCGCTTTATGCGAATTATTCCTGGGTTGTGAGGCCCATTTTGAACTGTGGAGAAAGTTATTCTGCCTTGTCCCGCGTAACCACGAGGGATCGATATTTGAAGTGGGCGGAGCCGAAATATGGCGCATTGCCGAGACCAGATACCTGTCCGGCATGCCGAAGAAGGCGTCTGAAGAGTGCGCTTCCGAGTGGTTCTATATCGAGGACGTCGTACTTCTAGACCCAGCCCGGAGGGGTCTTCCTGAGTTCACAAGCGTTCCTTTGAAGAAACACCACAGCTGGCGCCCTCGGAGCCTCGAGGAGGATGATAGCGCGGAGGTTTGCCAACTCTTGAGCAAGATAAAGATGCTCGCCCAGTCCGGATATACGATAGTCGAAGTAATGGCGACCTCCATAGTGCGGGGGGTCCAGCCACTCCAATACAGAGGACTTCCCATGTGGCACTATAATGGGGAAGATGATGCCTCCCGCTGTGGCAGGAAGGGTCCAGACACCCCTGCCGCCCTGGCCAAAATATTGGCCGAGCTGTTCAAAGGGGAGGAAGAGGAGTTCCTGCGCATCAAACACAGGGAAGGATACTATATGTATAGTCCTCCTAGCTGGGTAAGCCCCCAACTCCTCCGCTCTACTCATTCTAGTCCCCGAGCTATTTTTTGATGAACATTAACCCATCCATTTATGACAGCACTTGCGAAGGATTTCCGAAGGGCCTCACAGCCCCGCCCCGTAGCCCGAGGCCACAATCGGGACCTTGACCCCGGATTCGAAGAGGATCCGGATATATTCGTGGTGCTCGAGGGCGGGGTGTTTTACCAGGCGAGCTACGACGGCACAGAAGTGGCCATCATCGCCGATTACCCTGATCTTCTCCCTGATTCACATGTAAGTAGTCAGGAGACATCTCCCCCGAAAGGGTTTCCTCGTACCGCCTCACCCACCGCACTGTCTCGTGCTTCAAAGGGGAGGCGTTCGACGTACCGTGCTACTTCAGGGGCGACTCCGAAGAGAGCGGCTCCCGCACCGGCCAGGCCCTCGAAGAGGAAGGCAAACGAAGACACGGTCGGGCCCTCATCAAGGAGGTATGGGTTTGCAAGTATGTTTTTTAATAGTCACATCCAATTGTGACTTTCATGTTCGTCCTGTATCAGGAAAAGAGTTCGCCGGACTGTGTCCGGGGATCCGGCCAGTTATACTCCCAACAGCCGGGATCCGGCCCCAGCCGAGGAGACGGGGGCTGATATGGGAGTGATGCCGGACTGTCCTTCGGCTGAGGGCTTGGAAGATATGTCCGTCACCAACTCGGAAGTGGAGAGCGCCATGAATCATCGGCGCCGGAGGGCCATTTTACGAGGCCCCCGCTTTTTGGAAGAGGCATTTAATGCCTTCAGCTCGGCTGATGCATACATCCGAGCTGCTCAAGATGGGCTTAGCAGAGCCACAAAGCAGCATTTAAAAGATGTGCAGGTAAGTTTACTGTGTCTCAGTATGGTAACCATATGCCAGTAGCCCCCGAGACTTAAAGTAGTTGGTACAACTGATTTGAGGATCGCTGCATAATCAGGTTCTTTCTGAGAAGAACGACTTGCTGGCCCAAGAGTTAGTAAAGTGCCAGACACAGTTAAGTGCAGTTACCGCCGAACTGGAAAAATCCAAGAAGGCGTCTTCCGGTAATACTTCCCTCCATCGAGAAACAGTAATTGTATAGCGACTGTATTAACACTGCGGCTTATCTCATAACAGGATCGTCAGATCAACTGGAGAAAAAAGAGTCGAAAAGACTACATGCCGCAGGCGAGCGGGTGTTGGCCCGAGTCAGACAGGAGAAAAACAAACTCCAAGATTCAAATACCCAACTGGGCGAAGAACTGAAAGATGTGCGAGCCCAGTTGGCTGACTCCGTAAAGGAGAACAAAAGGCTGCGAGGCGGCATATTCAGTATGTGGCCAAACTTACCTTGTGATAGTTCGGAGACTGAAGGCACTAATCGAGTTTATGTTTGTAGGTATGCTGACGGGCCGTCCCGAAGAGGAGATGTCTGGATTCTCGGGCGATCTGCTACAAGAGCTGTCGCGCATGCATGAGCAAGCTCGGCAGGCGATGCGAAGCGTTGCCAAGGCCTTGTGGCCATCTGCCTCTCCCCCCAGAAAGATAGAGGAGCTCCTAGAGCTATTCAAGGGGGCGCGGCGGCGCTTTCGACTGTGGAAAATATCGACCTGCCGGGAAGGTGCGTGAGAGGCCTGGGCCATGGTGAAAACGCGGTACACCAAGCTTGATCCAAATCATATGGCTCGGGGCATCCCTTGCCACCTTGCGCGAGGCCAGCGCACGAGCCTTGGAGGAGGCCAGGAAGGCCGACCACCGCCGCGCGGCCGCAGAGAAATGCGAAGGGGAGCTCCGGGCTCTGAACGCCTCCTTGGAGCAACCGGTTGAGGCGCGTAGGGCTGCCTTAGCATCGATGAAGGGGGCGCCTTCCAAAGAGGAGGAGATCTTGAAGCGCGAGGAGACGCTGATGCTGGAGGCCACAGAGCGCAGCCTCGAGCTTGAACGGCTGGAGACGAGGGGGCGCCAGGTTGCCCAGGCGGAGGACACCGCCAGCGCGCGCGAAGCCAGTATCCAGGAGGAGATAGACCGTAGGGTGGTGGAGGCTCGAGCGGATCTTGGGAGCAGATACTACCTGAAGCTGAAGCTTGTGGAAGCCGAAACTGAGGGCAGAACCACCGCCCTTAGGTCAAGGTTGAATGAAGCGGAGCAGCGTGAGAAGGCTGCTGCAGTGGCCCTGATCTCTGTCCAGGCCGAGCTGGCCTCCGCCCGCGCCGAACTGCTCCTGCTCCAGCGGCAGGTTACTGATGCCGAGTCCGGACGTCTACTACACAACCTTCTTCTTGTAGACGTTGTTGGGCCTCCAAGTGCAGAGGTTTGTAGGACAGTAGCAAATTTCCCTCAAGTGGATGACCTAAGGTTTATCAATCCGTGGGAGGCGTAGGATGAAGATGGTCTCTCTCAAACAACCCTGCAACCAAATAACAAAAAGTCTCTTGTGTCCCCAACACACCCAACACAATGGCAAATTGTATAGGTGCACCAGTTCGGCAAAGAGATGGTGATACAAGTGCAATATGGATGGTAGATATAGGATTTTGTAATCAGAAAATATAAAAACAGCAAGGTAACTAATGATAGAAGTGAGTGTAAACGGTATTGCAATGCTTCGAAACAAGGCCTAGGGTTCATACTTTCACCAGTGCAAGTTCTCTCAACAAGGATAACATAATTAGATCATATAACAATCCCTCAACATGCAACAAAGAGTCACCCCAAAGTCACAAATAGCGGAGAACAAACGAAGAGATTATTGTAGGGTACAAAACCACATCAAAGTTATTCTTTCCGATCAATCCATTGGGCTATTCCTATAAGTGTCACAAACAGCCCTAGAGTTCGTAGTAAAATAACACCTTAAGACACAAATCAACCAAAACCATAATGTCACCTAGATACTCCAATGTCACCACAAGTATCCACGGGTATGATTATACGATGTGCATCACACAATCTCAGATTCATCTATTCAAACCAACACAAAGACCTTCAAAGAGTGCCCCAAAGTTTCTACCAGAGATTCAAGACGAAAACGTGTGCCAACCCCTATGCATAGATTCCCAAGGTCACGGAACCCGCAAGTTGATCACCAAAACATACATCAAGTGGATCAATAGAATACCCCATTGTCAGCACGGGTATCCCACGCAAGACATACAGCAAGTGTTCTCAAATCCTTAAAGACTCAATCCAATAAGATAACTTCAAAGAGAAAACTCAATCCATTACAAGAGATCGAGGGGGAGAAGCATCATAAGATCCAACTATAATAGCAAAGCTCGCGATACATCAAGATCGTGCCATATCAAGAACACGAGAGAGAGAGAGAGAGATCAAACACATAGCTACTGGTACATACCCTCAGCCCCGAGGGTGAACTACTCCCTCCTCGTCATGGAGAGCGCCGGGATGATGAAGATGGCCACCGATGATGGATCCCCCCTCCGGCAGGGTGCCGGAACAGGGCCCCGATTGGTTTTTGGTTGTAACAGAGGCTTGCGGCGGCAGAACTCCCGATCTAGGTTTCTTTTCGGGGGTTTCTGTATTTATAGGAATTTTTGGCGTCGGTCTCACGTCAGGGGGGTCTCCGAGTCATCCACGAGGTAGGGGGCGCGCCCAGGGGGTAGGGCTCGCCTTCCACCCTCGTGGATGGCTCGGGACTCTTCTGGCCCAACTATTTTACTCCGGGGGCTTCTTTTGGTCCATAAAAATCATCAAAAATTGGCACGTCAATTGGACTCCGTTTGGTATTCCTTTTCTGTAAAACTCAAAAACAAGGAAAAAACAGAAACTAGCACTGGGCTCTAGTGTAACGCCCATGATGCGGCTATATCTCCCACGTGTCGAGGCACGACTTAGAGGCATAACCGCATTGTGGTTTTGTCGCAAGAAGGGTCATCTTCACACAATCCCATGTAATGAACAAGAATGGGATAACGAGAGTTGGCTTACAATCGCCACTTCACACAATACATAAATATAATACATACATCATCCAAAATCCACACATAGACCGACTACGGTCAAAACCAAATGAAAATAAGATAACCCCAAATGCTAGATCCCCGATCGTCCCAACTGGGCTCCACTACTGATCATCAGGAAAAGAAACATAGTAACGACCACGTTCCTCATCGAACTCCCACTTGAGCTCGGTTGCGTCATCTGCACTGGCATCGTCGGCACCTGCAACTGTTTTGGTAGAATCTGTGAGTCACGAGGACTCAGCAATCTCACACCCGCGAGATCAAGACTATTTAAGCTTATAGGATAGGATGGTGTAATGGGGTGGAGCTGCAGCAAGCACTAAGCATATATGGTGGCTAACATACGTAAATGAGAGTGAGAAGAGAAGCAACGCAACGGTTGCGAAGCTAGAAATGATCAAGAAGTGATCCTGAAACTGTTTACGTTCATGCATAACTCAAACCGTGTTCACTTCCCGGACTCCGCCGAGAAGAGACCATCACGGCTACACACACAATTGATGAATTTTACTTGGGTCAAGTGACAAGTTCTCTATAACCGGACATTAACAAATTCCCATCTGCCTCATAACCGCGGGCATGGCTTTCGAAAGATAATACCCTGCAGGGGTGTCCCAACTTAGCCCATTATAAGCTCTCACGATCAACGAAGGATAAACCTTCTCCCAGGAAGACCCGATCAGTCTCGGAATCCCGGTTTACAAGACATTTCGACAATGGTAAAACAAGACCACCAAAGCCGCCCGATGTGCCGACAAATCCCGATAGGAGCTGCACATATCTCGTTCTCAGGGCACACCGGATGAACACTACATACAACTAGAACCAGCCCTCGAGTTTTCCCAAGGTGGCGCTGCAAGTGGCTCTAGTTTGGACTAGCACTCAGAGGAACACTGGCTCGGGGGTTTAAATAAAGATGACCCTCGGGCTCGCGAAAACCCAAGGGAAGAAGGCTTAGGTGGCAAATGATAAAACCAAGGTTGGGCCATGCTGGAGGAGTTTTATTCAAGGCGAACTGTCAAGGGGGTCCCATAAATCACCCAACCGCGTAAGGAACGCAAACTCAAGGAACGTAACACCGGTATGACGGAAACTAGGGCGGCAAGAGTGGAACAAAACACCAGGCATAAGGCCGAGCCTTCCACCCTTTACCAAATATATAGATGCATTAATTTAATAAGAGATATTGTGATATTCCAAAATATCCATGTTCCAACATGGAACCAATTTCACCTTCACCTGCAACTAGCAACGCTATAAGAAGGGCTGAGCAAAAGCGGTAACTTAGCCAAACAACGGTTTGCTAGGAAAGGATGGTTAGAGGCTTGACATGGCAATATGGGAGGCATGATATAGCAAGTGGTAGGTAGCGCAGCATAGCAATAGAACGAACAACCAGCAAAGCAAAGATAGAAGTGATTTCGAGGGTATGGTCATCTTGCCTACAAGGTTCTCAGAGTTGTCGAAAGCTTGATCCTCGTAAGCGTACTCAACAGGTTCCTCGTTCACGAACTCATCTCCCGGCTCTACCCACAGCAAGAATACAAGCAAAGGAACCATAATCAATAACGGGAAATGCACAAGCAACATGATGCAAAACATGCATGATATGCGAGATATGATATGCGATGCATATGCGTGCTTCGGAAGAAAAAGGATGAACAAGGCAGTAACTTGGCAAACCAAGTATGCCACTGGAAAGATGAGATGATTTCGGTCGAAATCGATATAAGGATCACCGGAAACGGATGCACGGTTTGCAAATGGCAAGCAAAACAAGAATGACACGAATATGCGATTAACAGCATGATAGCACTTAGAATACATCAAGAAACTATGCTACAGTGCTCCAACATAGCAACCAAGCATATGGCAGTAATCTACAGGAGATGCTTGACAAAATATGAACACTGAGCTATGCCTAGATCACAACATAACAGGTTCAAACAAGCATGGCAAAAGTGCAAAAGATATCAGGTTCACAGACTTAGTGAAATTACTGGACATGGCTGAAACAGCAACAGGTAGCAATGTTCAGAGCAAGAAAAACACATGCTAAAGGAACTTAAACTAGCAAAACAAGGAATGGCATGAATCTATTAAATGCATATGACAAAAGTCCCTTACTGGACATAAGCCAAAAAGGACCAGAAGCTATGATGGCACCCATGTAAACATAGCAAGTTTCGTTAACAGGTTTCAGACTTGGCAGAAAACAGAGCATGGCAGAAACAGTATCATGAAGGCATCTTTGTGAGCTTGATTCACTCACCACAAAGCAATGCATGACAAAACAACAATACATACAGAAAGATGGCATGTTTATGAAGCTATCCATGGCAAGATCAAGTTCATAGCATGAAAGAATCAACTACAAAAATCTTGGCAAAATTGAATAACACGTAAACAATCTGCCAGGAACATTTTTTAGCAAACGTAGAGTAAGATTAAGACATGCTATGGCACTCCATAATTGCAAACAAGGGCATGGATAGATATAGCACAACTATAGCTACAAAACATCCTTACTGAACATCACCAAAAGGAGCATGGATCTCTCTGTAGACACATGGATACATGGCAACAAAATAACAGCAGAAACAGACAGTGAAATTTCCAAGTCCCTGAAATCAGAAACATCACGAAGCCTAGTTTGCATGCTTGTGCTAGTCACCACAGAGATCACAAAAATACATGGCATACACCTCTGTAAGGATGGCATGGCATAGATCAAAACACCTGTAGAGCTCATGCCCATAAGATGCACACATCAATTGCAACAAAAATAACAAATCACCAAGTTCTGATAAGTAACAGCAGGTAACAGCATATAGCACTCTTGCACCAGAGATTTGGGAATCAAGATGGACTCAAATGAACATGGCATAATGGAACAAAATGAAGAGAATCTCGAGATGAACATTTCGACATATCATGCACGCAAAACGAAGCAGTATCCAGAGAGTTATGATACAATGAACAGAGCCATGTATTGAGAAATATACGGGACTTGGAGAAATTTGAGGGGGGAGGAAAGTCAACCGTCGGTTTGGATCGAGATCCGGCGCGGATCGGGCGCGGCCGAGGCTAGGGTTCGAGGCTGCCAGAGCTGCTGCTCGCCGGAGCTCGGAGAGAGGTGGCGGCCGGCGGAGGAGAGGAGGGAGACGGCGACGACCGGGCGGCGTCGGGCGGCGGAGCCGGTGGCCGGCGACGAGGAAGAGGGCGGCGCGGGCACGGCGGCGGTGCTCGCGGGCACGGGCTGTGGAGACGAGGAGCGCCGGCGACCGGGGCGGCGCGGCGAGGCGGTGCGGCGGCGGCGCGGGCGGCGGAGACGGCCGCCGGAGGGCGTGGGCGGCGGAGGAGCGCGGGCTCGGGGAGGGCCCCGCGTGGGCCGAGCCTTCCACCCTTTACCAAATATATAGATGCATTAATTTAATAAGAGATATTGTGATATTCTAAAATATCCATGTTCCAACATGGAACCAACTTCACCTTCACCTTCAACTAGCAACGCTATAAGAAGGGCTGAGCAAAAGCGGTAACTTAGCCAAACAACGGTTTGCTAGGAAAGGATGGTTAGAGACTTGACATGGCAATATGGGAGGCATGATATAGCAAGTGGTAGGTAGCGCAGCATAGCAATAGAACGAACAACCAGCAAAGCAAAGATAGAAGTGATTTCGAGGGTATGGTCATCTTGCCTGCAAGGTTCTCAGAGTTGTCGAAAGCTTGATCCTCGTAAGCGTACTCAACAGGTTCCTCGTTCATGAACTCGTCTCCCGGCTCTACCCACAGCAAGAATACAAGCAAAGGAACCACAATCAATCACGGGAAATGCACAAGAAACATGATGCAAAACATGCATGATATGCGAGATATGATATGCGATGCATATGCGTGCTCCGGAAGAAAAAGGATGAATAAGGCAGTAACTTGGCAATTAAAGTATGCCACTGGAAAGATGAGATGATTTTCGTCGAAATCGTTATAAGGATCACCGGAAACGGATGCACGGTTTGCAAATGGCAAGCAAAACAAGAATGACACGAATCTGCGATTAACAGCATGATAGCACTTAGAATACATCAAGAAACTATGCTATAGCACTCCAACATAGTAACAAAGCACATGGCAGTAATCTACAGGAGATGCTTGACAATAGATGAACACTGAGCTACGGCTAGATGACAACATAACAGGTTCAAGCAAGCATGGCAAAAGTGCAAAAGCTATCAGGTTCACAGACTTTGTGAAATTACTGGACATGGCTGAAACAGCATCAGGTAGCAATGTTCAGAGCAAGCAAAACACATGCTACAGGAACTTAAACTAGCAAAACAAGGAATGTCATGAATCTATTAAATGCATATGACAAAAGTCCCTTACTGGCCATAAGCCAAAAAGGACCAGAAGATATGATGGCAGAAACAGTATCATGAAGGGATGTTTGTGAGCTTGATTCACTCACCACAAAGCAATTCATGACAAAACAAGCATACCTATAGCAATATGACATGTTTATAAAGCTATCCATAGTAAGAGCAAGTTCATAGCATGAAAGGATCAACTAAAACAACCTTGGCAAAATCGAATAACACGTAAATAATCTGCCAGGAACATTTTTTTAGCAAAAGTAGAGCAAGATTAAGACATACTATGACACTAAATAATTGCAAACAAGGGCATGGATGGATATTTCAGAACTATATCTACAAAACATCTTTACGGAACATCAACAAAAGGAGCATGGATCTCTCTGTAGACACATGGATACATGGCAACAAAATAACAGCAGAAACAGACAGTGAAATTTCCAAGTCCCTGAAATCAGAAACATCACGAAGCCTAGTTTGCATGCTTGTGCTAGTCACCACAGAGATCACAAAAATACATGGCATACACCTCTGTAAAGATGGCATGGCATAGATCAAAACACCTGTAGAGCTCATGCCCATAAGATGCACACATCAATTGCAACAAAAATAACAAATCACCAAGTTCTGATAAGTAACAGCAGGTAACAGCATATAGCACTCTTGCACCAGAGATTTGGGAATCAAGATTGACTCAAATGAACATGGCATAATGGAACAAAATGAAGAGCATCTCGAGACGAACATTTCGATATATCATGCACGCAAAACGGAGCAGTTTGCAGAGAGTTATGATGCAATGAACAGAGCCATGTATTGAGAAATATACGGGACTTGAGAAATTCGAGGGGGGAGGAAAGTCAACCGTCGGTTTGGATCGAGATCCGGCGCGGATCGGGCGCGGCCGAGGCTAGGGTTCGAGGCTGCCGGAGCTGCTGCTCGCCGGAGCTCGGGGAGAGGTGGCGGCCGGCGGAGGAGAGGAGGGAGACGGTGACGACCGGGCGGCGTCGGGCGGCGGAGGCGGTGGCCGGCGACGAGGAAGAGGGCGGTTGGGCACGGCGGCGGTGCTCGCAGGCATTGGCGGCGGAGATGAGGAGCGCCGGCGACTGGGGCGGCGCGGCGAGGCACTGGAGGCGGTGCGGCGGCGGCGCGGGCGGCGGAGACGGCCGCGGGAGGGCGCGGGCGGTGGAGGAGCGCGGGCTCGGGGAGGGCCCCGCGTGGGCCGAGCGGGCCACGTGGCGGCACGGGAGAGTCCGGGCGCCACGGCGGGTTCGTTCGGCGGCGGACGCGTCCGGCTGCGGAGAGGGGAAGGGGACTAGGGTTTCGCCCGAATTTCGGAGGGGGAGGTGTTTTTATAGGTAGATGGAGCTAGGAGACTCCAAATGGAGTGCGGTTTTCGCCCACACGATCGTGATCGAACGACTGAGAGCATGGAGGGGACTTAGATGGGTTTTGGGCTATTAGGAGGGGGCTTTGCTGCAACACACAAAAGGACTTTGCGGTTACCCGGTTAACCGTTGGAGCATCAAACGACCTCCAAATGGAACGAAACTTGACAGGTGGTCTACCGGTGGTATACCAAGGCCACTTGGCAAGACTCGGTCCATTCCGAGAACGTTCAACACCCGCTCACGAAAAGAAATAAGAGGGGGGCGCTGGTGCATGTGGGAGTGTCGGATTGCAAAACGGACAACGGGGAAAATGCTCGGATGCATGAGACGAACACGTATGCAAATGAGATGCACATGATGACATGATATTGGATGCATGACATGAACAAAATGCAAAATGAAAAACAAAACCCGACCACGAAGGGAAAATCATAACACATAGCCGAAAATGGCAAGAGTTGGAGTTACAAATATGGAAAGTTACATCCGGGGTGTTACAACACTCCACCACTACGAGAGGATCTCGTCCCGAGATCTATGACTGAAAGAACTCCGGATATTCGGAACGGAGGTGGTCCTCACGTTCCCAGGTGGCTTCTCGGTCGGAATGGTGCGACCACTTCACTTTCAGGAATTTGATTGACTTGTTGCGAGTCTTGCGCTCAGTTTCTTCAAGAATAGCAACGGGGTGCTCATGATAAGACAGATCTTCTTGGAGGTCAATCTCTTCGAAGTTGATGGTGCGCTCAGGCGTCTTGAAGCACTTGCGGAGCTGTGACACGTGGAACACATCGTGCACGTTCGCGAAGTTGGAGGGAAGCTCAAGTTGATAGGCGAGGTCGCCTCTTTTGCCAATGATCTTGAAAGGACCCACGTATCTAGGGGCAAGCTTCCCTTTGATACCGAAGCGACGAGTGCCTTTCATTGGAGAAACGCGGAGGTAGACATGGTCTCCGATCTCGAAAGCCAAATCACGATGCTTACTATCATAGTAACTCTTCTGGCGTGATTGCGCGGCTTTGAGATTTTCACGGATGACTTTACACATTTCTTCAGCCTCTGTTATTAAGTCATTGCCAAGAAGTTGGCGTTCACCAGTCTTTGGCCAATTGAGAGGAGTACGACACTTTCTTCCATATAGAATCTCGAATGGGGCCTTGCCCGAACTCGCTTGGAAACTGTTGTTGTAGGAGAACTCGGCATACGGAAGACATTCTTCCCATTTCATGCCAAAGGAAAATGACACAAGCCCTGAGCATATCTTCAAGAATTTGATTTACTCGCTCGACTTGGCCACTAGTTTGAGGATGGAATGCTGTGCTGAAGCGAATGTTGGTACCCATGGCCTTCTGGAAGGAGTCCCAGAACTTAGAAGTGAAGATGCTTCCACGATCTGAAGATATCAATTGTGGAATGCCGTGCAAAGAGACAATCCTGGAGGTGTATAGCTCTGCCAACTGAGCTGCTGTGATAGATTCTTTGATTGGAAGGAAATGAGCCACTTTAGAAAGCTTGTCAATGACAACGAAGATAGCATCATTTCCACGCTTGGACTTTGGAAATCCGGTCACGAAGTCCATTTCGATATGATCAAACTTCCATTCTGGGATAGCAAGAGGTTGGAGGAGACCAGCTGGTCGTTGGTGTTCTGCTTTCACCCTTCGACAGACATCACATTCATTCACGAATTGAGCGATTTCTCGCTTCATTCGAATCCACCAATACGACTGCTTGAGGTCATGGTACATCTTCGTACTTCCAGGATGAATGGAAAGAAGAGAATTGTGTGCCTCGTTCATAATGACTTTCCTTAGATCACCTTTAGGAACCACAATCCGGTCCTCAAAGAATAAAGTGTCTCTGTCATCAATGCGATAGCACTTGTATTTGGAAAGACCCTTGTCGATACCACGTTTCACCTTCTTCACCATGGTATCCAGGAGTTGCACCTCACGAATTTGATCTTCCAAAGTAGGAGAGACTATGAGGTTGGCAAGAAAGCCTTGAGGAACAACTTGGAGATTCAGCTTGCGGAAAGCTTCACAAAGATCCGGTTGGAATGGCTTGAGGATTAAGCTGTGGCAATAAGCCTTCCTGCTCAAAGCATCTGCAATGACATTGGCTTTGCCTGGAGTATATTCAATACTCGGATTGTACTCTTGAATCATTTCAACCCATCGAGTTTGCCTGAGGTTGAGGTTGGGCTGAGTGAAGATGTACTTGAGACTCTTATGATCGGTGAATATGTCCACTTTCCTTCCCAACAAGAGATGTCTCCATGTTATTAATGCATGGACAACTGCCGCCAACTCAAGATCGTGAGTGGGGTAGTTCTTTTCGTTGGGCTTCAACTGACGAGAGGTATAGGCCACAACTTTCTTCTCTTGCATTAACACAGCACCGAGACCTTGAAGAGAAGCATCACAGAAAACTTCGAATGGTTTGGATTCATCGGGAGGAGTTAAGACATGAGCTGTGACGAGTTTCTCTTTGAGAGTGTTGAAAGCAACGTCACACTCAGGAGACCAGACATACTTCACATGCTTCTGGAGGAGGTTGGAAAGAGGCTTTGCAATCTTTGAGAAATTCTCAACGAATCTTCGACAATAGCTTGCAAGACCAAGAAAACTGCGGAGCTGCTTGACATTCTGAGGAGGTTCCCAATTCACAATTGCGGACACCTTCTCGGGATTAACAGCGATGCCCTTGGCAGAGATGATATGACCAAGGTAAAGAACTTCATCAAGCCAAAACTCACATTTGGAAAACTTCGCATAAAATTGATACTCTCTGAGCTTGTCGAGCACCAATCGCAAATCTTTGGCATGATCCTTCTTATTCTTGTAGAAGACTAAAATATCATCGAGATACACCAGGACGAATTCATTGGTATACGGGTTGAAGATGAAATTCATCATCCGAGAGAATGTTGGAGGAGCATTGACAAGGCCGAAAGACATGACAGTATATTCATAAGAACCAAAGCTTGTTCTGAATGCTGTCTTGGGAATATCTTCTTCACGAATGTGAATCTGATGATAACCCATACGAAGGTCAAGCTTGGAGAATACTTTAGCACCTTTGAGTTGCTCGAATAGCTCATTGATATTGGAAAGTGGAAACTTGTTCTTGATTGTCTTCTTGTTCAATGGACGGTAGTCGACACAAAGTCGGTCTGTGCCATCCTTCTTCTGGAGAAAAAGAACACCACAACCCCATGGAGATGAACTCGAGCTGTTTCTTCAATTCCTTCAGCTCCTTGGGTCCAAGCTTGTAAAGACGCTTGCAAACGGGTTCCGTGCCAGGCTCAAGATCGATAACGAACTCAACTGGCCGGTGAGGAGGCATACCCGGAAGCTCTTCTGGAAAGACATCTTGGTACTCACAAACGACTGGAATTTGAGAGATGGCATTCAACTCGCCCTTCTCATTGAGAGAAAATAACCGAATGGTTTCATCACGAGCGGCATAGATGATAACATCCTCAAAAGAGTTTGTCAATTGAATTTCCCTGGCAGCACAATCAAGTTGAGCCTTGTGCTTAGAAAGCCAGTCCATCCCAAGAATTAGATCAATATCCGAGTCACCAAGAACAATTGGTTTAGACAGAAATTTATAGTTTCCCATCTTGATGGAAACATCCGGGACACAATTATTAGATGTCATTTGCTTACTCGGGGACACAATCTTCAACGGGATAGGAATCTTTTCCATCACAAACTCATGCTTGGCAACAAAAGGTCTTGAAATGAAAGAAAGAGATGCACCAGTATGAAATAAGACTTTTGCAGGAATATCATTAACTGAGAGATTACCCATTATCACATCAGTAGATTCCTCCGCTTGAGCTGCATTCATCATGTTCACCTTTGCAGACTTGGGATTATGCTTGACCACTGCATTGCTGGAAGATCTCACAGGAGGAGGAGGCGGAAGGCGCCTTTGGTTGAAGCATTTGTTAGCATAGTGACCTTTCCGCTGACACTTGTTGCAAGTCACCTCTGAGAGTGGACGATGATAAGGAGCATTCGACTTTGGAGCTTGATTCTGAGACTTGTTCTGATAGCCAGGGTTGGATGAGTGGGAAGATCCATGGCCACCTTTGTTCTTCTGCTGGTAAGGCTGACGAAACGGAGGAGGAGGAGGAGGCAACCAGAACTTCTGTTGCTTAGCAGCCACCAGTGAGGAAGAAGAAGACTGAACAGCGTCCCTGACTCTCTTCTTAGAAGCCTCACACTTGAGCTGAGCAGCCTCTTGCTTCAGAGCCATATTGTAGAAATCATCATACTTGGTCGGCTCAAAAAGCACGAGAGGTAATTGCAGATCTTCTCTGAGGCCACCTCTGAATTGATAGATCATGCTCTTCTCATCAGGAACGTCTTGCTTAGCGAAGCGAGCGAGTTTCTGAAACTGAGTATTGTATTGATACACGGACATGCTGCCTTGCTTGAGATTGCGGAACTCCTCACGCTTGCTCTCAACAACACTTTGTGGAATGTGGTGAGCTTTGAAATCTCGACGGAAATCATCCCAGGTAATCACACGACCTCCTCTGGAATCTTTGTATTGTTGATACCACTCGGCAGCTTGATCCTTGAGTTGAAAAGAAGTGAACTTGACAAAGTCCTCAGGCCTGACATTGCTACATTCAAAATGCTTGTTGATGTCCACGAGCCAATTATCGGCATCTGTGGCCTTGGCACAGTAGCTGAAAGACTTGGGCTGATTTGCGAGAAACTGGTTGAGGGTAGCGAAGTGAGACTGATTGTTGCCTTGGCCTTGATTTCCTTGATTGCCTTGCCCCTGGGTGCGTTCTTGCAAGAGTTACAAAATCATTTGAGCATTGGCGTTGTTGGCTGCCATGATAGCTTGCCATGCCTCCGGAGGTGGAGGTGGTGGCGGAGGGTTCGCCTGACTCCCTTCATTGTGTTCCGGATTCTGACGCGTTGGCGGAGCCATCCTGAAGAGGGTGACATCCGTTAGCATCTTGATAGACAAATAGACAAGTTGAATCAACGGATAGAAATTGCAACATATAGTCTTCACAATAAACATTCGAACGAGGATGAACGAATGAATTCCATAGTAAATCATCACACTTCCATTAAGGTGAGAAGCCACTTGATAAGAGATTGATGAATAAAATAAAAAGGTACGAGTGGAACAAATAAATGGTAAGGATTACCCAATCACAAACCAAATATCTGCGGGAAGAAATGCTAAGAGCTACTTGAATCCCACCTATAAACTCCCGAAACTTTCTGGTTATGCAATCTGGTGTTGGGGATACAGGGGACACAAAATATATCACCCAAACTAGCAATCCCTAGATCCAGCTGTATCCATCCGTCAACACATAACCAAGAAACCTTCGGAAATCGTGTACCTCAACCTTCGAAAAGCATCCGTTATACGAGTTATGGCAATACTCCCGAACTCCCGCCTAGTATTGGGTGGCGTCGAGGTGATCTCACCAACAACTGCATAAAAGAGATTTTCGATGTCGGCGAAACTCTGGTATTCCAGAACTGCAACGATAAAATTGTGACGACAACACCTCGGAGCTCAACTCCCCGGGACACTGCCACAACCCCTAAATGTTAGGAGGCACCAAGAACAATGTTCTCGTCACAAAACCATCGGAACGATTCTAAGATACCCGCGTGATCCTAAATTTTTTTTTAGTGAAATTTGAGGATAGAAGAGTCAAAACTTCTACGTCAGGAGGCCTCACCAGAGCGACGAAGGGACCGAGGAGTAAAAAGAATCCTACTCTCCGATATATATAATCCTAAGACTCAAAACATTTTTGTTCTAGACTCAACAACGCCAGTGATTCGATCAAGCAGGGGGCTCCTAAGTCGGGGATGGCTCTGATTACCAACTTTTAACGCCCACGATGCGGCTATATCTCCCACGTGTCGAGGCACGACTTAGAGGCATAATCGCATTGTGGTTTTGTCGCAAGAAGGGTCATCTTCACACAATCCCATGTAATGAACAAGAATGGGATAACGAGAGTTGGCTTACAATCGCCACTTCACACAATACATAAATATAATACATACATCATCCAAAATCCACACATAGACCGACTACGGTCAAAACCAAATGAAAATAAGATAACCCCAAATGCTAGATCCCCGATCGTCCCAACTGGGCTCCACTACTGATCATCAGGAAAAGAAACATAGTAACGACCACGTTCCTCATCGAACTCCCACTTGAGCTCGATTGCGTCATCTGCACTGGCATCGTCGGCACCTGCAACTATTTTGGTAGAATCTGTGAGTCACAAGGACTCAGCAATCTCACACCCACGAGATCAAGACTATTTAAGCTTATAGGATAGGATGGTGTAATGGGGTGGAGCTGCAGCAAGCACTAAGCATATATGGTGGCTAACATACGTAAATGAGAGCGAGAAGAGAAGCAACGCAACGGTCGCGAAGCTAGAAATGATCAAGAAGTGATCCTGAAACTGCTTACGTTCATGCATAACTCAAACCGTGTTCACTTCCCGGACTCTGCCGAGAAGAGACCATCACGGCTACACACACAGTTGATGAATTTTACTTGGGTCAAGTGACAAGTTCTCTATAACCGGACATTAACAAATTCCCATCTGCCTCATAACCGCGGGCACGACTTTCGAAAGATAATACCCTGCAGGGGTGTCCCAACTTAGCCCATTATAAGCTCTCACGGTCAACGAAGGATAAACCTTCTCCCAGGAAGACCCGATCAGTCTCGGAATCCCAGTTTACAAGACATTTCGACAATGGTAAAACAAGACCAGCAAAGCCGCCCGATGTGCCGACAAATCCTGATAGGAGCTGCAGATATCTCGTTCTCAGGGCACGCTGGATGAACACTACATACAACTAGAACCAGCCCTTGAGTTTCCCCAAGGTGGCGCTGCAAGTGGCTCTAGTTTGGACCAGCGCTCCGAGGAACACTGGCCCGGGGGTTTAAATAAAGATGACCCTCGGGCTCGCGAAAACCCGAGTGAAGAAGGCTTAGGTGGCAAATGGTAAAACCAAGGTTGGGCCTTGCTGGAGGAGTTTTATTCAAGGCGAACTGTCAAGGGGGTCCCATAAATCACCCAACCGCGTAAGGAACACAAACTCAAGGAACATAACACCGGTATGACGGAAACTAGGGCGGCAAGAGTGGAACAAAACACCAGGCATAAGGCCGAGCCTTCCACCCTTTACCAAATATATAGATGCATTAATTTAATAAGAGATATTGTGATATTCGAAAATATCCATGTTCCAACATGGAACCAACTTCACCTTCACCTGCAACTAGCAACGCTATAAGAAGGGCTGAGCAAAAGCGGTAACTTAGCCAAACAACGGTTTGCTAGGAAAGGATGGTTAGAGGCTTGACATGGAAATATGGGAGGCATGATATAGCAAGTGGTAGGTAGCGCATCATAGCAATAGAACGAACAACTAGCAAAGCAAAGATAGAAGTGATTTCGAGGGTATGGTCATCTTGCCTGCAAGGTTCTCAGAGTTGTCAAAAGCTTGATCCTCGTAAGCGTACTCAACAGGTTCCTCGTTCATAAAGTCGTCTCCCGGCTCTACCCACAGCAAGAATACAAGCAAAGGAACCATAATCAATAACGGGAAATGCACAAGCAACATGATGCAAAACATGCATTATATGCGAGATATGATATGCGATGCATATGCGTGCTCCGGAAGAAAAAGGATGAACAAGGCAGTAACTTGGCAAACCAAGTATGCCACTGGAAAGATGAGATGATTTCGGTCGAAATCGATATAAGGATCACCGGAAACGGATGCACGGTTTGCAAATGGCAAGCAAAACAAGAATGACACGAATATGCGATTAACAACATGATAGCACTTAGAACACATCAAGAAACTATGCTACATCGCTCCAACATAGCAACAAAGCATATGGCAGTAATCTACAGGAGATGCTTTACAAAATATGAACACTGAGCTATGGCTAGATCACAACATAACAGGTTCAAACAAGCATGGCAAAACTGCAAAAGATATCAGGTTCACAGACTTGGTGAAATTACTGGACATGGCTGAAACAGCAACAGGTAGCAATGTTCAGAGCAAGAAAAACACATGCTAAAGGAACTTCAACTAGAAAAACAAGGAATGGCATGAATATATTAAATGCATATGACAAAAGTCCCTTACTGGACATAAGCCAAAAAGGACCATAAGCTATGATGGCACCCATGTAAACATAGCAAGTTCCGTTAACAGGTTTCAGACTTAGCAGAAAACAGAGCATGGCAGAAACAGTATCATGAAGGCATCTTTGTGAGCTTGATTCACTCACCACAAAGCAATGCATGACAAAACAACAATACATACAGCAAGATGGCATGTTTATGAAGCTAGCCATGGCAAGATCAAGTTCATAGCATGAAAGAATCAACTACAAAAATCTTGGCAAAATTGAATAACACGTAAACAATCTGCCAGGAACATTTTTTAGCAAACGTAGAGCAAGATTTAGACATGCTATGGCACTCCATAATTGCAAAAAAGGGCATGGATAGATATAACACAACTATAGCTACAAAACATCCTTACTGAACATCACCAAAAGGAGCATGGATCTCTCTGTAGACACATGGATACATGGCAACAAAATAACAGCAGAAACAGACAGTGAAATTTCCAAGTCCCTGAAATCAGAAACATCACGAAGCCTAGTTTGCATGCTTGTGCTAGTCACCACAGAGATCACAAAAATACATGGCATACACCTCTGTAAGGATGGCATGGCATAGATCAAAACACCTGTAGAGCTCATGCCCATAAGATGCACACATCAATTGCAACAAAAATAACAAATCACCAAGTTCTGATAAGTAACAGCAGGTAACAGCATATAGCACTCTTGCACCAGAGATTTGGGAATCAAGATTGACTCAAATGAACATGGCATAATGGAACAAAATGAAGAGCATCTCGAGACGAACATTTTGATATATCATGCACGCAAAACGGAGCAGTTTGCAGAGAGTTATGATGCAATGAACAGAGCCATGTATTGAGAAATATACGGGACTTGAGAAATTCGAGGGGGGAGGAAAGTCAACCGTCGGTTTGGATCGAGATCCGGCGCGGATCGGGCGCGGCCGAGGCTAGGGTTCGAGGCTGCCGGAGCTGCTGCTCGCCGGAGCTCGGGGAGAGGTGGCGGCCGGCGGAGGAGAGGAGGGAGACGGTGACGACCGGGCGGCGTCGGGCGGCGGAGCCGGTGGCCGGCGACGAGGAAGAGGGCGGCGCGGGCATGGTGGCGGTGCTCGCGGGCACGGGCTGTGGAGACGAGGAGCGCCGGCGACCGGGGCGGCGCGGCGAGGCGCTGGAGGCGGTCCGGCGGCGGCGCGGGCGGCGGAGACGGCCGCGGGAGGGCGTGGGCGGCGGAGGAGCGCGGGCTCGGGGAGGGCCCCGCGTGGGCCGAGCGGGCCGCGGGCCGCGGCGGCGCCAGCTGGGCCACATGGCAGCGCGGGAGAGGCCGGGCGCGGCGGCGGCGGACGCGTCCGGCTGCGGAGAGGGGAAGGGGACTAGGGTTTCGCCCGAATTTCGGAGGGGGAGGTGTTTTTATAGGTAGAGGGATCTAGGAGACTCCAAATGGAGTGCGGTTTTCGCCCACACGATCGTGATCGAACGACCGAGAGCATGAAGTGGACTTAGATGGGTTTTGGGCTGTTAGGGGGGGGGTTTGCTGCAACACACAAAAGGACTTTGCGGTTACCCGGTTAACCGTTGGAGCATCAAACGACCTCCAAATGGAACGAAACTTGACAGGTGGTCTACCTGTGGTATACGAAGGCCACTTGGCAAGACTCGGTCCATTCCGAGAACGTTCAACACCCGCTCACGAAAAGAAACAAGAGGGGGGCGCCGGTGCATGTGGGAGTGTCGGATTACAAAACGGACAACGGGGAAAATGCTCGGATGGATTAGACGAACACGTATGCAAATGAGATGCACATGATGACATGATATGGGATGCATGCCATGAACAAAATGCAAAACGAAAAACAAAACCCGACCACGAAGGGAAAATCATAACACATAGCCGAAAATGGCAAGAGTTGGAGTTACAAATATGGAAAGTTACATCCGGGGTGTTACATCTAGGTTAATAGGTTAGTCCCAAAAATCATATAAAATAGCATATAAATGCATATAAAACATCCTAGATGGATAATATAATAGCATGGATCAATCAAAAATTATAGATATGTTGGAGACGTATCAAGTCCCTCGCGCAGCAGAGCAGGGAGGACGCGCTCCGCCAAACACTCTGCTGCGCGAGCACACTCCTATGCTCCGGGCTCTCAGGGTGAGGGCCAACCAGGCGCTGGGTACTATCTGCGAAGAACACGCCCCTCACCCCCATGCAGAAGATTACGCCAGCCATCTCCGCTTCTTCACGGACGTCGTGATGTGCCTGGAGGACCGGGCCGAGAGGGCTCGCGAGCTTCTGGACGAAAAGAGCCGAAGCCTCATTGGGCGCGCGTTCTCCCGCGTCTTCAGCCATCTTCAGAATGCCGACCCCAACTTCGATTTTGATGCCGCTATTGCTCCAGTGCCCGGGGCTATCCGGGACAACCTGGCGCGCTGGGTGGACGATAATGTGGATGCTCTGGTCAGGGCCTTCGCTTCCGAGGATGACGCGGTGGTGGTCATGGAGGACGAAGGCGGCGTGGTTGATGCTGGCGAAGGCGATGCCGACGACGGTGCCAACATTGTGTCCGGGAGCGATTCGGAAGATGCTGCGAGCGACATGTCTGATTAAGCCCATGCTCCTTTGCTTTGAACCTGCGTGCAAACACTTGGGCACGGCCCTTCAAGATGTAAGAGCATTTTGGGGAGGGGGAGCCCCTCATGTCATCAAACTACTATTTTATTCTTTAAGCTAGACTTGAACGTGCTTTTGCGGGCCCACAAGCTCTTCTGCGATTTGCTGTTGTAACTTACCTCAGTCCGGGCAGGCCTCGGACTGGTCTTGTAGTCGTCGATGTGTGTTTCTCCCGAGGGGACTCTTTCACGGGCCATCAAGGTTTCGGGCTTCTGAGGAGCCTGCTAGTCCGCCCGAGAGGGCCTTGCGAGGAGCGAGCGCCAGGTCGTGGTAGGGTGTGCGCGCAACGCGCACATACGGCGCCCAGCCCCCGCTCGTGAGGGGCTCGCAAGGGAAGGGGTAGCAGGCGCGGGCCTCAGAGCAAGGCACGGAATCCAGAAAACTCAAAAAAATCAACACGAATGAGAAAGGATGCCCCCCGTGTTTGCCAACGAAAATACGACTTCAAGTTCGAATCCAAAAAGCGGCAAATCGAGCTACATAAAAGGGGTTGAAAGCAAATGGCCGCGTCCGGCTCCTAACTAGTCTTCTTGTCTTCTCACCAGCACGGAGCTAAGTGCTTTTCACTGGCCGTGAGCATAGTCATTGGGGGACAGTGTCGACGGCCAGCGCGGAGCATGGTGCTTCCACTAGGACGTGGGCGGGAGCCCCCGAGGCCCGAGGGCGACTCTCCGGAGACCCCGGGGCGTGTACATCCCCACTCATTATTACGTGAGAGTGTCAAGGGCGGAGACCTTCACAGGCGCGAGCCTAGCTTCATATCGCTGGTCGAGGGCTCCGCCCTGCGCCGCCCTCGACCACCGTTGGGGCGTCTGGAAACTAGGACGATGCCAAGGGGCAAAGGGGACGCTAGCGGTGCCCTCGGCGACCACGGGCCCTCTGCCAGGGGGAGGGCTCGCCGACGCCTCCCCAGCAGAGGACCTACCATCGGGCGACGCCTTGCTCCGCGCCGCACGGGGGAGGGTCTTGCTCCAGCCCTCTCCCGTGCAGCCCCCAGTGCGCTTCCCCTGGTTGGCGCGGGGCTGCTGCGCTGGGGTCGTCGTCCGCCGCTGTGGCCTGGTCCACCTGCGTCCCATAGTTAGCGTAAGCCTGCTCCTGAGATATCAGTGGTACCCTGCGGTTGTTGTCGTTGGCGGGGTCGGCGAGGCTCCTGGGTGGTTCATGGAAGGCCTCAACTTCCAGCATCTCTTCTTCCCAGCCTGGCTCGAGGAACGAGCAGGGGTCATCCTCTGCCATGTACTCTTGATCCACCATGCGGGGCACATAGGCTTCCGGAGCCGCCGCTCCGGAACCCGCGCCGAGTTGCCCTGAGCCCCACGCTGCCGGGCCCAGCGCGCCCCCCTGGCGACTGTAGGGTGGCGCCCCATTAGGACTGCGTGGAGCAACGCCCGTACCTACGCCACCCGGGGGAAGCACAGGCGTGGCCGGATGTTCGGCACCGTTGGTCGTGCTGGCTCTGATGATCCCTCCTGGTGCACCTGGGAGCACGCGGGCGCGACGAGGCCCGCCGTGCGATCTGGCCACAACCTGAGATGTAAGTAGGGAGCAGAAGGGCGGTGTACCCCTAGATGCAGAGTCCAACAGCTCAGCGACGCGTTCCAGCAACGCGTCACGGCTGCTCTCCGCCAGCCGGCACCACAGCAGCTCCCGCGCCACCATGAGCGCGGCCCACTTGTTCGCTTGTTCCCGTCGGGTGTGTGGCACCGTTGCTGCTGAGTAGCTTGAGGATCTTGCGGCGGCCCTCGCGCGCCGCGGCGTGAGGTTGGAAGGTGTCGATCCGCGCCGTTCGTGTCCTGCGGTGCTCGGTGGTACGTGGGCCGCCTGGAGTGCGGAGTTGAGGTCCCCCTGGGCGGACAGCACCGCCCTGGTGGGCCAAGCAGCCCAATGGTCGGCATTGGCCCTTGGGTCGCCAAACATTGGAGCTCTGGGGTGTCGATGGGTCGACTGACGGGAGAAAGGCTTCAGCGCACCCCTACCTGGCGCGCGAAATGTCGGATTACGGGTTTCGACAAACCCTTGAGGTTCGAACACTGGGGTGCACACGAAGATCTCTCTCTCCCTCTAGCTCACTCTCGCAACGATCTCAAAGCCTAGCTCGTCGAACCCAAGGAACAAGAGACACAAGGGATTATACTAGTTCGGGCCACCGTTGTGGTGTAAAACCCTACTCCAGTGTGGTGTGGTGGATTGCCTCGTAGGCTGCGGATGAACACATACAAGGGATGAACAGCCTCCTGATGAGAGGTGTTCTTGAGCTGGTGAGGTGGCCTTGGTGGAGTGGATCGCGAAGACGTTCGACTACATCAACCGCGTTACTAAACGCTTCTGCTTTCGGTCTACGAGGGTACGTGGACACACTTTTCCCGCTCATTGCGATGCTTCTCCTAGATAGATCTTGCGTGATCATAGGAAAATTTTGAAATACTACGTTCCCCAACAGAGTTCAGTACAGCCTTCCATCCACAGACAGATGGACGGACTGAGAGAGTCAACCAGATTCTGGAGGACATGTTGAGAGCTTGTGCGGTAGACTATGGATCTAGCTAGGATGATAACTTGCCATACACAGAGTTTTCGTACAACAACAGTTATCAAACCAGTTTGAAGATGGTCCCTTTTGAAGCTCTATAGGAAGGAGGTGCAGAACACCATTGTTGTGGGATGGTGTTGGAGACCGAAAACTTTTTGGTCCAGATCTTATCAGAGACTCCGAAGAGAAGGTCAAGCTGATTCGAGACAGACTTAAGATAGCCCAGTCGAGATAGAAGAGTTATGCCGACAGTAAACGCAAGGAAGTAGCGTATGAAGCGGGAGACCGAGCATACCTCCATGTGTCCCCACTTTGAGGAATCAAGAGGTTCGGTGTTAAAGGAAAGTTAGCACCCTGGTTCATTGGCCCATACAAAATCCTCGAATGCAGAGGAGAAGTTGCATACAAGTTGGAATTGCCGGAAGGATTGTCCGGAGTTCACGATGTCTTTCACGTTTCCCAGCTGAAGAAATGCCATGCTGATATGGCCGATATTCCTTTGAGAGACACAACGCCCCTAGAGGCCATACAGCTTGACAATGATCTGACTTATGAGGAGAAACCCGTCAGAATTCTTGAGACTGCGAACAGAGTTACAGCAGCAAGATCATCAAGTTCTGCAATGTTCTATGGAGCCACCACTCCTAGGAGGAAGCCACCTGGGAGCGAGATGAAAATCTCCGTCGAGACCACCCGCACCTATTTGCTAGCCAACCCGAATCTCGAGGGCGAGATTCATCTTAAGGTGGGTAGGTTTGTAACATCCCAAATCTTCAATTTGGAATGTTTTACAATTATTAGCTAAGCATCTATGCATTTCGTTTCAATTGTGTGGCATTTGGAAATTTTCAGAGGCATTTGAGTTTTGCTTGAATTTGGATTCAAATTGGCATTTCAATTTCATTTCAAAGAATCCCTGACAAATACTTGTTCCAAAGTATGAGAGGAGCTAAAATGACACTCCAAAAATGTCAAAAGAAAATAATGCCAAAAGTTTGAATTCAAATTTGTATTTATTTGGAATTTTCAAAAAAAATTATAAAGTTTTACTTTCGCCTCTGAAAAATAGTTCATCTTTTAGAGTTTATTTTTATCAGAATTTTGATATATATATATATATATATGTCCTATATAAAATTATTTTATTTTCTATTCTTATTTTATTTTTCTTCTCGGTCTAATTAAAAAAAACTGATGTCTACTACACAACCTTCTTCTTGTAGACGTTGTTGGGCCTCCAAGTGCAGAGGTTTGTAGGACAGTAGCAAATTTCCATCAAGTGGATGACCTAAGGTTTATCAATCCATGGGAGGCGTAGGATGAAGATGGTCTCTCTCAAGCAACCCTGGAACCAAATAACAAAGAGTCTCTTGTGTCCCCAACACAACCAATACAATGGTAAATTGTATAGGTGCACTAGTTCAGCGAAGAGATGGTGATACAAGTGCAATATGGATGGTAGATATAGGTTTTTGGTAATCTGAAAATATAAAAACAGCAAGGTAACAAGTAATAAAAGTGAGCGTAAACGGTATTGCAATGCGTTGAAACAAGGCCTAGGGTTCATACTTTCACTAGTGCAAGTTCTCTCAACAATAATAACGTAATTGGATCATATAACTATCCCTCAACATGCAACAAAGAGTCACTCCAAAGTCACTAATAGCAGAGAACAAACAAAGATATTACGGTAGGGTACGAAACCAACTCAAAGTTATCCTTTCTGATCGATCTATTCAAGAGTTTGTAGTAAAATAACATGAAGCTATTCTTTCCGTTCGATCTATCATAGAGTTCGTACTAGAATAACACCTTAAGACACAAATCAACCAAACCCTAATGTCACCTAGATACTCCAATGTCACCTCAAGTATCCGCGGGTATGATTATACGATATGCATCACACAATCTCAGATTCATCTATTCAACCAACACAAAGAACTTCAAAGAGTTCCCCAAAGTTTCAACCGGAGAGTCAAGACTAAAACGTGTGCCAACCCCTATGCATAAGTTCACAATGTTTTGGAACCCGCAAGTTGATCACCAAAACATACATCAAGTAGATCACGTGATATCCCATTGTCACCACAGATAAGCACATGCAAGACATACATCAAGTGTTCTCAAATCCTTAAATACTCAATCCTATAAGATAACTTCAAAGGGAAAACTCAATCCATCACAAGAGAGTAGAGGGGGAGAAACATCATAAGATCCAACTATAATAGCAAAGCTCACGATACATCAAGATCGTACCACCTCAAGAACACGAGAGAGAGATCAAACACATAGCTACTGGTACATACCCTCAGCCCCAAGGGTGAACTACTCCCTCCTCGTCATGGAGAGCGTCGGGATGATGAAGAAGGCCACCGGTGAGGGATCCCCCCTCCGGCAGGGTGCTGGAACAGGGTCCCGACTGGTTTTTGGTGGCTACAGAGGCTTGCGGCGGCGGAACTCCCGATCTAGGTCATGTTCTGGAAGTTTGGATATATATATATAAGAGGTTTTGGCGTCGGGAACAAGTCAGGGGGGTCTCCGAGGCGGCCACGAGATAGGGGGCGCTCCCAGGGGGTAGGGCGCGCCCCCCACCCTCGTGGGTGCCTCGGGACTCTTCTAGCCCATCTCCGGTGCTCCGTGGGCTTCTTCTGGTCCAAAAACGATCTCCGTGAAATTTCAGGTCAATTGGACTCCGTTTGGTTTTCCTTTTCTGTGATACTCAAAAACAAGGAAACTACAGAAACTGGCACTAGGCTCTAGGTTAATAGGTTAGTCCCAAAAATCATATAAAATAGCATATAAATGCATATAAAACATCCTAGATGGATAATATAATAGCATGGAACAATAAAAAATTATAGATACGTTGGAGACGTATCAAGCATCCCCAAGCTTAATTCCTGCTCGTCCTCGAGTAGGTAAGTGATAAAAACAGAATTTTTGATGTGGAATGCTACCTAACATATTTATAAATGTAATCTTCTTTATTGTGGCAAGAATATTCAGATCCATAAGATTCAAAACAAAAGTTTAATATTGACATGAAAACAATAATACTTCAAGCATACTAACAAAGCAATCATGTCTTCTCAAAATAACATGGCCAAAGCAAGCTATCCCTACAAAATCATATAGTCTGACTATGCTCTATCTTCATCACACAAAATATTTAAATCATGTACAACCCCGATGACAAGCCAAACAATTGTTTCATACTTTTGATGTTCTCAAACTTTTTCAACTTTCACGCAATACATGAGCGTGAGCCATGGACATAGCACTATAGGTGGAATAGAATGGTGGTTGTGGAGAAGACAAAAAGGAGAAGATAGTCTCACATCAACTAGGCGTATTAATGGGCTATGGAAATGCCCATCAATAGATATCAATGTGAGTGAGTAGGGATTGCCATGCAACGGATGCACTAGAGCTATAAGTGTATGAAAGCTTAACAAAAGAAACTAAGTGGGTGTGCATCCAACTCGCTTGCTCACGAAGACCTAGGGCATTTTGAGGAAGCCCATCATTGGAATATACAAGCCAAGTTCTATAATGAAAGATTCTCACTAGTATATGAAATTGACAACATAGGAGACTCTCTATCATGAAGATCATGGTGCTACTTTGAAGCACAAGTGTGGTAAAAGGATAGTAACATTGTCCCTTCTCTCTTTTCTCTCATTTTTTATATTTTTTGGGCCTTTTTCTCTCTTTTTTTGGCCTCTTTTTTTTTCTCTTTTTTCGTGCGGAGTCTCATCCCGACTTGTGGGGGAATCATAGTCTCCATCATCCTTTCCTCACCGGGACAATGCTCTAATAATGATGATGATCACACTTTTATTTACTTACAACTCAATACTTAGAACAAAATATGACTCTATGTGAATGCCTCTGGCGGTGTACCGGGATGTGCAATGAATCAAGAGTGACATGTATGAAAGAATTATGAATGGTGGCTTTGCCCCAAATCCGATGTCAACTACATGATCATGCAAAGCAATATGACAATGATGGAGCGTGTCATAATAAACAGAACGGTGGAAAGTTGCATGGCAATATATCTCGGAATGGCTATGGAAATGCCATAATAGTTAGGTATGGTGGCTGTTTTGAGGAAGGTAATGGTGGGTGTATGGTACCGGAGAAAGTTGCGCGGCACAAGAGAGGCTAGCAATGGTGGAAGGGAGAGAGTGCGTATAATCCATGGACTCAACATTAGTCATAAAGAACTCACATATTTATTGCAAAAATCTATTAGTTATCGAAACGAAGTACTACGCGCATGCTCCTAGGGGGATAGATTGGTAGGAAAAGACCATCGCTCGTCCCTGACCGCCACTCATAAGGAAGATAATCAATCAATAAATCATGCTCCTACTTCATCACATAACGGTTCACCATACGTGCATGCTACGGGAATCACAAACTTTAACACAAGTATCTCTCAAATTCACAACTACTCAACTAGCATGACTCTAATATCACCATCTTCATATCTCAAAACAATCATAAAGAATCAAACTTCTCATAGTATTCAATGCACTTTATATGAAAGTTTTTATTATATCCCTCTTGGATGCCCATCATATTAGGACTAAATTCATAACCAAAGCAAATTACCATGCTGTTTAAGACTCTCAAAATAATATAAGTGAAGCATGAGAGTTCATCTATTTCTTCAAAATAAAACCACCGCCGTGCTCTAAAAAGATATAAGTGAAGCACTAGAGCAAATGACAAACTACTCCGAAAGATATAAGTGAAGATCAATGAGTAGTTGAATAATTATGCAACTATGTGAAGACTCTCTAACATTAAAGAATTTCAGATCTTCGGTATTTTATTCAAACATCAAGCAAAACAAAATAAAATAAAAAGATGCTCCAAGCAAAACACATATCATGTGGTGAATAAAAATATAGCTCCAAGTAAAGTTATCGATGAACGAAGAAGAAAGAGGGGATGCCATCCGGGGCATCCCCAAGCTTAGGCTCTTGTTTGTCCTTGAATATTACCTTGGTCTGCCTTGGGCATCCCCAAGCTTAGGCTCTTGCCACTCCTTATTCCATAGTCCATCGAATCTTTACCCAAAACTTGAAACCTTCACAACACAAAACTTAACAGAAAACTCGTAAGCTCCGTTAGTATAAGAAAATAAGACCACCACTTAGGTACTGTTGTGAACTCATTCTAAATTTATATTGATGTAATATCTAATGTATTACAACTTCTCTATGCTTCATACCCTCCGATACTACTCATAGATTCATCAAAATAAGTAAACAACACAATGAAAACAGAATCTGTCAAAAACAGAACAGTCTGTAGTAATCTGTATCATTCGAGTACTTGTGAAACTCCAAAAATTCTGAAATAAATTGGTGGACCTGAGGAATTTATCTAATAATCATATGAAAAAAGAATCAACCTAAAATCACTCTCCAGTAAAAAATGGCAGCTACGCTCGTGAGCGCTAAAGTTTCTGTTTTTTTACAGCAAGATCATAAAGACTTCACCCAAGTCTTCCCAAAGGTTCTACTTGGCACAAACACTAATTAAAACATAAAACCACATCTAAACAGAGGCTAGATGAATTATTTATTACTAAATAGGAGCAAAAGCAAAGAACAAAAATAAAATTGGGTTGCCTCCCAACAAGCGCTAACGTTTAACGCCCCTAGCTAGGCATGATGATTTCAATGATGCTCACATAAAAGATAAGAATGGAAAAAATAAAGACAGCATCATGAAAAATATGACTAGCACATTTAGGTCTAACCCACTTCCTATTAATAGGGATTTTGTGAGAAAACAATTTATGGGAACAATAATCAACTATCATAGGAAGGCAAAACAAGCATAACTTTAAAACTTTAAGCACATAGAGAGGAAACTTGATATTATTGCAATTCCTACTAGCATATGTTCCTCCCTCATAATAATTTTCAGTAGCATCATGAATGAATTAAACAATATAACGATCACATAAAGCATTCTTTTCATGATCTACAAGCATAGAAAATTTACTACTCCCCACATAAGCAAAATTCTTCTCATTCGGAATAGTGGGAGTATCATAAGAAACTCGAATACTATAAATTGTTTCCATATTCAAAGAGTAATGTTCAGAAAAAGGGTAATCATAATCATGACAAAGTTTTATAAATATAATCATCACTACTTTTTATAGCATAAGTGTCATCACAATAATCATCATAAGCAGCAACTCTGTTCTCATCATAATCAATTGAAACCTCTTCCAAGATAGTGGAATCATTACTAAATAAAGTCATGACCTCTCCAAATCCACTTTTATAATTATCACAATAAGATTCAACACCCTCCAAAATAGTGGGATCATTACTTCCTAAAGTTGACACTCTTCCAAACCCACTATCATCAGTATAATCATCATAAGTAGGAGGCATGCTATCATCATAATAAATTTGCTCGTCAATACTCGGGAGGCTAAAAATATCATCTTCATTAAACATAGCATCCCCAAGCTTGGTACGAACATTAATTGCAGCAAATAAATTCTCAAACATGTCATTCTCATCAAACATAGCATCCCCAAGCTTGGGCCTTTTCATATCATAAGCATAATCACTCTCATCATTAATAGTATGGATAGCACCAATAGTATAGCAATTATCATCATCACAACGAGTAATAGGAGCAACATCATTTGGGAGGGATACCTTTCTACCTTTGCTTCTCCGTCTTTTCTTTTTCTTCTTCACATCATGTGTGGGTTTAACCCTCTCTTTTGAGCTCCTTATTAATGAGATTGGTTGAATAGAAAGCTCCTCCTCGTTACCTGATTCATCATAAGAAATAATAGGAGGATATTGGGAAGTCTCTTCCCTTTCATTAGTATTCTCTTCATCTTCTATTTGTTTACTTTTCTTTATGTAATTGGCAATATAAGGATTTTCAATGCAATTCACCGCACAATGCATGAAAATTTCTTGTAGATCAAAATCAAGAACTTTATCAAGGACAAATTCTGGCATACCCTTAGTTATATGTTTCATTTCTTCATAACCCAAAAGCAAACTAAGTTCATTATGATGTGCAAGGGAAATTAAGTCATCACAATTTTTGGACACGATACGATCATGAAACAATTTGCATTGGATATTTAAATGACCATGTTCATTGCAAAGTTCACAAGGATGATTAAGAAAATTTAAATTTTCAGCACAAACATCTAGCCTTTCTTGCAACCATTTGGTTTCTAAATACATACGCCTCTTGCAAAATCTATCTTCCCTATTTGGTTTGTACTTGCAAACTCTATGCACTCCGCAAAAATGGACATGCTTATAAGAGACATTTTCATCATGACTAGTGCAATCATCATTAGTATCATGGATATTCAAAGAGTTCATACTAACAATATTGCAATCATGCTCATCATTCACATATTTTATGCCAAGCATTCTATGTAATTCTTCTTCTAGCACTTGGGCACAATTTTCCTTTCCATCATTTTCACGAAAGATATTAAAAAGATAAAGCATATGAGGCACCCTCAATTCCATTTTTTTAGTTTTCTTTTATAGACTAAACTAGTAATAAAACAAGAAACTAAAAGATTCGATTGAAAGATCTAAAGATATACCTTCAAGCACTAACCTCCCAGGCAACGGCGCCAGAAACTGCTTGATGTCTACTACACAACCTTCTTCTTGTAGTCGTTGTTGGGCCTCCAAGTGTAGAGGTTTGTAGGACAGTAGCAAATTTCCCTCAAGTGGATGACCTAAGGTTTATCAATCTGTGGGAGGCATAGGATGAAGATGGTCTCTCTCAAGCAACCCTGCAACCAAATAACAAAGAGTCTCTTGTGTCCCCAACACACCCAATACAATGGTAAATTGTATAGGTGCATTAGTTCGGCGAAGAGATGGTGATACAAGTGCAATATGGATGGTAGATATAGGTTTTTAGTAATATAAAAATATAAAAACAGCAAGGTAACAAGTAATAAAAGTGAGCGTAAACGGTATTGCAATGCGTTGAAACAAGGCCTAGGGTTCATACTTTCACTAGTGCAAGTTCTCTCAACAATAATAACATAATTGGATCATATAACTATCCCTCAACATGCAACAAAGAGTCACTCCAAAGTCACTAATAGCGGAGAACAAACGAAGAGATTATGGTAGGGTATGAAGCCACCTCAAAGTTATCCTTTCTGATCGATCTATTCAAGAGTTCGTAGTAAAATAACATGAAGCTGTTCTTTCCGTTCGATCTATCATAGAGTTCGTACTAGAATAACACCTTAAGACACAAATCAACCAAAACCCTAATGTCACCTAGATACTCCAATGTCACCTCAAGTATCCGCGGGTATGATTATATGATATGCATCACACAACCTCAGATTCATCTATTCAAGCAACACAAAGAACTTCAAAGAGTGCCCCAAAGTTTCTACCGGAGAGTCAAGACGAAAACGTGTGCCAACCCCTATGCATAAGTTCACAATGTTACGGAACCCGCAAGTTGATCACCAAAACATACATCAAGTAGATCACGTGATATCCCATTGTCACCACAGATAAGCACATGCAAGACATACATCAAGTGTTCTCAAATCCTTAAAGACTCAATCTGATAAGATAACTTCAAAGGGAAAACTCAATCCATCACAAAAGAGTAGAGGGGGAGAAACATCATAAGATCCAACTATAATAGCAAAGCTCGCGATACATCAAGATCGTACCAACTCAAGAACACGAGAGAGAGAGATCAAACACATAGCTACTGGTACATACCCTCAGCCCCGAGGGTGAACTACTCCCTCCTCGTCATGGAGAGCGCCGTGATGATGAAGATGACCACCGGTGAGGGATCCCCCCTTCGGTAGGGTGCCGGAACAGGGTCCCGGTTGGTTTTTGGTGGCTACAGAGGCTTGCGGCGGCGGAACTCCCGATTTAGGTTATGTTTTGGAAGTTTGGGTATATATAAGAGGTTTTGGCGTCGGGAACAAGTCAGGGGGGTCTCCGAGGTGGCCACGAGGTAGGGGGGCGCACCCAGGGGGTAGGGCGCGTCCCCCACTCTCGTGGGTGCCTCGGGACTCTTCTCGCCCATCTCCGGTGCTCCGTGGGCTTCTTCTGGTCCAAAAACGATCTCCGTGAAATTTCAGGTCAATTGTACTCCGTTTGGTTTTCCTTTTCCGCGATACTCAAAAACAAGGCAACAACAGAAACTGGCACTGGGCTCTAGGTTAATAGGTTAGTCCCAAAAATCATATAAAATAACATATAAATGCATGTAAAACATCCTAGATGGATAATATAATAGCATGGAACAATAAAAAATTATAGATACGTTAGAGACGTATCAAAAACCCAGGCGCCAGCCGGCCCAGCCAGCGCCGAGCCGTAGCCCACCAGCACCCGAGCCGGCCTGCTCTAGCACGCCAGCGTCCGAACCCTCTCCTCTCGGTCGCCCGACCCAACGCTCAACTCTCTGTCCCACTGACCCATGGCACCCGCCCTCATCTCTTTCCCCTCGCCCATGTTATGCCGCTCCGGAGCGCGCCCGAGCGCCGCCGCAGTTCCAATCTTCCTGGGATCGTTATACCGAGTCGCCCCCTCGTCCAAGACGTTGCCCTATATAAAGCCCTACCTCTCCTCCCTCGACCCCCCTAAAACCCTACTCCAAAACCCACCACAGCCCCTGCCACATCCGAACCGATCTCGCCCCCTGCCGCCGCCGTCCGTCGCCACCGCCATCAACGGTGAGCGACCTCCTGCCCTCAAACCTTTTCAGACGACCCCCCTCAACCCTACGCAACCTTTTGACATGGTCTTGCCCCCTATTTTGTTCCACAGCGACGCCCCCGACACCCCGAGCTCCCGCCGGAGACCGAGGCCGCCTCGAGCCTCCTGCACGTTCTTGTCGCCGCCGACCTCCGTCTTCACCACCACCGGGACGCCCTCACTTCGCCGCATCCGCCCGACGTCCCCTCCTTCCTCCCCGATGACCAGAGCCACCGCACCGCCGTCATCCTAGCCGTCACCGTCGTCTCCGTTCGTCGCCGCTGTCGCTATAAGCTGCACCTCCCCTCCACCGTCCGATCTGCAACCTAGGGCCTGGATTAGATCCCGAAGGTGTGTGGTTTTATTTCATATAGATCGGTTTTAGTTTCGGTTTAGTATGGTTTATTTATTTTTTGCGGTTTAGTTAGACCGGCCCGATCGGTTTTTATCTGTTTAGCTCGTACGCGTTTAGACTATACTACGCCTAGTGTGCTAGATAGTTTCAGATCGCCCGCCCCGAGGCCCATTAGCACCCGTCTGTTTTTATTTTATTATTTTCGTTTCTGTTTCTAAAACAGAATAGTTCGGTTTTTGTAAAATTCATAACTCTTATGTTATTTAGAGTTTTTTATTGATTCTTTCTTTCCTAGTTTGCAAATTTCCTAAAGTTTCTATATAATATAGTTTCGGCCATGTTTGAGTTGTTAACAATTGTGTTCTATGAGTTTTAGTCAGATTAGTATTTCTGCTATGAAATGAGCTAGACTTAATATTTTTAGGCGATTCTTTTTGCCACTGCTTTGTTTTGACCGTGCCTAGTAGTAGGATTAATTTGGGTATTTATAGATTTTATTAAAATTAGTTTTACACGAAAACAACCCTGTCTTAGTTTATTTCACTTTGTTGTTGTTGTTGTTTCCTGTTGTTTTAATTACTTTAAAATTTATTTCCACCTTTGTTGTATTTTCTAGTCAGATTAGTTTCTGTAGAGTTAGAAGGTGAACTTTTATTTACAGAAAAAATGTTTTATTTTATTTTCTTACTAGTTTTGTTTTAGGCATAAAATGAGTTTTATAATAGCTTTTAATGCGTTTCTTTTTGCATTAAATTTATTTGCTGTTTTTCTTTCTGTCATTTAACAAAAACCTTATTTTGGCTCTGTTTAAGAAAAATTTTGTAGAAGAAAATTAATTTTGAGTTTGTCTTACTTGTAGTAAAAGCCTTGCGTTGATTCTATGACTTCGTTGGTTTTATTGTATGATTGTGTGTTATTATAATTTACTTGCTGTTGTAGTAGAAATTTGATGATGGTATACTTATTTGTGCTATGTTTGACTTGATAGAATTTCCGGAGTGCGAAGCTTGCTATCATGAGTCGCTAGCGTTCGAAGACCGTCAGCCAGGCAAGTCTTGATCATGAGTTTTACATTCCTATGTTTTACTGCATTAGTAGTATTTCCTCCCCACCATGCATGCAGTAGGAGAAATTGAATAAGTCTTAAGTAGTATGATGTGGTAGGTTGACCCAAAATCCCTTTGTTACCATTGCCAGGGACGAGGCAGTTTATTTTGCTATGCTCGTAGACGGGGTTGGTTGAGCGATTCATAAGGGAGATGTGAGAGTAAACATGATGACAACCCCATGACTTCAAGCTCGGGATGGACTTCAAATTCACTACTAGGTGGAGGATGGACTTGATGGGCACCCTGGAGAAACCAGCGGATGGCCGGGATGCATGGAGAAGCGCCATGACATCTTGAAGAAAGCTTCAGCCAGCCACGAAGAGACGGATGGATACACCTTGACTGGAAGCTTACTTGTGCAGCCGCAAGCCATTATGGGCTCTGGCTTGGTCGACCCTAGGCGTGACTCTGGTCGGACGGTGCTACGAGATGTAGAAGAACGGTCGGATTGGATGGGCACTGGTAGTGGCCCAGAGGAACTCTACGGAAGACCCTGTTTCGTTTGTCCGATCTTCAAACACCAGACAGTGCGAGGACATAAAGGAGGGAACGATTCTTGCGGGTAAAGTGCACAAGACTCTGCAGAGTGGAAACCTAATCGATTAGTCTTGTCCCCGGTTACGGACAACTGAGCCTCTGGAATTGGAGTATTTCAGAAATCACAACACCGAACATAATTAATTGATGGGTTATTAATGATTTCGGTTATGAGACACTGGTTGGCGGAACGATCTCAATAACAACCAACATTTTATAGTTATTGCAAGCAAGTCCTTTGTTATAGGAAAAAATTGGCTTTTTCGCAAAAAACATAAAACTTAGAGCCCCACAGCCAAATTGCATATAGTGTTAGCAATATTTGTTGTTCTCTCTTCATGACTTGCCGGCATATTCAAAATGCTGACCTACACGGCTGCAACGTCTTATGTTGTAGAGGAGTTTTCCGACCAGGAGTAAGGCTACGATCTATGCTCGGCGATTACCCTATGGAGTCGGATGGACTCGCTTATCGTCTACGCTTCCGCAGCTTTATTTTAGTTTATTTCTCATGAGTTGGCCTTCGGCCGAATTTATTCTATTGTAATAAAGACTCTATATGAGAATCGTGTAATAAATTAGGTGTGATTGAACTTTGAATTTTTCATCAATGTACTGTGCGTGCCAGCATGATCTTGGGATGGTACTGATACAAAGAGACTTGACCGATTTCAGGTCGGGTCGCTACATAGGGGCTCCCTGTAAACCCGTGTGTGCTATCACTGGATTCTTATGAGAGAGCCCATGCGTGCTGTAATATGGTGCGTGCATTAATATAATCTGGCACAAGTACACAAAAAATAGGCTCTAGAAGTAAGGATAGTTGGCAGATGATAGGTCCGTAATATACTGTATAGAGAGTTTATTGCCAAACCATGATAACAAGAGCACACAACAACTAGGCAGATCGTAGTGTACATAAAAAGGGGTACACCATAACCAGGATATATAAATCAGGAAAGTGGAACTGGGTGGAAAATACGGTGTTGTATTGCCGCTACTAATTGAAAGCCTATCGATCACATATAGGCCAGCTCTATCAGCTGTTGACTGCAGATGTCCCTGCTCCCCTTCCTGACAAGGAACATACTGTACGTACTAAATACAGAATAACAAAAGAGGAACATCTTAAAGAACAGAAGAGCAAGCATATGCTTGAGGTTCCGCTTCTTTAAATACAATTTTGGTTGCCCACTCATGATGAATCACATCGCCCAAAGAAATGCAATTCCATGCTGCCTCTCTATAAGTGGCCACATGCATTTGGAAAATCAAGTGGGAGCATTAGCTGACCAATTAAATGTGTGTCTGTTAACTAATATCAGTATCATATCACAATTCGTATTTGAAGAAGTAAGCTTTGGACTTATGGTTGGTGTGTTGTTTAGCTTCAAGAGTGGACTGCTGCTAGTGCGACACAAAGCAGCTACACAGATCATAGTGTAGATATAACGGGAAAACCGTAAGCATCACAAGTAAAATCAGCAAAGTGGAACTTGCTGGAAAATATAGGCTACTATTGCCAGTACGGCTAGAAAGGCCTCGGATACCAGCTCTCTTCAACTGAAGGTGCGGTACTGTTAATATGAGTGTAACTCTCAAAGGCGACACAACTCCCTGCATTTCCTTGCTAATCTTATAGGATTCAAGTTGGCAGGCCACTACAATTCCTATTCCTATGTTTACAAAATCCTACGAATCAAAGAGGCCCGAAGAGTTGAAAGTGTCCATCACAACCGACCAAATAGACATCTACACTACAAATGTCCCTGCTCCTCTTCACTACAAGGAACATACTGTACCACTATTATACTCCCTCTGTTCCAAAATATAAGTCTTTGTAGAGATTTCCACTATGGATCACATACAGATGTATACAGATACATTTTAGAGTGTAGATTCACTCATTTTGCTCCATATGTAGTCCATGGTGGAATCTATACAAAGACTTGTATTTAGGAACGGAGAGAGTACTTATTAAAGAAGAACATAAGAGGAACATGCTAAAGAAGAGCAAGCAGATTTTGGAGAATAAAATGTTCATTGCACAGTGCCCACACATGATGAACGAAAGCGCATTAAGAATGCAACTCCCTGTTGTCTCTCTATATGTGGTGCACGTGCTTTTCGAAAGTAAAGTAGGAACATTAGCTGACCAATTAAACATTATTTGTTTTAGTAATATCAGCATCATATCAGATTCATATTTGAGCAACAAGTCTGGAATTATGAGTGGCACGTTGTTTAGTTTGATGGATTGAGGAGCAGTGCTAAGCAACTACGATGATGGTACTGAATATAAAGGAATTTTTGCATGCAAGTCGCGTGACTTTTGTCATTTGGGCCAATCGACCATTTTAGGCGGTTGGATGAAGATCCTACGTCTCCTAACCCTTCTTCTTCCTCGTCTCTGATTCTTCCCCTACAGAACACCGCACGGGCCGCCGGCCGAACCACCAGCCCCGACACCCCCGCCCTCCCCTGAACTGCCCCACCGTCTGTGTTCCTCCGCCACCCCCACCCGCGCCCCCACCCACGTCGAGTTTTCTTCGTTCGGCGAGGCCCCACCACCGCCCGGCCACCGCCCCCCACAACCACCGTCCCCACCTGAGCCCATTCCTTCCCTCCGGCGAACTCCAGCAAGCTCTCAAAAATTGACTAACCCAATTTTGAAATTTAGTCTACTTTCATTTAACTAGTGTGGAATATAAAAGGGGAAAACCATAAGAATTGCGAGTATAGTGTTGAGCGTGCCATGGCGGATCTGAAGGTGCAAACCGGACAAAGACAACTTCGCAACCAATGTTTGATTTCAACTAACAAGTAAGTGATGGACAAGAAATCACTGTGAAGCAGTGGCGATCTATTTTCTTGCTGCGATAAATATGTTGAGCAGATACGAAAGAGTACCACCTCCGATGCGGTGCCATGTATGCATCTGCTGAGAATTTGACGGTGATGCGGTAGCGATGGCTGTCGGCGGCGTGGAAGCAGATCTAGGAGGGTAGACGGTGGCGGTGGGGAAATATCCCGGCGCGGTGGACGAGACGGTCGTAGGAGTGGCACCGGCAAGGTGGACGGCGGCGGGGATGAAGCGAGAGGATGGGATGCAAGGATCCTGGTTCGAAGCCTTGGATGAGATAGGTCGATCTCTTGTAATGCACAACGGCGTCGGGGTATCAGCTTCAACATGGTGGAGGAGGACGGCGGTGGATGGGGTGGCGGACGGAGGAGGCTGGGGTGGAGAGGGTGTTTTGGCGCCCACGGAGTATGAATGGGGAAATGGAGGGAGAGAGGAAGGGGAACCATGTCTTCAGGGCGCGCTTGTCTCAAATGCGAGGAAATTTACAAACTTAGCCCCCGTTTAAAATTTCCTACATCACAACAATATTAGTCGGTTGGGGATAGGATGGTAATCTCACATACACTAAATATTTGCCGATGGAGATTTCGGCCGCGAGAGTTTGTTTTGGCACCCACCGTGTATGAATCGGGGAGGGAGGTGATTTCAGCCGAGGGGACACTGTGTTTTGGCGCCCACCGTGTATGAATCTGGGTGAGAGGCGGTTATGTCATGTTTGAGTGAAATTACAAACTTACACCTATCGAACTTATAGAAATCGAGCTGATAGGCTTTGCGTGAGGGATAGGCAGTAATTTCCATGTCGCGGATTTTGTTTTCGGGCGGTTACTGCGACTTTCCCCGCTTCGTGCAAATTTTTGCAGAGAAAGAGTGCACGTTTACCGTGCCAACTCAATTCGAATCCAGTTTGTATTCTATTTTTGTTCGGGCAGGATCCATTTTTGATTGGAATAAAATTCTATATACATCATTTTTTAATATGTACTTTCAAAAGCACAACAAAGAATTCTACTCCTTTATATATATATATATATATATAAAATATGATTTACAAATACAATGATCTCAAAATCATAAGGTTGAATTCAATCTAAACCAAATTATGTTCTACTAAAATGTATGGATCAGTAATATCTACATATTAAATAACATAGATGTGCGTGAATTCATATGAGTATGCATGTTTGATAGATCAATTTTGGTTTGAGTATGAATTAAATGTATCATCATCTCGAATTCAAATATTTGAATCCCTTTTATGTTGACATTTTCTATACACGCAACTAAATATTTGAATCTCCTTTCACACCCATCTCTCTCGCATGCTCCTTCATGTAGCTATCACTCTCTTTTCTCCAGCTCACCCGCACGCTCACTTCATGTTTCTCCTATTTTTGCAAACATGGTCTCTCGACGTCTCCCTTGAGAAGTGTCACACTCTCCCTATCATTATACATTACACGGTTTTCATTATCTCTCACGTCTCTATCGTTCTCTGGTATCACTAGGTACCCAAGCTTTCTTTTCATTGCCACACACACACTCTGACTCGTCTTTCACTTTGTCTTTCTCTCTGTAGGGTTCTCTCACACACCCTATATCTCTCTAGATATGACTCATACCACTAAAATTACTCTCTCCCGCAGACACAACATTTGTTGGGTCTCCTTTCCGTCTACATCCCAGTTATAAAACTGACATTATTCATTTGTTTACCGATCAGACAAACTCCCCCTCTCTCTATCACACACACACACAACTCCTGCTTCCACTCCCCTTCCTGACTACCGTCTCTCTCTCTCTCACACACACACAGAAAACTCTCGCTTTTGCACCCCCGACTCGTATTTCTCTCACAAACATTGATCGACTAGCCTCCAGATAGGTTTATACACCCGCACACTCGTGCTTCCACTATCTCGTACATGTCTCTCGCGCTCCTTGTATCTATGTAGATTTTTCGCCCCTTCTTGAGACACGCCCTCTCGATTGTGCACACACACACTATCGCCTCATTTTATGGTGATACCTCTCGCACACACACTCTTTGTGTCTTTGTCACACACGCACTCCGTCCTCCTCCTCTCCCCCCTCTCTCACACACACACCACACACACACACATGGGCTTTTTGCAACAACTAGCAAGATGCCCATGCATTGCACGGAACATCAAGATGCATTTGTATGAGTAGTTTATCTTGTGGGAGAAAAGGGTGAACAAGGGAAGCCTTATTTGCAAATGTGGAGAGGGGTGTGGGTATCTTTTTGCAAAATTGCCATGGTTTCCTTCCTATCCGTCAGATATAAATTGGACGGCCTATATTGCAGGATGGCAGGCACACCATCATCACCAACTCTGTGTTTTATAAGAGTAGAGATTAGAGATATACCACTTCTCTAATCTTCAAACCAACCACATTCCTCCCTTATCTCATCAAAACCGCCAAAGGAATATATTTTGAGTGAAACATAACATATTTTTAGTGATATACATATTTCAAAACTAGACTCCTTTTTCTATCAAATCGGTGAATATGTATTAATCTACTTTGATCCTGTGGCAATGCATTGGCACATTGCTAGTTATTACTACTGTATAATTTTTTGGACATCAGACAAATGGTGGAGTACATATAAGAAGAGAAGAGGCGCACGCACATAGTCGGTCTCTCGCTGTCTCGCACACATGAGAGTTACGTAAAGGCACCGTAAACAAATAAACCCTAAAACCCTAGGTGCACAATTGCTGCATGCGCGGGTACTGGGTACGTGGTGTAGCGCACCTTTGTAGGAATAGTTAGCTCGCATGATAATTTGATCCATACAAGTTGATGGTCGTGACCACAGGTGAACGACCTGGAGGCGGTGGCTCACTAGTCGCCACTGATCGAGTAGCCATGTTTAAAATATCATTTTTTAGCGGGGTAAGAGTTCTGATTTTCAATGGCGCGTTATAAGTACGAAGTAGTTTTTAAAACGATTGGTATGGAGCAAAAATGGAATCCATAACTACTACCTCTGTCCTGGTTTACTAGTCCCCATCGTATTTTGGGTCAAAGTTTGTCCACGAATTTAAATTCTAAAATGTGAATGGAAAACGAGATTTTGTTATACCCAAACAAAAAAGGATAGGAGGGAGTGATTGCTCTGACACGGACGGGACCACTCATAGCGAAGGCATTGAACCGGCGCGCCGGCCAAGAGGGCCCCACTCGCTGCAGGCCAGGGTGAACACGCCTCCTCGCCGGATGCAACCGGCTTCAGACTGCCCCGCCTGCCTCCATTGAATCCGCGCGTGTGCCGGCAACGCGTCGTTCCGCGAACCGGACGGCATTTTCGGACACAATGTCGGCTGGCTCCTCTCATCCGCTCGCTATTTAAACAAGGCCAGACGCCTGGCAAGAACCGCACCACACCGCTGCTCCCCATATCCTCCTTGTACCATTTTCTCCACACTCTCCATAGCATCCGGTGAGCAGGAAGACGAGTTCTCTGGCATAAAAGCCCGCTGGTGCCCCGACAAGCCAGGCAACTCGCTGCCTCACCTCCCTCCCTGCCCCAGGCCGTTAGTACCATGGGCGAGGCTGCAGGCGGGCAAGCGGAGGAGCAAGCCGCCACTCCAAGATGGCCCCCCGTGCATCAACTTGACGCTCCAAGCCTGCTCGCAGAGGAGTGGCCAATTGCTGCATGCCGGCACACAGGGGACCACAGGGTCCAATGCACCATGGTTGGCCGCGCCATCCGACGCAAACATTGGCGGAACCGCGACATGCTGGCGGAGGTGGCCAACACGTTTGCGGCCACCGCCGACACTGAGGAATAGTAGACCACGGAAGCCGCCGCCGCTCTGAACCCACGAATGGTACGACCATCACGTCGCCGGCATAGACACCCAATGTGTTGCCCGGTTTGGCTCAAAATATGATGGACCCCAGCCGCGGCCGGCATTAGAAATTATATCTGCTTCTAGAAGTTATTCCCGTTTAGTCAAAAAATGACCAAAATATAATTAATTACGCACGGTCTTGACTTGTTGTGCTCGCATTGCTAGTAGGAACTAGAGGTTTTTCTTTATTTATAACTCTCCTCACATTTTTTTGGCTTTGAAGTGAATCATGGTTGTGGACATTATCTATGAATGTGCAGATATCTGTGAACATGAGTTTGATGTGGAAGTTGAACTTGGAATGTTGGGCTTGCGTGTGAACTATACCGTGTCCAATGCTTCGTCTGTTATTGTTTGGAAAGTAATTGATGTACTACTTAAAAAAGTAATTGCTGTTATTACATGACCCAATTTTTTTTATTTTGTGCCACATCAGTAGATGCACGAACATCACAAGAGGCATGCTGACTGGATAAACATTTGAACCTAGCTATTACGAAGGAAAATTTGTATTGACAACAGTTTTAGATAGCAGGAGACGCCTAGCCTGCTCTGCCTCTGCTAGCTTCTTTCTGGCTTCTTCCATCTCTTCTTTGGCTTGGGTGAAGAGAGCATCTGATTGCTCTTTTCGCTTCTTCAGGAACTCAGCTACATTCTCAAGGGCTGTTGCATGCTTTCTTTCAGCCTTTACTAGAGCCACGAGGACACGAACAGTAGATGACTCCGCGTGGCTTTGTTGGGGATCGTTGCAGAAATTAAAAAAATTCTACGCATCACCAAGATCAATCTATGGAGAGACTAGCAACGAGAGAGAGGGGAGTGCATCTTCATTCCCTTGAAGATCGCGATGCGGAAGCGTTACAAGAACGCGGATGAAGGAGTCATACTCGTAGCGATACAGATCGTGGTTGATTCCGATCTAAGCGCCGAACGACGGCGCCTCCGCGTTCAACACACGTACAGCCCGGGGACGTCTCCTCCTTCTTGATCCAGCAAGGGGGGAGGAGAAGTTGAGGGAGAGCTCCGGCAGCACGATGCTGTGGTGGCGGTGGAGCTCGTGGTTCTCCGGCAGAGCTTCGCTAAGCGCTACGGAGGAGGAGAAGGTGTAGGAAGAGGGGGGCTGCGCCAGGAGAAGGGTGCGGTTGCCCTCCCACCCCCCACTATTTATAGGGGGAAGGGGAGAGGGGACCGGCCCCCTAGATCCATGTAGAGGGGGGGCGGCGGCCCCTCGGGGGGGGGGGGCAGCGGCCCCCTTAGGGTTTCCAACTAGGGGGCGCCCACCCCCGGGGGGGGGCAGCGGCCCCCTAGGGTTTCCAACCCTAGGAACCTTGGGCCTTTGGGGGCGCGCCAGCCCACTAAGGGGCCGGTTCCCACCCAACTACAGCCCATTAGGTCCTTCGAGGCAGGTGGACCCTCCCGGTGGACCCCCGGAACCCCTTCGTTGGTCCCGGTACAATACCGATAAACCCCGAAACCTTTCCGGTGACTGAAACTGGACTTCCCATATATAAATCTTCACCTCCGGACCATTCCGGAACTCCTCGTGACATCCGGGACTCCGAACAACTTTCGGTAACCACATACAATTCCCATTACAACTCTAGCGTCACCGAACATTAAGTGTGTAGACCCTACGGGTTCGGGAACTATGCAGACATGACCGAGACATCTCTCCGGCCAATAACCAATAGCGGGATCTGGATACCCATGTTGGCTCCCACATGTTCCACGATGATCTCATCGGATGAAGCACGATGTCAAGGATTCAATCAATCCCGTATACGATTCCCTTTGTCTACCGGTATAGCACTTGCCCGAGATTCGATCGTCGGTATACCGATACCTTGTTCAATCTCTTTACGGCAAGCCTCTTTACTCGTTCCGTAACACATCATCCCATGACAAACCCCTTAGTCACATTGAGCTCATTACGATGATGTCTTACCGAGTGGGCCCAGAGATACCTCTCCGTCATACGGAGTGACAAATCCCAGTCTCGATTCGTGCCAACCCAACAGATACTTTCGGGGATACCCGTAGTGTACCTTTATAGCCACCCAATTACGTTGTGACGTTTGGCACACCCAAAGTACCCTTACAGTATCCGGGAGTTGCACAATCTCATGGTCTAAGGAAAAGATACTTGACATTATAAAAGCTTTAGCAGACGAACTACACGATCTTGTGCTATGCTTAGGATTGGGTCTTGTCCATCACATCATTATCCTAATGATGTGATCCTGTTATCAATGACATCCTATGTCCATGGTTAGGAAACCATAACCATCTATTGATCAACGAGCTAGTCAACTAGAGGCTCACTAGGGACATGTTGTGGTCTATGTATTCACACATGTATTACGATTTCTGGATAACACAATTATAGCATGAACAATATACAATTATCATGAACAAGGTAATATAATAATAACCATTTTATTATTGCCTCTAGGGCATATTTCCAACAGTCTCCCACTTGCACTAAAGTCAATAACCTAGTTACATTGTGATGAATCAAACACCCATAGAGTTCTGGTGTTGATCATGCTTTGCACGTGGAAGAGGTTTAGTCAACGGATCTGCGACATTCAGGTCCGTATGCACTTTACAAATCTCTATGTCTCCATCTTGAACATTTTCACGAATGGAGTTGAAGCGACGCTTGATATGCCTGGTCTTCTTGTGAAACCTGGGCTCCTTGGCAAGGGCAATAGCTCCAGTGTTGTCACAGAAGAGAGTCATCGGGCCCGACGCATTGGGAATAACTCCTAGGTCAGTAATGAAATCCTTCATCCAGATTGCTTCATGTGCTGCCTCCGAGGCTGCCATATACTCCGCTTCACATGTAGATCCCGCCACGACACTTTTCTAGCAACTGCACCAGCTGACTGCCCCACCATTCAAAATATATACATATCCGGTTTGTGACTTGGAGTCATCCAGATCTGTGTCGAAACTAGCATCGATGTAACCCTTTACGACGAGCTCTTCGTCACCTCCATAAACGAGAAACATATCCTTAGTCCTTTTCAGGTACTTCAGGATATTCTTGACCGATGTCCAGTGTTCCATGCCGGGATTACTTTGGTACCTTCCTACCAAACTTATGGCAAGGTTTACATCAGGTCTGGTACACAGCATGGCATACATAATATACCCTATGGCCGAGGCATAGGGGATGACACTCATCTTTTCTCTATCTTCTGCCGTGGTCGGGCATTGAGCCGTGCTCAATCTCACACCTTGCAATACAGGCAAGAACCCCTTCTTGGACTGATCCATATTGAACTTCTTCAATATCTTGTCAAGGTACGTGCTTTGTGAAAGACCAATGAGGCGTCTCGATCTATCTCTATAGATCTTGATGCCTAATATGTAAGCAGCTTCTCCAAGGTCCTTCATTGAAAAACATTTATTCAAGTAGGCCTTTATGCTTTCCAAGAGTTCTATATCATTTCCCATCAATAGTATGTCATCCACATATAATATGAGAAATGCTACAGAGCTCCCACTCACTTTCTTGTAAACACAAGCTTCTCCATAAATCTGTGTAAACCCAAACGCTTTGATCATCTCATCAAAACGAATGTTCCAACTCCGAGATGCTTGCACCAGCCCATAGATCGAGCGTTGGAGCTTGCATACCTTGTCAGCATTCTTAGGATCGACAAAACCTTCCGGCTGCATCATATACAATTCTTCGTTAACAAAAACCATTAAGGAATGTCGTTTTGACGTCCATTTGCCATATCTCATAATCATAGAATGCGGCAATTGCTAACATGATTCGGACAGACTTCAGCTTCGCTACGGGTGAGAAGGTCTCATCGTAGTCAACCCCTTGAACTTGTCGATAACCCATAGCGACAAGCCGAGCCTTATATATGGTTACATTACCATCCGCGTCTGTCTTCTTCTTAAAGATCCATTTATTTTCTATGGCTCGCCGATCATCGGGCAAGTCAGTCCAAGTCCATACTTCGTTTTCATACATGGATCCTATCTCGGATTTCATGGCTTCAAGCCATTTGTCGGAATCCGGGCCCGCCATCGCTTCTTCATAGTTCGAAGGTTCACCATTGTCTAACAACATGATTTCCAGGACAGGGTTGCCGTACCACTCTGGTGCGGAACATGTCCTTGTGGACCTACGAAGTTCAGTAGCAACTTGATCTGAAGTTTCATGATCATCATCATTAACTTCCTCTCTAGTCGGTGCAGGCACCACAAAAACATTTTCTTGAGCTGCGCTACTCTCTGGTTCAAGAGGCAATACTTCATCAATTTCTACTTTCCTCCCACTTACTTCTTTTGAGAGAAACTCCTTCTCTAGAAAGGATCCATTCTTGGCAACAAAGATCTGGCCTTCGGATCTGAGGTAGAAGGTATACCCAATAGTTTCCTTAGGGTATCCTATGAAGACGCATTTTTCCGATTTGGGTTCGAGCTTTTCAGGTTGAAGTTTCTTGACATAAGCATCGCATCCCCAAACTTTCAGAAATGACAGCTTAGGTTTCTTCCTAAACCACAATTCATACGGTGTCGTCTCAACGGATTTCGACGGAGCTCTATTTAAAGTGAATGCGGCAGTCTCTATAGCATAACCCCAAAATGATAGCGGTAGATCGGTAAGAGACATCATAGATCGCACCATATCCAATAGAGTGCAATTACGACGTTCGGGCACACCATTACGCTGAGGTGTTCCAGGCGGCGTGAGTTGTGAAACAATTCCGCATTTCCTTAAGTGCGTGCCAAATTCATGACTCAAATATTCCCCTCCGCGATCTGATCGTAAGAACTTTATTTTCCTGTCACGTTGATTCTCAACCTCACTCTAAAATTCCTTGAACTTTTCAAAGGTCTCAGACTTGTGTTTCATCAAGTAGACATACCCATATCTACTTAAGTCATCAGTGAGGGTGAGGACATAACGATAACCACCACGAGCCTCAACACTCATTGGACCGCACCCATCAGTATGTATGATTTCCAATAAGTTGGTTGCTCGCTCCATTGTTCCGGAGAACGGAGTCTTGGTCATTTTTCCCATGAGGCATGGTTCACATGTGTCAAATGATTCATAATCAAGAGACTCCAAAAGTCCATCTGCATGGAGTTTCTTCATGCGTTTGACACCAATGTGACCAAGGCGGCAGTACCACAAGTATGTGGGACTATCATTATCAACCTTACATCTTTTGGCATTCACACTATGAATATGTGTAACATCACGTTCGAGATTAAACAAAAATAAACCATTGACCAGTGGGGCATGACCATAAAACATATCTCTCATATAAATGGAACAACCATTATTCTCGGATTTAAATGAGTAGCCATCTCGCATTAAACGAGATCCAGATACAATGTTCATTCTCAAAGCTGGTAGTAAATAACAATTATTGAGGTTTAAAACTAATCCCGTGGGTAGATGTAGAGGTAGCGTGCCGACGGCGATCACATCGACCTTGGAACCATTTCCGACGCGCATCGTCACCTCGTCCTTCCCTAGTCTCCGCTTATTCCGCAGCTCCTGTTTTGAGTTACAAATATGAGCAACCGCACCGGTATCAAATACCCAGGAGCTACTACGAGCTCTGGTTAGGTACACATCAATAACATGTATATCACATATACCTTTGGTATTGCCGGCCTTCTTATCCGCTAAGTACTTGGGGCAGTTCCGCTTCCAGTGACCGTTTCCCTTGCAATAAAAGCACTCAGTCTAAGGCTTGGGTCCATGCTTTGGCTTCTTCCTGGCAACTGGCTTACCGGGCGCGCAACTCCCTTGCCGTCTTTCTTGAAGTTCTTCTTACCCTTGCCTTTCTTGAACTTAGTGGTTTTATTCACCACCAACACTTGATGTTCCTTTTTGATCTCCACCTCCGCTGATTTCAGCATTGAATATACCTCAGGAATGGTCTTTTCCATCCCCTGCATATTGAAGTTCATCACAAAGCTCTTGTAGCTAGGTGAGAGCGACTGAAGGATTCTGTCAACGACCGCATCACCTAGGAGATTAACTCCTAGCTGAGATAAGCGGTTGTGCAACCCAGACATTTTGAGTATGTGCTCGCTGACAGAACTATTCTCCTCCATCTTACAACAGTAGAACTTGTCAGAGATTTCATATCTCTCGACCTGGGCATGAGCTTGGAAAACCATTTTCAGCTCTTGGAACATCTCATATGCTCTGTGCTGCTCAAAATGCTTTTGGAGCCCCGGTTCTAAGCTGTAAAGCATGCCACACTGAACCAGGGAGTAATCATCACTACGCGACTGCTAGGCGTTCATAACGTCTTGAGTTGCTGGGAAAACAGGTGCATCACCTAGCGGTGCTTCAAGGACATATGCTTTCTTGGCAGCTATGAGGATAATCCTTAGGTTACGGACCCAGTCCATGTAGTTGCTACCATCGTCTTTCAGCTTAGTTTTCTCTAGGAACGCGTTGAAGTTGAGGGCAACATTAGCGTGGGCCATTTGATCTACAAGACATATTGCAAAGTTTTAGACTATGTTCATGATAATTAAGTTCATCTAATCAAATTATTTAATGAGCTCCCACTCAGATAGACATCCCTCTAGTCATCTAAGTGATACATGATCCGAGTCAACTAGGTCGTGTCCGGTCATCACGTGAGACGGACTAGTCATCATCGATGAACATCTTCATGTTGATCGTATCTTCTATACGACTCATGTTCGACCTTTCGGTCTTCCGTGTTCTGAGGCCATGTCTGTACATGCTAGGCTCGCCAAGTCAACCTAAGTGTATTGCGTGTGTAAATCTGCCTTACACCCGTTGTTTGCGAACGTTAGAACCTATCACACCCGATCATCACGTGGTGCTTCGGAACAACGGACCTTAGCAACGGTGCATAGTTAGGGAGAACACAATTCTTGAAATTTTAACGAGGGATCATCTTATTTAAGCTACCGTCGTTCTAAGCAAATAAGATGTAAAACATGATAAACATCACATGCAATCAAATAGTGACATGATATGGCCAATATCATTTTGCTCCTTTTGATCTCCATCTTCGGGGCGCCATGATCATCATCGTCACCGGCATGACACCATGATCTCCATCATCATGATCTCCATCATCGTGTCTTCATGAAGTTGTCTCGCCAACTATTACTTCTACTACTATAGCTAACGGTTAGCAATAAAGTAAAGTAATTACATGGCGTTTTCATTGACACGCAGGTCATACAATAAATTAAGACAACTCCTATGGCTCCTGCCGGTTGTCATACTCATCGACATGCAAGTCATGATTCCTATTACAAGAACATGATCAATCTCATACATCACATATATCATTCATCACATCCTTTTGGCCATATCACATCACACGGCATATGCTGCAAGAACAAGTTAGACATCCTCTAATTGTTGTTGCAAAAAAATTTACGTGGCTGCTATAGGTTTCTAGCAAGAACGTTTCTTACCTACACCAAAACCACAACGTGATATGCCAATTTCTATTTACCCTTCATAAGGACCCTTTTCATCGAATCCGATCCGACTAAAGTGGGAGAGACAGACACCCGCTAGCCACCTTATGCAACTAGTGCATGTCAGTCGGTGGAACCTGTCTCACATAAGCGTACGTGTAAGGTCGGTCTGGGCCGCTTCATCCCACGATGCCGCCGAATCAAGATAAGACTAGTAACGGCAAGCAAATTGACAAAATCGACGCCCACAACAACTTGTGTTCTACTCGTGCATAGAAACTACGCATAGACCTAGCTCATGATGCCACTTTTGAGGAGAAGGTGTAGGAAGGGGGGCTTCGCCAGGAGAAGGGTGCGGTTGCCCTCCCACCCCCCCCCCCCACTATTTATAGGGGAAGGCGAGAGGGGGCCAACCCCCTAGATTCATCTAAAGGGGGGGCAGCGGCCCCCTAGGGTTTCCACCTAAGGGGGGTGGCGGCCCCTCGGGGGGGGGGGCAGCGGCCCCCTTAGGGTTTCCAACTAGGGGGGCGCCCGCCCCGGGGTGGTAGTGGCCCCCTAGGGTTTCCAACCCTAGGCGCCTTGGGCCCTTGGGGGGTGCACCAGCCCACTAAGGGGCTGGTTTCCACCCAACTACAGCCCATTAGGTCCTTCGGGGTAGGTGGACCCTCCCGGTGGACCCCCGGAACCCCTTCGGTGGTCCCGGTACAATACCTATAAACCCCGAAACCTTTCCGGTGACTGAAACTGGACTTCCCATATATAAATCTTCACCTCCGGACCATTCCGGAACTCCTCGTGACGTCCAGGATCTCATCCGGGACTCCGAACAACTTTCGATAACCACATACAATTCCCATTACAACTCTAGCGTCACCGAACCTTAAGTGTGTAGACCCTACGAGTTCGGGAACTATGCAGACATGACCGAGACATCTCTCCGGCCAATAACCAACAGCGGGATCTGGATACCCATGTTGGCTCCCACATGTTCCACGATGATCTCAACGGATGAACGACGATGTCAAGGATTCAATCAATCCCGTATACGATTCCCTTTGTTACCGGTATAGCACTTGCCCGAGATTCAATCGTCGGTATACCGATACCTTGTTCAATCTCATTACGGCAAGTCTCTTTACCCGTTCCGCAACACATCATCCCGTGACCAACCCCTTAGTCACATTGAGCTCATTATGATGATGTCTTACCGAGTGGGCCCAGAGATACCTCTCCGTCATACGGAGTGACAAATCCCATTCTCGATTCGTGCCAACCCAACAGATACTTTCAGGGATACCCGTAGTGTACCTTTATAGCCACCCAGTTACATTGTGACGTTTCACACACCCAAAGTACCCTTACGGTATCCGGGAGTTGCACAATCTCATGGTCTAAGGAAAAGATACTTGACATTAGAAAAGCTTTAGCAGACGAACTACACGATCTTGTGCTATGCTTAGGATTGGGTCTTGTCCATCACATCATTATCATAATGATGTGATTCCGTTATCAATGACATCCTATGTCCATGGTTAGGAAACCGTAACCATCTATTGATCAACGAGCTAGTCAACTAGAGGCTCACTAGGGACATGTTGTGGTCTATGTATTCACACATGTATTACGATTTCCGGATAACACAATTATAGCATGAACAATAGACAATTATCATGAACAAGGAAATATAATAATAACCATTTTATTATTGCCTCTAGGGCATATTTCCAACAGGCTTGTGTGTAATCCAGCATCATCTGGGAATTTGTACCTTGTGTCCAATCCAGCATCATTAAGGAACGTGCACCTTGTGTTTAATCCAGCCTCATTTTGGAAACATGATCTCGAGGTTGACCATACTTCCCTCCTCGCAGGAACTACATCCTGACATGAAGTTACTTCTTTTCTAGATCAATACTCAGAGCAACCTAGATCCATTTAGTAGAAGCCAGATAAACAGGACTCAGAGAAGTGAATTCAAAAGGAGAAATATAAAAACAGACTCCAAGGTGAGAACACCCACTTCCTACATCAAGCTAAAAATGAAAGCATTAGGATGATTAAGACTCTTCTTATTACACATCAAAGAACACGAGGCTAAGAGAAACAGAAACTACAACATATACACATCGAAGAACACGAGGCTAAACGAAAGTAATAAAGGAAATATGCCCTAGAGGCAATAATAAAGTTGTTATTTATATTTCCTTAAATCATGATAAATGTTTATTATTCATGCTAGAATTGTATTAACCGGAAACTTAGTGCATGTGTGAATACATAGACAAACAGAGTGTCCCTAGTATGCCTCTACTTGACTAGCTCTTTAATCAAAGATGGTTAAGTTTCCTGACCATAGACATGTGTTGTCATTTGATCAACGAGATCACATCATTAGAGAATGATGTGATGGACAAGACCCATCCGTTAGCTTAGCATAATGATCGTCTAGTTTTATTGTTATTGCTTTCTTCATGACTTATACATATTCCTCTGACTATGAGATTATGCAACTCCCAAATACTGAAGGAACACTTTGTGTGCTATCAAACGTCACAACGTAACTAGGTGATTATAAAGATGCTCTACAGGTGTCTCCAAAGGTGTTTGTTGAGTTGGCATAGATCGAGATTAGGATTTGTCACTCTGTGTATCGGAGAGGTATCTCTGGGCCCTCTTGGTAATGCACATCACAATAAGCCTTGCAAGCAATGTGACTAATGAGTTAGTTACGGGATGATGCATTACGGAATAAGTAAAGAGACTTGCCGGTAACGAGATTGAACCAGGTATGATGATACCGATGATTGAATCTCGGGCAAGTAACATACCGATGACAAAGGGAATGACGTATGTTGTTATGCGGTTTGACCGATAAAGATCTTCGTAGAATATGTAGGAGCCAATATGAGCATCTAGGTTCCGCCATTGGTTATTGACCAGAGATGTGTCTCGGTCATGTCTACATAGTTCTCGAACTCGTAGGGTCTGCACGCTTAACGTTTGATGACGATTTGTATTATGAGTTATGTGTTTTGGTGACCGAAGTTTGTTCAGAGTCCCAGATGAGATCACGGACATGACGAGGAGTCTCGAAATGGTCGAGAGGTAAAGATTGATATCTTGGAAGGTTATATACGGATACCGGAATGGTTCCGAAGAAGATCGGGGATTTTTTGGAGTACCGGGAGGTTACCGGAACCCCCCGGGAAAGTTAATGGGCCTATTGGGCCATAGTGAACGAGAGGAGGCAGGCCACGGGACGTGGCGCGCGCCCCCCTTGCCCAATCAAAATTGGACAAGGGGAGGGGCGCGACCCCCCCCCCTCTTTCCTTCTCCTTCTCCCTCCTTTCCCCTTTCCCCCTCTCCGTTGGAAGGAAAGGGGGGTGGCGAATCCTACTAGGAATGGAGTCCTAGTAGGACTCCCCCCTCTTGGCACCCCCTTGGGTCGGCCTCCTCCTCGCCCCCTCCTTTATATACATGGGCAGGGGGCACCCCAAAGGCACAATAGTTGTTTCTTTGCCGTGTGCGGTGCCCTCTCCACAGTTTACTCCTCCGGTCATAGCGTCGTAGTGCTTAGGCGAAGCCCTGCACGGATCACATCACCAACACCGTCGCCATGCCATCGTGCTTACGGAACTCTCCCTCGACTCTCTACTGGATCAAGAGCTCGAGGGATGTCATTGAGCTGAACGTGTGCTGAACATGGAGGTGTCGTACATTCGGTACTTGGATTGGTTGGATCGTGAAGATGTTCGACTACATCAACCGCGATAACATAACGCTTCCGCTTTCGGTCTACGAGGGTACGTGGACTCACTCTTCTCGTCTCGTTGCTATGCATATCCTAGATAGATCTTGCGTGATCGTAGGAATTTTTTTGAATTACTACGTCCCCCAACAGTGGCATCCGAGCCAGGTCTATGCGTAGATGATATGCACGAGTAGAACATAATGAGTTGTGGGCGATAATAGTCATACTGCTTACCACCAATGTCTTACTTTGATTCGGCGGTATTGTTGGATGAAGCGGCCCAGACCGACATTACATGACCGCATTCATGAGACTGGTTCTTCCGACGTGCTTCGCACACAGGTGGCTGGTGGGTGTCTGTTTCTCCAACTTTAGTTGAATCGAGTTTGACTATGGCCGGTCCTTCTTGAAGGTTAAAACGAAAAATCGTTGTGGTTTTGATGCGTAGGTAAGAATGGTTCTTGCTAGAAGCCCGTAGCAACCACATAAAACTTGCAACAACAAAGTAGAGGACGTCTAACTTGTTTTTGTAGGGCATGTTGTGATATGATATGGTCAAGACGTGATGAGATATAAATTGTTGCATGAGATGATCATGTTTTGTAGAAGTTATCGGCAACTGGCAGGAGCCTTGTGGTTGTCGCTTTATTGTATGAAATGAAATCGCCATGTAATTGCTTTACTTTATCACTAAGCGGTAGCGATAGTCGTAGAAGCAATAGTTGGCGAGACGACAACGATGGAGATCAAGGTGTCAAGCCAGTGATGATGGAGATCATGACGGTGCTTTGGAGATGAAGATCAAAGGCACAAGATGACGATGGCCATATCATGTCACATATTTTGATTGCATGTGATGTTTATCTTGTATGCATCTTATTTTGCTTAGTACGGCGGTAGCATTATAAGATGATCCCTCACTAAATTTCAAGGTATAAGTGTTCTCCCTGAGTATGCACCGTTGCAACAGTTCGTCGTGCTGAGGCACCACGTGATGATCGGGTGTGATAAGCTCTACGTTCACATACAACGGGTGCAAGCCAATTTTGCACGTGCAGAATACTCGGGTTAAACTTGACGAGCCTAGCATATGCAGATATGGCCTCGGAACACTAAGACAGAAAGGTCGAACATGAATCATATAGTAGATATGATCAACATAGTGATGCTCACCATTGAAAACTACTCCATCTCACGTGATGATCGGACATGGTTAGTGGATATGGATCACGTGATCATTTAGATGTCTAGAGGGATGTCTATCTAAGTGGGAGTTCTTAAGTAATATGATTAATTGAACTTTAATTTATCATGAACTTAGTACCTGATAGTTTTGCATGTCTATGTTGTTGTAGATCAATGGCCCGTGCTACCGTTCCCTTGAATTTTAATGCGTTCCTAGAGAAAGCTAAGTTGAAAGATGATGGTAGCAACTACACGGACTGGGTCTATAACTTGAGGATTATCCTCATTGCTGCACAGAAGAATTACGTCCTGGAAGCACCGCTAGGTGCAGGACCCATTGCATGAGCATCTCCAGATGTTATGAACGTCTGGCAGAGCAAAGCTGATGGCTATTCGATAGTTCAGTGTGCCATGGTTTAAGCATATGCCCGAGTTGAGAGATATGAAGTCTCCAACAAGTTCTATAGCTGCAAAATGGAGGAGAATAGTTCTGTCAGTGAACATATACTCAAAATGTCTGGGTATCATAACCACTTGACTCAACTAGAAGTTAATCTTCCTAATGATAGTGTCATTGGCAGAGTTCTTCAATCTCTGCCACCAAGCTATAAAGGCTTCGTGATGACCTATAATATGCAAGGGATGGAAAAGACAGTTCCCGAGCTCTTCGTGATGCTAAAAGCTGCGAAGGTAGAAATAAAGAAGGAGCATCAAGTGTTGATGGTTAACAAGACCACTAGTTTCAAGAAAAAGTGCAAAGGGAAGAAGGACAACTTGAAAAAGAACGGCAAGCAAGTTGCTGCTCAAGGGAAGAAGCCCAAGTCTGGACCTAAGCCTGAAACTGAGTGCTTCTATTGCAAAGGGACTGGTCACTGGAAGCGGAACTGCCCCAAGTATTTGGCGGATAAGAAGGATGGCAAAGTGAAAGGTATATTTGATATACATGTTATTGATGTGTACCTTACTAATGCTTGTAGTAGTGCCTGCGTATTTGATACTGGTTCTGTTGCTCATATTTGCAACTCGAAACAGGGGCTACGGATTAAACGAAGATTGGCTAACGAAGAGGTGACGATGCGCGTGGGAAATGGTTCCAAGGTTGATGTGATCGCCGTCGGCGCTACCTCTACATCTACCATCGGGATTAGTTTTAGACATGAATAATTGTTATTTGTCGCCAGCATTGAGCATGAACATTATATCTGGATCTTGTTTGATGCGAGACGGTTATTCAATTAAATCAGACAATAATGGTTGTTCTATTTATATGAGTAATATCTTTTATGGTCATGCACCCTTGATGAGTGGTCTATTTTTGTTGAATCTCGATTGTAGTGATACACATATTCATAATATTGAAGCCAAAAGATGCAAAGTTAATAATGATTGTGCAACTTATTTGTGGCATTGCCGTTTAGGTCATATTGGTGTAAAGCGCATGAAGAAACTCCATGCTAATGGGGCTTTGGAATCACTTGATTATGAATCACTTGATGCTTGCGAACCATGCCTCATGGGCAAGATGACTAAGACTCCGTTCTCCGGAACAATGGAGCGAGCAACTGACTTCTTGGAAATAATACATACTGATGTGTGCGGTCCGATGAGTGTTGAGGCTCGCGGCGGGTATCGTTATTTTCGGACCTTCACAGATGATTTGAGCAGATATGGGTATATCTACTTAATGAAACATAAGTCTGAAACATTTGAAAAGTTCAAAGAACTTCGGAGTGAAGTGGAAAATCATCGTAACAAGAAAATAAAGTTTCTACGATCTGATCGTGGAGGAGAATATTTGAGTTATGAGTTTGGTCTTCATTTGAAACAATGTCGAATAATCTCGCAACTCACGTGTCGGAGTAATTAGCCACGGGTAGCCTCACCAGCTCCCCATGGCATTTCAAGACATCGGGGCCGACTGCGCCCCTCAAGAATTCAGGACGAAAGCGTCGCCTTCTCGCCGCCGGCAGGTCCAAGCGGCTGGCTACTAGAAGGCGGCATAGCCCAGAGGGCAGCCTCAAGATGGGCCGACTCCTGGCAGGCAGCCTCTGGAGAGGCCTGCTCCCAGCGGGCAGCCCCAAGCACTCTCAGAATCTGCACCCTCATAAATACGACGAGACGGGGCGTGGCTACAGCACGCCTCGCCGCCCCTAGCCTAGGGCATAGAAGGGCCACACTACGCCGTACCAAGCGGGCTCCTCAGTTCGGCGCGGCACTGTTGCCATGCTGACCCTGACGTCGCCCCTGTCAAAGGGGGCTGCGCCCCCACGACGGGCTGTCGGTACGGCCCGCAGGCGGCGGGCCCCACCTGACAGCGAGAAGACCAGAAGGCGGCCGTCCCTGGCCAGCCGGCTCAGTAGAAGCCGACAGATGACCAGGCGGCCCTCCCCTCCTAGGAACCCATGCGCCATTAATCAGACGATATGGGGAATGGCTACGGTGAACGCCCGCTAGGCGGCGGCACTGTAGCCACGCCTCCCCCGACAAAGCATGCATCATTAGCCGCATTACTACAGTATCAGGCAGCCGGCAGGACCGCAAGCGGCGGGTACGGCCTGTCGGCCAAGTACCGGACAGCCGGCGGGACCACCAGGCGGCGGGCCCCACCGGCCAGCGGAGAACCGGCGACCAGAGACACTGACGGCTCGGGCCCACACCCGGCCGGATTACCATTGTACCCCTGGGGGGTAGGCCTATATAAACCCCCCAGGTCACCCATGCAAAGGGTTCAGCCTCTTGTTCACCCACACACCCACATAGAGAGAGGAAGCTAGGGCTAGACTTGCTCTCCTCCTCCCTCTAGAGAAACAGCTCAAGGAGCAATTTTGTAGCCACCATTGTTGCTTGAGTGATCATGCAGAGACCCTGCAGAGCAAGACTAGGGGTGTTATCTCCACGGAGAGCCCGAACCTGGGTAAGATTCGCCGGCGTGCATGTCTTCGCCTCATCCCGCTTCCTGGCACCGGCGACGTCTTACTAGCCCCCATAATGATTAGCTATCCTTTGGCATATGTCGCATCAAGCCCCCGACATTTGGCGCCCACCGTGGGGCTAGGTGCGCCGTCATCCAGAGATCTATTCTGCACGGCGCGGAGGTCGCCTGCGCGGCGAGCTTCCTTGCCAACCTCGTCAGCCTCCTCGACCAGCTCCACGTTGCTAACGAGCCGGCCGTCGACTTAGAGTCAGTTGGCTCCACCGACTCGATGCTCGTCGACTCCGACACGGCGTCGCTCGACGCATTCCCCACCAACGTGGAGGTCGTTGATGATCCCCTCCCCCGTGCCGACAGCGGCGGCATCACTGTCACAGAGGTGCTCGTCATCAGCCATGATGGAGTTTCCAGTGACGGTGCCCGAGACCCTCTCGAGGAAGCGCTGCAAGACCTGTCTGCACCCATCGCAGAAGACGCCGACGCCGAGACGCTGGAGGCGCGTCGTATCCAGCTCGTCGAGAGCGCCAAGAGGCTGTCCAGCATGAGACGCCTCTCAGAGGCTTACCAGCGCGAGATGGACCGCGCCGTGGGCGGCACGCCGGCTCCTGGCGGGCCCAGCCGCATCGGCACGGTCCGGCAGCACGACACAGCCATTGCCAGCATGTTTGGGGAAGATCGCCCCGTCTACGCCATGCATGTAGAGAATAGACGAGCTGCCCAGGCGGCAGTAGATGAGCTGGACAAGCTTGAAGGTGGCGAGCGTTGCCACATGACGGAGCGCATCCAGCGGCTCATTGACGTGACCGCCGAGCAGCAAGAAGCCGGCTGCCGCGCTGAAGCACCCAACTAGAGGAATGACGATCCGCCTCCCCGCCGAGAGCATGGCGTGACATCCTGGACGCCGACTGGTGGCGCCCGCGGACGACGAGACAAGGAGCCGGCTGCCAGCCACAGCCGGACGCACATCTCCATCGAGCGCGACCAAGACGGCCGCCCACGGGCGGTGGAACGACCAGGCGACTACCAGCCTCCCCCGTGCAGAGAAAGACGCATCTCCCCGCCGCATCTTGACCACCCGACACTCGGCGACCGCCTTGGCCCCCGAGAAGGAATCGGAGGAAATGATGCCCGCCACCGAATCGATCGCCTCAACAGATCCTTGGCGCTAGAAGAAGAAGAAGCGCTGGGCCCGCCTTGTTTCGGCCCCCGCATCCGTGATTAGCCCTTCCCCAAAGGGTTCACACTCCCAAGAGATACGCCCAAGTACACCGGCTTTGTGAAGCCGGAAGACTGGCTGGTCGACTACTCCACAGCCGTCAGCATTGCAAATGGCAACAAGCGCATTGCCATGAAGTATGTTCCACTCATGCTCCAGGGCACCGCTCGGACATGGCTGAACAGCCTGAAGCCCCGCAGCATCAACAGCTGGGTTGATTTCACTAAAGCTTTCATCCGCAACTTCACCAGCACGTACAAGCGGCCTCCCAAGCCTCGCCAACTCTCCTTCTGCATTCAAGGCCCCAATGAATCGACTCGCAACTACCTCACGCGTTGGGCCAAGCTGCGCAACTCTTGCGAAGGCGTACACGAGGTGCAGGCTATCGACTACTTCACAGCCGGGTGCAGAGAAGGCACTCTACTCAAACACAAGCTCCTCTGCGACGAGCCGGCGACCCTCGACGAGCTACTGATCATAGCAAACAAGTACGCCAAGGCCGACTCCTCCATGAAGATTGAGATTCAAGTTGATGCATCCGGCAAGGTGGCTCCTCAGGCTCCTCGGACCCCGGCTGGTGGACACCAGTCGGCGGCAGCAGCAGAACGACAACAAGCGCAAAGCGCCACAGCCGGCTTCCACCAGCCAGCAGGTGGCAACAGTCGAAGATCAGCAGCCAGAAGGGCACCCCAGCCCAAGCGTCAGAAAGGCGGCAAGCTGAATTGGCTGCCCGCCTTCTCCTATGAGCAAACCCTCGATGCCCCATGCAAGTTTCACAGCGGCGCGAAGCCGTCCAACCACACCACTCGGAAGTCCCACTGGCTCGCGCGAATCTCCAAGGGAGAAGGACTGCTACCTCAGCCACCTGCTGACCAGCCGCCTCCGCCTCCTCAGCAGCCGGCGGCCCGCCCAGCAGTCGGCGCCGTTCAAGATGAATTCCCAGAAGAGCACGGAGCTTATGTTGTTTTCACTAGTGTGGCCGAGGACAGGCGCAGCCGGCGCCAACAGTCCCGAGAGGTGAATGCCGTAGCCACTGAAGCCCCAGAGTTCATGCACTGGTCAGAGAAGCCAATCAGCTGGAGCCGAGCTGACCACCCGGAAGTAATGCCTTCTCCGGGTTCTTACGCCCTGGTGTTGGATGCCACCTTTGCTACAGAGAGAAGAGCAGCTCATTTCTCCCGAGTCCTGATAGATGGGGGCAGCAGCATCAACATGCTGTACCGCGACACCCTGGAGAAATTGAAGATAAAATCCAAGCACCTCCTGCCCAATCGGACTGTCTTCCATGGCATAGTACCAGGCCTCTCACACTCACCAATCGGCAAGACCAAGATAGATGTCCTCTTTGGAGACAAAGATCATTTCCGCCGAGAGCCCATCTGGTTTGAGGTAGTTAACCTGGAAAGCCCGTACCACGCACTGCTTGGCCGACCTGCCTTAGCGAAGTTCATGGCGGTGCCACACTATGCCTACCTCAAGATGAAGATGCCAAGCACCAAGGGAGTCATTACCATCTCCGGAGATTACCGAAAGTCCGCCGACTGGTCATTACCATCTCCGGAGATTACCGGAAGTCCGCCGACTGTGCGGCCTCTAGCAGCCGGCTGGTCGAGTCCCTCGTGACCGCTGCCGAGAAGCGGCTCCTTAACCAAGTGGTGGCCATGGCCGGCAAGCAGCCGGACATGTCCCCTGATCCCAAGGAGTCAGAAGCTGAAGGATCCTTCAAGCCGGCCAAGGAGACAAAGAAGATACCGTTGGACCCAGAGCACCCGGAGAGGCACGCTGTCATAGGTGCAAACCTTGACAGTAAATAGGAAAGCAAGCTCGTCTATTTCCTCCGTGAGAATCGGGACATCTTTGCATGGTCTCCCAAAGACATGCTGGGTGTTGCGACGGATTTCATCAAGCACAAGCTACATGTCAGAGAAGATGCCAAGCCTGTCAAGCAACCCCTCCGCCGACTGTCGGAGGAGAAGAGAAGAATCGTTGGAGAAGAGATCGCCCGTCTGTTGGCAGCCGACTTCATTATGGAAGTTTTTTCCCAGAATGGCTCGCCAACCCAGTCCTTGTAATGAAGAAGAATAACAAGTGGCGCATGTGCATTGATTACACCAGCCTCAAGAAGGCATGCCCGAAAGATCCATTTGCTTTGCCAAGGATTGACCAAGTGATAGACTCCACAGTCGGATGCGAGCTGTTGAGTTTTTTGGATACCTACTCAGGATACCACCAGATCAAGTTGAACCCGGTAGACCGCCTGAAAACCACCTTCATCACACCATTCGGAGCTTTCTGCTACCTGACCATGACATTCGGCCTGAGAAATGCCGGTGCCACGTTTCAGCGTTGCATGCAGAAATGCCTCCTCAAGCAACTCGGCAGAAATGCCCACGTGTACGTAGACGATATTTTGGTGAAGACAGAGAAGTGCAATACACTCCTCGAAGACCTCAAGGAAACCTTTGAAAATCTGCGCCGATTTCAAATCAAGCTCAACCCAGAAAAGTGTGTGTTCGGAGTACCAGCCGGCCAGCTCCTTGGCTTCCTGGTCTCAGAACGCGGCATTGCGTGCAACCCTGTGAAGATCAAAGCCATCGAGAGGATGGAGAAGCCTACCCGCCTACGAGACGTCCAAAAGTTCACCGGCTGCTTGGCATCCATCAGCCGGTTCATCAGTCGGCTGGGTGAGAAAGCTCTTCCCCCGTATCAGCTCATGAAGAAGACCACTCATTTCGAGTGGAACGACAAGGCGGGTGAAGCTTTTCTCCGGCTGAAAAAGATGTTGACCACGCCACCTGTCCTGGCGGCTCTGACTGCTAAAGAGCCCATGTACCTCTACATTGCTGCCACCAGCCGAGTGATCAGCACAGTCATAGTGGTGGAGCGCCCGAAAGACGGCAGGGCACAGCCGGTCCAGAGGCCCCTGTACTATTTGAGCGAGGTACCGTCAACTTCAAAATAGAACTACCCTCACTATCAGAAGATGTGCTACGACGTGCACTTTGCCGCCAAGAAGCTGAAGCCATACTTTCAAGAGCACCTGATCACGGTTCTCTGCACTGCACCACTCGCTGAGATCATTAGCAACAGAGATGCATCTGGCCGAGTGGCCAAATGGGCCATCGAGTTGGCCCCCTACACCATCTTCTGCCAGCCCCGCACCACCATCAAGTCCCAAGCACTGGCCGACTTCCTCGTCGACTGGGCGAGACCCAGTACCTGCTGCCAGCGCTGGACTCCACCCATTGGCGTATGCACTTTGATGGTTCGAAGATGCGCACCGGTTTGGGAGCCGGCATCGTCCTCACCTCTCCCAAAGGCGACAAGCTCAGATACACACTGCAAATCCACTTTGCCGCCTCCAACAATGTGGCCGAGTACGAAGCACTAATACACGGCCTCCGGTTGGCCAAAGAGATCGGCATCCGCCGGATCCTGTGCTACGGTGACTCCGACTTGGTGGTCCAGCAGTCTTCTGGTGACTGGGACGCCAAGGATGCAAATATGGCAAGCTACTGCTTCCTCGTCCAGCAAATCAGTGGATACTTCGAGGGGTGCGAGTTCCTTCACGTGCCAAGAGCCGACAATGAGCAAGCAGATGCCTTGGCACGAATCAGCTCCACCCGGCAAGCAATACCAGCCGGTGTCTCCCTTCAGCGCCTCCTCAAGCCGTCGATCAAGCCTTCCCCAGAATCTGAGTCCATCTTTGTGCCGGCTCCTCCCGAAGTAGTCGGATCCGACTCCAATGATGCGGCAGCCGGTTCCCGAACTTCAGCAGGCGGCACGGAGACTATGGCAGTCGCACCCAGCCCGGGGACATCACAACCCGGCCCGGGGACTGCAACAGTCGGCCCGAGGACTTCACCAAGCGGCTCAGAGACTGCAGCAGTCGCACCCGGCCCAGGGACTGCGGCAGTTAGCCCGGGGACTTCAGCCACGCAGCAAGCAGCAATCAACACCGACCCGCCGCCTCTTGGCCCAACCGCCCTCGTGCAAGTGGCTGTTGTGGCAGTAGAAGAGATTCAAACACCATCATGGGCAGAGCTCATCCTCAAGTTTCTGGTGAATAGAGAGCTGCCGACCGATGAGATCTCGGCCCGGCAAGTACAGCGCCGAGCAGGAGCCTACACGATAGAAAACAGAGAGCTCGTCAGGTGCAGCGTGGCTGGAGTCTTCCAACGCTGTGTAGAACCTGAGAAGGGCCAAGCAATCCTCAAAGACATCCACCAAGGCGAGTGCGGCCACCACGCGGCTTCGAGATCACTCGTGGCCAAAGCTTTCCGCCACGGGTTCTTCTGGCCGACTGCTTTGGAGGATGCCAAGGATCTAGTTAAGCATTGCAAAGGGTGTCAGAAGTTCAGCTCGCAGCAACATCTACTGGCTTCTGCACTCAAGACCATTCCCATAGCATGTCCCTTTGCCGTCTAGGGCTTGGATATGGTGGGACCATTCAAGACAGCACGCGGCGGCATGACCCATCTGCTCGTCGCCATGGACAAGTTCACCAAGTGGATTGAAGCAAAACAAATCAAGAAGTTGAATGGGCCGACTGCTGTGCCTTTCATTGCAGACATCACCACTCGGTATGGAGTACCGCACAGCATCATCACTGATAATGGCACAAAATTTGCCAAAGGAGCCTTGGCCCGTTTCTGCGCGACGCAGGGCACCGACTGGACCTAGCGTCCGTTGCCCATCTGCAGTCAAACGGCCAAGTTGAGCGAGCAAACGGCCTCATCCTCTCCGGCATCAAGCCCCGACTGATCGAGCCCTTGGAGTGGTCGGCCGGCTACTGGATCGATGAGCTGCTGGCCGTCCTTTGGAGCCTCCGCACCACTCTGAACAAGTCAACCGGCTTCACTCCATTCTTCCTCGTGTACGGTGCCAAGGCCGTCATCCCAACTGACATTGAGTTTGACTCACCTCGCGTCACCATGTACACTGAGGCGGAAGCGAAGGAAGCGCGAGAAGACGGTGTCGATCTGCTGGAGGAGGGCCAGTTGTTAGCACTCAGCCGGTCCGCCATCTACCAGCAGAGTCTGCACCACTACCACAATCTGAAGGTCAAGCCAAGATCCTTCCAGGAGGGAGACCTTGTGCTCCGGCTGATCCAGCGAACAGCCAGCCAGCACAAGCTCTCGACCCCTTGGGAAGGCCCCTTTATCATCAGCAAGGCATTGGGGAATGACTCCTACTACCTCATCGACACACAGAAGCCCAGAGCACCCAAGAGAGACGACTCGGGCAAGGAATCAGAGCGCCCGTGGAATGCAAACCTCCTCCGAAGATTTTACAGTTGATTCAGTATGTATCACACTGCCTTTTGTATTAAAGCACTAAGACATCGGGGTCCTCGAGGAGCACTCGAGGGCTACCCCCTTTTTATCAATATAATAAGTTCTACGCCTATGGATGTGTTATTTCACTATTTTGCCTTGCACCGGGTTCGACCAGTCGGCCCGGGGGCTTGCCGCATTGTACTATAACAATGTTACCTGCAGTCGGACAAGTAGTGTGCCGGCACCTAAGCCCTCGCTTACCACAAGCCGCAGCTCGCACAGCGGCTGTCCGGCCGGCAAGAGATGAAAGCAGGAAACGGTGCCCACACGAAAAATGGCTAAGGACTAAAACATTTTGCATAGGCCGAGTCGGCTCCTCCCTAGCCAACCGGCTGCTGAGCAGCCGGACGGCCGATTTCTAACTTAAATTGCTACATTCTACCGAACGGCTGAAGTACTTGTTCTTCCCAAACGGCCAAGTACTTGATCCAGTCACAGACCGTAGAGCGGCTGTCCGACTGGCAAGACGGCAGCCATGGGAAGACGGCAAAGGAAAAAAAGCTAAAGAAGTAGAAGTGCAAGACAAGTCGGAAATTGGCAAAAGATTACTTTTGACAGCATAAGGCCCTTGCTCAGCATTCAACGGAGTTTGAATACACCCCCAGCGGGTGGAATTGTGTGAACTTAACAAATGTTGTTCGAGAATTACAAAACAGGGGAAAGAAAGATAACTTGGCCACCTAGGCCAAAGGAGCAGCAGCCGGATCGGAGAGGCTGGCAGAGGTAGAGGCTTCGGGTGGTGGAGCGGCCGCCTGATGGGTCTCGGTCTGGTCAGCGCCGGCAGCAGTCGGCTCGCCGACATCTCGCCCGTTGGTCGAGACCTGGTCGGGCTGAGGCTGGTCGTCATCTTCACCACCCGGCGCGTCGCCTTCGCCACCCTCGTCCTCATCCTCCTCCTCTTCGCCTTCATCGCTGAAGGCGATCTCCTCCACCGAGTCCTCGCCGCCTTCTGGGTTCAGCCCGAACCAGTTGGGTGGCACTTCGGCGCCTGCTTCGTCCAGCTCAGGGAGGAAGACGCTGGTGTCCATATACTCGGCGATCGCCACGGCGCGATGATGAAGCTGAGGCGCCACCGCCTCCAATTCCGCGCCGGCTTTTGTGCGAAGGGTGGCGAGCTGGTCCAAATTCAGACCAGGGTACCACCCCTTGACAAACTCCAAAGCTCGGCGCGCACCCGCCCGAGCGGAGGAGCCCTTCCACTGTCAGGACCCCGATTCCAAGTCACACCGATCTAGCCTGTAACACCTCATATCACATTGCGGCCTCACGCACGGTACTCCCACGGGTGTCGCCTTACCATGGCCCGTGACCGTTTGCGCCTTTTGGCTCACATATATGACAATGTCGCTAGCATCCATATGACAGAGAACCCGGGCCGACATGGCTAGTCGTGAACCCAAAGCGGCACTAACGTATGGGGACAGGCATACATGAATCAACATCGAACATGTCGGTCAGCAGCGTGTGAATCCGGGCTGTAGCACTGGGCTAACAGGACTCCGGGAACCCGGGCTGTAGCAGGCTAGGCAGGACTCCGGATGTCACCGTGTGACATTTCCCCGAAGGGATAGACACAGGAACGATATGACTCACATGCCGGCCAGTCAAGTGTCCAGAGCAGTAGTGCTGGGCTAGCAGGACTCCGGTGAACCGGGCTGTAGCGGACTACTATGGCTCAAGGAGGCACCAGACTACATTTCCCCATAAGAGAGGCTGCTAAAGATAGACAACTAGATTGTCGGATCCCACACATACCAAGCATTTCAAACATACACACAATATGCTCGATATGCGCGAATACAACATGGCATCACAACAAAACTCTACAACTCAAGTACTTTATTTAAGGGGCTCCGGAGAGCCTTACATAACTTGTTCATACAGATAGGGGTCGCATGACCCAACACTCAAGTCATACAATCATACAAGCACATGCGGAAGCAAACTGTCTGGGTACAGACACTAGAAGAAAGAAGGCTTGACGAAGCCTGTCTATCTACATAGGCCCTTCACAAGCCTAGATCACCACCTGGGTGGCAAGTCACTCGTCGTCGTCGAGTTCTATGTAGAACCCGTCAGAAGGGGCGGTGTTGTCGTCTGAAAACAGTAATTAAAGCAACATGAGTACAAAGGTACTCAGCAAGTCTTACAACAGATCCTACTATACATGTTCATTCTCAAGAAGGTAGTGGGGTTATTGCAGCAAGCCAGCTTTGACTCTTGGCTAAGCTATCCTACGATACACCACTTGTGAAATAGTTTTCTCACACGAGTCCACTAATCACCAACTCAATACTCCACCGTGGATCCTCCCTCGTCATCCAACGAGAGGGCCATCCGCGGTACTCACACTTATCTTGAGGCTTTTAGTAGTATCCATTTACTTGTCTATGAACTGCATAAGCGACCAAGTAGTCCTTTACCGCGGACGCGGCTATTCGAATAGTTTCATACCCTGCAGGGGTGTACTTCGTCACACACGCTCTCACCACTTATCGTCGCTACACGACGTGTACTCGGCAACCTTCAAGCGGAAGCCCAACGTGGGTGTCGGCCACAGCCTACCTAAACACTCGAGTCTCTAGTCCAGGTTTATCGCCTATTCAGGTTCCATCCGCAGGGAGTCCGGCCGAGGTTTCCACATACGGCCCCGAACGATGTGTGCAGGGTTCCCGGACACCAAACGGGCGACTCGGTACACCGTGCCACGAGCCTACCGCATCACAGCCCACCCCTTGGTCAGCGCTGTCCACGGCCTCCAGCTTACTACAAACACCAGAAACTACGTGCAACTCCTGGACAGAGGACAAGGGTGAATAAGAAGCCGAGGGGGTCCATTGGTTTCGGGCCCAATGTGTGGTAGTAGCTGAATCTTAAATCACGCATACAGATCTCAGTTCTTAGGGACGGTCTCAATGAAACAACCCACCATGTACTCCTACATGGCCTCCCATCGATACCTTTACCAAATCGTATTCAACACTTTACTCTCCTTACCGACACACACACTTTCACTCCAGTTCATCACCCTGATGAGCCAGACCTGACACAACTCTAAGCATAGCAAGCATAGCATTGTAGGAACACAACATGGCTCAATCAACTCCTACACATGCTAGTGGGTTTCATCTAGTTACTGTGGCAATGACAGGTCATGCAGAGGAAAATGGGTTCAACTACCGCAACACACACAGCAGTTTGAATCGCGTTGTCTTAATGCAGTAAACGAGAGCAGAAGCGAGAAGATGGGTTTGTATCGAAATGATCAATGGGTTGCTTGCCTGACAGAGTGGTGGTGGGATACTGCCCTTCAGTTGGATACCCGTGAATATCCTCGGCGGCAGGACCTACCATGATGAGCATACCGAAGCACAATCAACACCAAGCAAGTGCAACAATATGATGCATGCATGAGACATGGCAAAATGGATGTATTGGGCTAATGCAACTAAGGTCAGAAAGGTTTGGACTAATTTGAATCAAAGATTCAAATTCCAAGTTCATAAATGGCCCATAATAATGCCTTATCTTGTTCTGTATAAAACAGTAGGTTAACTTGCTTAATCATGCATGAAACTAGTACAGATGGATAGAATGGATTTTTCTGATCATTTTTCATATATAAATCTTTTCATTCTGAGCTATAGATTATTTTCTATGATTTTTTGAAGTTTGTGATAATTTCTGGAATTTCCAATATAAGAATAATTCCAGTAAATGTTTTATTGCGCCAGCCTGACGTCAGTGTGACGTCAGCGGGTCAGCGGGGTCGTCCAGGTCAAACCTGACGGGTGGGTCCCCTGTGTCAGTGTCACGGTTAGGTAATTAGTTAATTAGGATTAGTTTTAACTTTAACCCAGATTTAATTAGCAGGCGGGCCCCACTTGTCAGTGACCCTGGGGGGTCAAACCGTGGTCAAACCACGCTGACTCCCCGGCGTTTAGCCGCCGGCGACGTCCAGACGCGGCGGTGGTGTGCGGGTTTGCTCCTCCGGCGACCAAAAGGACGGCGGAGAGCACCTACGTGTAGCTGGGGGCGAACCGCGTCGACTGGTGGTGGTAGTGGAGCTCGGGGTCGCCGGAATCGACGCCGGCGACGAGCCGTGCGGCTGCCGGAGTACGGGCGTGGTTGAAACCGTAGCTAGAGAGCACGGCGAGGGACATGCGATGGCGCTACGGGTTCCTGGCATTGCGGTGAAGCTAATGGCTACGGTGGTGCGGCCGTTGGATGGCCGGAGCCTCGTCGGCGACGAGCTCGTACGGCGGCGCGTTCGGGTGAGCTTCGTGCGGTGGCTACAGAGCTCGAGAGAGAGAGAGAGGGGAGGATGGGAAGGTGGCCATGCTCACGGCGGTTGCGACGGAGTAGGCGGCGGGGTCGGAGACGAGCTGTAGCAGTGGCGACGGCGGAGGGGATCTCCGACGGGGAGCGGCGAAGGCGAGGTCGGTGGCGGAGCTTCGGGGCAAACGAGCGCTCGGGGCTCGGCTTGCTCGAAGGAGTGAGCGACGGCAGAGCTGTAGGACACAGTGGAATGGCGCGAGGTCGACGGTGGCCACGGTTACTCCGGTGAGGTGTCTGCGGCGGCGTCGGCCATGGTGGGGAAAGGGCGAGGGAGAGGCGATGGGGGAGAGTGACGATGTCCAGGGGCTCGGGGCGCGTCGAGGAAGGTCGTCCAGCTCGTCCGCGGCGAGGGCGGCAAGCAGCTGGCGCGGTGGCGAGCTCGCGCTCGCCGCGTCACCTGTCTGCCTGCTCTGGCGAGAGCAAGCAGCTCGCTGGCGCAGGCCAGCACAGTGCTGGGCCGCCAGGTGGGCTGCCAGGTAAGTTTCTGCTTTCTGTTTTCTTTCTCCTTTTTGATTATTTCTGTACTGTGTTTTGAAATAGTAAAAATACTATTTAATTTGGAAAAATCCTGAAAATATTCTGAGGCACCTTTGAGATTATTCCCAACAGCCTAAAAATACTTTCAAAATTATTTGGGCATTTAAAAATATTTATAGCATTTAAAATGCCCAAATGCAAATACTTATGGCTTGTGCAAAAATCCAAAATGGCCTCCAAAAATATGAAACCATTTTTGGCAGAGGTTTTAGCCAAGACCAAAGATGGTGAACATTTATGGAGGGCATTTCAGGTTCATAGAAAAGAATTTTAGTAAACCCTAGTTGTTCCAGGGGGGGTGCTGGGGGTTTCTGGCATTCCCCATTTCAGGTTTCTGTGAAATGTAGACATGATGCAACACTCTAATGCATGAACTAGCTAGGATGTGACAACTCACCCCCACTCAAAAGAATCTCGTCCCGAGATTTAGGATCCGTTGGGAAGAAGGTGGGGTACTCAAGTCGAAGACGATCCTCCCTTTCCCAAGTAGCTTCTTTCTCGGAATGGTGTGACCATTGAACCTTGAGAAACTTGATGTTTTGGCGTCGAGTGGTACGCTCGGCTTGATCAAGGATTCGAACGGGATACTCCCGGTATGTGAGATTATCTTGGAGATCAAGCGTTTCGTGGTCCACTCCACGGATAGGATCCAAGAAGCAACGCCTGAGTTGGGAAACGTGGAAGACGTCATGAACCTTGGAAAGATGCGGAGGTAGTTCCAATTGGTAGGCAACTTCTCCTCGCTTGGCGAGAATGCGAAAGGGTCCAATGTAACGAGGAGCCAATTTGCCTTTGATACCGAATCGATGGGTTCCCTTTAAAGGAGTCACCCGAAGGTAAGCCTTCTCGTCAACCTCAAAAGTCATAGCCTTATGTTTGCGATCATAATGGCTCTTTTGGCGAGATTGGGCTGTTTTCAATTTCTCACGAATAATGCGAACCTACTCTTCTGCTTCCTGAATCATATCCGGGCCAAAGAGTTGTCTTTCCCCGGTTTCTGACCAGTTAAGAGGCGTTCGACATTTTTGTCCATAGAGAACCTCGAAAGGGGCTTTGCCCAAGCTAGCTTGGTAACTATTGTTATAAGCGAACTCGGCGAATGGAAGGCATTTCTCCCAATCCATGCCGAAGGAGATGACAGAAGCTCGGAGCATATCCTCCAGAATTTGATTAACTCGTTCTACCTGACCACTTGATTGAGGGTGAAAAGCGGTGCTAAAAGAGAGACGAGTTCCCATTGCATTTTGGAAGCTTTCCCAAAATCGAGAGGTGAAGAGACTTCCGCGGTCTGAGTTAATTTCCAATGGAACACCATGAAGAGACACTATTCGGGAGATGTACAAGTCTGCTAGCTGGCTAGCGGTTATACTCTCACGAACAGGTAGGAAGTGGGCTACTTTGGAAAGACGATCGACAACAACGAAGATAGCATTATTACCTCTCTTGGTCCTGGGGAACCCGGTAATGAAATCCATACCGATTTTATCCCATTTCCATTCAGGAATAGCCAGAGGCTGAAGGGTGCCAGCAGGCCGTTGATGCTCTGCTTTAACACGATGGCAGACGTCGCAATTAGCAATGTATTGAGCAATTTCTCTCTTCATCCTAGTCCACCAAAACCTCTGGCGTAGGTCCTGATACATTTTAGTACTACCGGGATGAATGGTGAGAGGAGATTCATGAGCTTCCTTAAGGATCAATCGCCTCAGGTTGCGTACCTTGGGAACCACTAGGCGGTCTCCAAAGAACACAACACCTTGGTCATCAACGGAGAAACAATCCGCAACTCCTTTCTTGATGTTTCTCTTAATACGGGAGATCCCTGGATCTACCTTCTGAGCTTGGATGATCTGATCCGTAAGGGTAGGTTTCGCCACCAGGGTAGATAGAAATCCTTGAGGAACAAGGTGAAGGTTAAGCTTACAGAATTCCTCGTGGAGAAGTGGTTGGCTTTGTTGTAACATCAAGTTGTTACAATAGGATTTACAGCTTAGCGCATCAGCCATGACGTTGGCTTTGCCCGGGGTGTAAGTTATTTCTAAGTCGTAGTCTGAGATCAACTCGACCCAACGTCTTTGCCTGAGATTCAAATCCGATTGGGTGAAAATGTATTTCAGACTCTGATGGTCGGTGAAAATCTCGCAACGGTTACCGAGAAGGTAATGTCGCCATGTTTTGAGTGCATGGACTACGGCTGCAAGCTCTAGATCATGTGTGGGATAATTATCCTCATGTGGACGCAACTGTCGGGAAGCGTAGGCAATCACATGACGGTCTTGCATGAGTATGCAACCTAGTCCTTGTCGCGAGGCGTCGCAATAAATAACAAAGTCTTTAGAAAAATCTGGTGGTACGAGTACGGGGGCAGACGTCAGGCGTCTTTTCAGTTCCTGAAAGCTGAACTCGCACTGTGGGGTCCACTCGAACTTCTTATCTTTCTTGAGGAGTTCGGTTAGAGGTTTAGCAACCTTGGAGAAATTCTCGACGAAGCGACGGCAGTAGCTCGCTAAGCCAAGGAAACTCCGAACTTGTTTAACCGTTTCAGGGGGAGTCCAGTCAAGGATGGCTTGAACTCGCTCGGGATTGACAGCAATACCTTTACCAGAGATCACGTGGCCTAGGTAGGTTACTTCTGGCAACCAGAATTCACACTTGGAGAATTTAGCATAAAGGCGATGCTCTCGAAGTTTCGTTAGTACTAGCCTTAGATGCTCGGCATGTTCTGCCTCGTTCTTGGAGTAGATGAGTATATCATCGAGGTATACTACGACGAATTTATCCAAATACTCCATGAAGATTGAGTTCATTAACCGAGAGAAAGTGGCTGGAGCATTGGTTAACCCGAAGGACATGACTGTATACTCGTATTGGCCATAACGAGTAACAAAGGCCGTTTTAGGAATGTCCCCGTTCTTGATTTTGATTTGATGTTAGCCCAACCTCAAATCCATCTTAGAGAAGACTGAGGATCCAGCGAGCTGATCATACAGGTCGTTGATCCTAGGAAGCGGATACTTGTTCTTGATTGTGACTAGGTTGACGGGTCGGTAATCTACAACCATCCGATCCGTACCATCCTTCTTCTTGACGAAGAGGACGGGGCAAGCCCACGGAGAAGAACTAGGACGGATGAAACCCTTTTTCAAGGACTCATCGAGTTGTTTCTTAAGCTCGGCTAGCTCTAGGGGTGCCATCTTATAGGGTCTTCTAGAGATTGGGACGGTTCCTGGAACGAGGTCTATCACGAACTCAACATCTCTGTCAGGTGGAATACCTGGCAGTTCTTCAGGGAAGACATCCGGGAAGTCACAGACTACCGGCACATCTTCGAGGTCTGGAAGAGGGTTGGCATTTAATGAGTAGAGCTGACGTTTAGACACTCGGGTCAAAACATTGACTGTCTTGCCCGACGGATGGGTGAGTTGAACAGTTCTAGTAGAGCAATCAATCTTAGCATAATGAGCTGACATCCAGTCCATACCCAAGATGATGTTTATGTCCGAGGACTTGAGAGCTATTAGTGACGCAAGGAAGACCAATCTGTCAGCAAGAATTTCATTGCCATGGCTTATCTTAGAGGTTTGCCACTTAGAACCAGGGGTTTGGATTACCATGGAAGTGGTCATGTCGCAGAATGTGGTGTTGTGTAATCGAGCATAGCTCTCAGAGATAAATGAATGAGATGCTCCAGTATCGAAAAGAACAGTTGCCGGATGGCAATTAACAAGGAGCGTACCAAGGACGACGTTGGGATCCTCATGAGTTTCTTCAGCTGAAACATAGTTGACATGGCCACGTGCTGTGGTGGCTGGCTTGGTGTAGTAAGTCTTTCCTGCTGGCTTACCACGGCCAACGGACTGTCCAGGTTGATTGAGGTTGTTTCGGGGGCACTCGCGCTGATAGTGACCCATTTCTCCACACTTGAAGCATGTCACAATATTGGGGCGTGGAGCAGCATTAGCAGTGGGGCCACCATAGACTTTGGGCGGTGCATGCTGCTGGTTGGGGCGAGGCGCCTCGAAGGATGGCCTCGGAGTGAACCTGGGTGGTAGAGCAGTATTTGGAATCCAGACCCGGCGCTTCTGGGATCCGGAGCCAGATGAGGAACCAAAGTCACGAGAGTGCTTGCGTGTAGCGTCATAGTCAGTTTGTCCTGTCTCGGCACTGATGGCCTTATTGACCAACTTTTGGAAAGAGGTACACTCATGCAGACGGAGATCACGGCGAAGCTCGGGGCTAAGTCCCTTGCGGAACCTTGCCTGCTTCTTGGCGTCGGTGGATACCTCTTCAGGAGCATAGCGTGCTAGATTTCCAAACTCACGGCTGTATGCATCCACGGTCAGTCTGCCTTGGGTGAAGTTGCAGAATTCTTCGCGCTTGCGATCTATGAGACCCTCCGGGATGTGATGCTCACGGAAAGCCTCACTGAATTCAGCCCAAGTAGTGATTTGGCCAGCTGGGCGCATAGCCTCAAAGTTCTCCCACCAAAGGCTAGCAGGGCCTTCGAGGTGATAGGCAGCATAGGTAACCTTATCAGCTTCGGCTACGTTGGCAGAACGTAGCTTATGGGTGATGCTGCGAAGCCAGTCATCCGCATCAAGGGGCTCGACGGAATGATTGAACTTCGGTGGGTACAACTTGATAAAGTCATTGAGGGACACCAGGTCGTTCCTCTGGTGACGTGCAGTATTCTGCTCAATTCGCTCTAGCAAGCGGTTAGTCTCACGCTTGTTTCTTTCTGCCTCCAGCATAACTTCGGCCAGTGAAGGCGGTTGGGGCAGATCCTCCGCCCTGGCTGCATTGGCTTCATCCTGCGCCTTGACAACAGGGTTGTTGCGGGTGTTAACCATCCTAGGAGAAACAAGGCAACGATTTAGACGAGGATGGCTGAATCTTGATAGGGAAAAGCGGAATGTAATGGATAACGCGGAATGCAGAGATGACCATCAGTATGACATGGTAACATAGCAACATACATATACCAACGGTCATACACGCCATACATAGTTTAGTACAAGCCCAGGCTAAGGTACAACTACGATGAAAGACGATACATCTCATCAGAGGCATTCCAAGCTCCTATACATTATTTTTCTACACCTCCGGAACGTGATACACACCAAGTTGTATTCCACAAGACACGCAGGACTGTGGAGATTACAACTGTTACAATACTAGTAGATCTACTGCCAACTCAGACGTCTCCGTAGTAATCCTCATAGAAGTCACCACCATGTCCTGGAAGCTGAACATGATCATCCGGAAACAGACGGTCCTGTGGAGCCTGCGGTCCATAGGGACTCGGGTGTGGCCTTGGTCCAACAAACGGTGGCAGACGGGGTCCACGAGGAGGGGTGATGCCTCCTACATCACACCATTCCATACATTCTGGCAGACCAGATCGCACGGGGTATAAGTCCCTCATGTCCATGAACCCAGCTTGCACGGCAGGTGCAAACCGTGTCAATGTGGCCCAGTGATTAGCACGAGCATTAAAGAGCTCCATTCGCAAGGCACGATTCTCACGGTCCTTGTCCTCAAGCATCTCAGTGGTGGTGCGGAGTAGTGAGTCCTCATGGGTAGAATCACAGTAAGTAGCCTGATAGTACCCCTGTGCCCCAGGGAGTGCTGCTGGCATGTAGCGGTAGTCGGTGTTCTGAAGCAAAGCAGTTTTGGCTCGCATGATAGTCATCATTGAGTAAGCTGCGTCCTGCACAGACATCTCGATAGTAACCCCAAGTCCATAAGAGCAATGGAGGGGTTCAGTGGCTCCGGGATAGGATGGATAAATCCTGACGGTGCAAAGATATTGACTTTGGTTAAAGTCTCGGAACTGCTCCTCGACGGTATACTCGGGATACCAACGATAGCCTGTCTCAACCATCACTCGGACCAACATGGCCGTGTGACCAGGTACGCCGATGCACCGGGTCAGACGAACCACTTGGTTCTGGGAACGGGTGGCCATCTGAAAGCACGAAATGATGCAAGGCATTAGTATTACTAGGAGAATTCGGACAGCATAACGGCTGTAAATGCTCGAAAAAGGATTTGAGACATTCGCAACAGTTTTGCAATACCACTCAACAACATCATGTCAAGGTTCTGGTTCAACCGACAACATACTAGGGTAGTAGAAACTGAACCGAAGCATGGAACCAACAATCCTATAAGTTACTACGGATTAGTAACACGTGAACCTGATAGAGAGGAGAGAGCCTAGTCCTTAACCCACGTAGAATGAGAAGAGAATGACTCAGATCAGAGGGCATGAGGTAAAGGAGTAAAAGCACCTTACGTTCCCTCCCACAATCAATTCCCCTACATATAACTAAAGCATTTCTAGACTCGACATCGACCAGTTTGGCTTATCGCACCTACAGGCAGTCCGGCTCTGATGCCAACGCTGTCAGGACCCCGATTCCAAGTCACACCGATCTAGCCTGTAACACCTCATATCACATTGCGGCCTCACGCACGGTACTCCCACGGGTGTCGCCTTACCATGGCCCGGGACCGTTTGCGCCTTTTGGCTCACGTATATGACAATGTCGCTAGCATCCATATGACAGAGAACCCGGGCCGACATGGCTAGTCGTGAACCCAAAGCGGCACTAACGTATGGGGACAGGCATACATGAATCAACATCGAACATGTCGGTCAGCAGCGTGTGAATCCGGGCTGTAGCACTGGGCTAACAGGACTCCGGGAACCCGGGCTGTAGCAGGCTAGGCAGGACTCCGGATGTCACCGTGTGACATTTCCCCGAAGGGACAGACACAGGAACGATATGACTCACATGCCGGCCAGTCAAGTGTCCAGAGCAGTAGTGCTGGGCTAGCAGGACTCCGGTGAACCGGGCTGTAGCGGACTACTATGGCTCAAGGAGGCACCAGACTACATTTCCCCATAAGAGAGGCTGCTAAAGATAGACAACTAGATTGTCGGATCCCACACATACCAAGCATTTCAAACATACACACAATATGCTCGATATGCGCGAATACAACATGGCATCACAACAAAACTCTACAACTCAAGTACTTTATTTAAGGGGCTCCGGAGAGCCTTACATAACTTGTTCATACAGATAGGGGTCGCATGACCCAACACTCAAGTCATACAATCATACAAGCACATGCGGAAGCAAACTGTCTGGGTACAGACACTAGAAGAAAGAAGGCTTGACGAAGCCTGTCTATCTACATAGGCCCTTCACAAGCCTAGATCACCACCTGGGTGGCAAGTCACTCGTCGTCGTCGAGTTCTATGTAGAACCCGTCAGAAGGGGCGGTGTTGTCGTCTGAAAACAGTAATTAAAGCAACATGAGTACAAAGGTACTCAGCAAGTCTTACAACAGATCCTACTATACATGTTCATTCTCAAGAAGGTAGTGGGGTTATTGCAGCAAGCCAGCTTTGACTCTTGGCTAAGCTATCCTACGATACACCACTTGTGAAATAGTTTTCTCACACGAGTCCACTAATCACCAACTCAATACTCCACCGTGGATCCTCCCTCGTCATCCAACGAGAGGGCCATCCGCGGTACTCACACTTATCTTGAGGCTTTTAGTAGTATCCATTTACTTGTCTATGAACTGCATAAGCGACCAAGTAGTCCTTTACCGCAGACGCGGCTATTCGAATAGTTTCATACCCTGCAGGGGTGTACTTCGTCACACACGCTCTCGCCACTTATCGTCGCTACACGACGTGTACTCGGCAACCTTCAAGCGGAAGCCCAACGTGGGTGTCGGCCACAGCCTACCTAAACACTCGAGTCTCTAGTCCAGGTTTATCGCCTATTCAGGTTCCATCCGCAGGGAGTCCGGCCGAGGTTTCCACATACGGCCCCGAACGATGTGTGCAGGGTTCCCGGACACCAAACGGGCGACTCGGTACACCGTGCCACGAGCCTACCGCATCACAGCCCACCCCTTGGTCAGCGCTGTCCACGGCCTCCAGCTTACTACAAACACCAGAAACTACGTGCAACTCCTGGACAGAGGACAAGGGTGAATAAGAAGCCGAGGGGGTCCATTGGTTTCGGGCCCAATGTGTGGTAGTAGCTGAATCTTAAATCACGCATACAGATCTCAGTTCTTAGGGACGGTCTCAATGAAACAACCCACCATGTACTCCTACATGGCCTCCCATCGATACCTTTACCAAATCGTATTCAACACTTTACTCTCCTTACCGACACACACACTTTCACTCCAGTTCATCACCCTGATGAGCCAGACCTGACACAACTCTAAGCATAGCAAGCATAGCATTGTAGGAACACAACATGGCTCAATCAACTCCTACACATGCTAGTGGGTTTCATCTAGTTACTGTGGCAATGACAGGTCATGCAGAGGAAAATGGGTTCAACTACCGCAACACACACAGCAGTTTGAATCGCGTTGTCTTAATGCAGTAAACGAGAGCAGAAGCGAGAAGATGGGTTTGTATCGAAATGATCAATGGGTTGCTTGCCTGACAGAGTGGTGGTGGGATACTGCCCTTCAGTTGGATACCCGTGAATATCCTCGGCGGCAGGACCTACCACGATGAGCATACCGAAGCACAATCAACACCAAGCAAGTGCAACAATATGATGCATGCATGAGACATGGCAAAATGGATGTATTGGGCTAATGCAACTAAGGTCAGAAAGGTTTGGACTAATTTGAATCAAAGATTCAAATTCCAAGTTCATAAATGGCCCATAATAATGCCTTATCTTGTTCTGTATAAAACAGTAGGTTAACTTGCTTAATCATGCATGAAACCAGTACAGATGGATAGAATGGATTTTTCTGATCATTTTTCATATATAAATCTTTTCATTCTGAGCTATAGATTATTTTCTATGATTTTTTGAAGTTTGTGATAATTTCTGGATTTTCCAATATAAGAATAATTCCAGTAAATGTTTTATTGCGCCAGCCTGACGTCAGTGTGACGTCAGCGGGTCAGCGGGGTCGTCCAGGTCAAACCTGACGGGTGGGTCCCCTGTGTCAGTGTCACGGTTAGGTAATTAGTTAATTAGGATTAGTTTTAACTTTAACCCAGATTTAATTAGCAGGCGGGCCCCACTTGTCAGTGACCCTGGGGGGTCAAACCACGCTGACTCGCCGGCGTTTAGCCGCCGGCGACGTCCAGACGCGGCGGTGGTGTGCGGGTTTGCTCCTCCGGCGACCAAAAGGACGGCGGAGAGCACCTACGTGTAGCTGGGGGCGAACCGCGTCGACTGGTGGTGGTAGTGGAGCTCGGGGTCGCCGGAATCGACACCGGCGACGAGCCATGCGGCTGCCGGAGTACGGGCGTGGTTGAAACCGTAGCTAGAGAGCACGGCGAGGGACATGCGATGGCGCTACGGGTTCCTGGCGTTGCGGTGAAGCTAATGGCTACGGTGGTGCGGCCGTTGGATGGCCGGAGCCTCGTCGGCGACGAGCTCGTACGGCGGCGCGTTCGGGTGAGCTTCGTGCGGTGGCTACAGAGCTCGAGAGAGAGAGAGAGGGGAGGATGGGAAGGTGGCCATGCTCACGGCGGTTGCGACGGAGCAGGCGGCGGGGTCGGAGACGAGTTGTAGCAGTGGCGACGGCGGAGGGGATCTCCGACGGGGAGCGGCGAAGGCGAGGTCGGTGGCGGAGCTTCGGGGCAAACGAGCGCTCGGGGCTCGGCTTGCTCGAAGGAGTGGGCGACGGCAGAGCTGTAGGACACAGTGGAATGGCGCGAGGTCGACGGTGGCCACGGTTACTCCGGTGAGGTGTCTGCGGCGGCGTCGGCCATGGTGGGGAAAGGGCGAGGGAGAGGCGATGGGGGAGAGTGACGATGTCCAGGGGCTCGGGGCGCGTCGAGGAAGGTCGTCCAGCTCGTCTGCGGCGAGGGCGGCAAGCAGCTGGCGCGGTGGCGAGCTCGCGCTCGCCGCGTCACCTGTCTGCCTGCCCTGGCGAGAGCAAGCAGCTCGCTGACGCGGGCCAGCACAGTGCTGGGCCGCCAGGTGGGCTGCCAGGTAAGTTTCTGCTTTCTGTTTTCTTTCTCCTTTTTGATTATTTCTTTACTGTGTTTTTAAATAGTAAAAATACTATTTCATTTGGAAAATCCTGAAAATATTCTGAGGCACCTTTGAGATTATTCCCAACAGCCTAAAAATACTTTCAAAATTATTTGGGCATTTAAAAAGATTTATAGCATTTAAAATGCCCAAATGCAAATACTTATGGCTTGTGCAAAAATCCAAAATGGCCTCCAAAAATATGAAACCATTTTTGGCAGAGGTTTTATCCAAGACCAAAGATGGTGAACATTTATGGAGGGCATTTCAGGTTCATAGAAAAGAATTTTAGTAAACCCTAGTTGTTCCAGGGGGGTGCTGGGGGTTTCTGGCATTCCCCATTTGAGGTTTCTGTGAAATGTAGACATGATGCAACACTCTAATGCATGAACTAGCTAGGATGTGACATCCACGCCTCGATGCGGTTGATGGCCACCTCCAACCAGTCGGAGGTCTGGCTGGCGGTGCGTAGAAGAGGAGTGCCCGGCCAAAGGGCGGAGACCACTTGAGCTCCAGCACGCTGAAGACGGCGAAGAGCCCGATGCGCCGGCTGGAGACCAGCCTCGATGGCGACCATCTCCTCGGCAAGAGTTTGGGGGGCGTTGGGCGCAACCGTCATGCAAGCCTGCCTCCGCTGATCGCGGTGGGCCTCGACGGCCTGGTTGGCGGTGACGGAGTAGCCGGGGAAGTACTCTGCTCAAAAAAATGAGAAGGCAGAGGCAGGCATGGAGGACAAGTCGGCAGGCAGAACAAGGAAAGAGCAATGTACCGTCGAGCAGATCCTCGATCTCGACGTAGCCGGCTTCCAGGGCTTTCTGCATGTCGACCCAGTTCAGCGCTGACTCTCGAACTCGGCCTGGAGAGCCTCATCCGCATCTTTCAGCTTCTGCAGCTCCACCTTATGGGCGTCCGCCTGGTCAGCCAGCTGCTTCGCTAGGCGGTCACGCTCCTGCTCCGCATCGAGGCACGCCGCCACCTTGGCGCGTAGCGCGGTCTGAGCCTCGCCGAGTTGCTGCTGCAAGGTGGAATTGGCGCCTACGAAGGCAAAGAAGAAAAAGCAATCAATGATCAGCAAAGACAAGCAAAACGCCGGGAAGATCCGGCCCGACTGCTCAGCAGTCGACCCGAATCTCGGGGACTACACCCCGCGGGTGCGCTGCCGTGCCCCCGCGAGAAGCAAGAGGATGGAGTGCTTACTCCGGCTGTCAACCAGGTCCGCGGTCCGCTTGTCCAGCTCCTTGATCTGGGCGTTGAAAGTGGCTGCACGGACGTTGTGGTAGTCCTACAACGAAGCAACAGAAAAAAAGTCAGAACTCCGAACCCACTGAGAAGTTCCTGCCCGACTACTCAGTAGTTGGACCGGCACTCGGGGGCTACACCCAGCGGGTGCGCTGGCGCGCCCCCGCCAAAAACTCCAAGCATAAAAAACAAGAAGCAAGTTACATACCCGAATGGTGGCCCGCGTCTTCATGAACGCCTTCATGCATTGCTGGAGGGCGGTGGCTTCGGCCCTGAAGTCGGCCTGGATGTCCTGCGCCGCCTTGATCAGGGTGCTTGTCCCGCCCCCGTGCGACCACTCCGTCGGTGCAGAGCTGGTGGCTTCGGCGTCAGGCCCCGACGAGCTCGAGGCTCCAATTTCTTGGGGCCGCGGAGCCGAGGCCGCCTTTGCCGCGCACCGGCGTCTCGGGGTCCCAACGGCGGAAGTTGCCCCTACCACCAGCTCGCCACCGCCTTGAGACACTGGCGCGCGTTGGGCTGACAGTCTTGGGCCTCGGCAGCCGGCGTCTGCTGGGGGGCCTGCGGCCCTGGGACGATGGCGTCTCTCCCCTCCCTCTCCATGGCCGGCTAGTCGATGCCGTTCCCTCTAGTCAGCGCCAAGACCTTCGTTGCTGGCGACATGGAACGCAGCGGAGCCAGCGGCGGGGCCTGGCCATCTATGGCCGCCCCCACTTGTGCCCCGACGGCCGCGTCCGCCAGGGCCTTGGCCGCCTTCTCCACCTAGGCCTTTGCTGAGGCATTGGCCAGCGCCCTGGCCGCCGCGTTCGCCCCCTCCTGCGCTGCCCTGGCGGCGTCCGCCTTCGCCTTATTCGCCCTCTCCGCCTCCTCGCGCACTTCCCGCGCGTTCCGCTTCTTTGCCGCCTAGAGCTCAGCGCGCGGGTCCACACGACGGGTGTTGGTAGAGCCCTCCGGCCCTCCGACGATGGAGGTGGAGGTCGACCGCTCAAGAGAGAGAGGTGCCCTGATTCGCAAGAGTTAAAGAAATTCAGAAGAAGTTCACAAAAAATAAGAGAAGGCATGAAGAGAAGTGAGCACTCACGCATGCACCATCGGCGGCTGCTTCGTGGCCCTCTGGAACCGGACGGCCTTCGCGGCGGCCTCCTCTCGTCTGGTCGCCGCAGCCGAGCCCTTGACCTTCTTCGGCGGGCGCCTTGCAGCTGCGTGCCGTCTAGGCGCTTTGGCGCGCCGCCTGGTGCGGATGGCGCCGCCGAGGAGCTCGCCCTCGCCCTGTTGCCGGCCGGCTGGCGGCGCAGCCCGGCGGCGCCGCCCGGCGTCCTCTGCGTCGTTGTCCGACCACGCCTTGATGCCACCTCTGCCACCGGAGCTGCCTGCCCCGTCGCCACCGCCTGTGGCGTCATCTTCCAAGGCGGCCGCCCCCAAGTCAGGGTCGTCCGCGTCGCTCACCGCTCGGTCCGGTAGGTACTCCTGGCCTTGCACCAAGGCGATGGTTGTCGGCTGGGTCGTGAGGAGCTGCGACACGTCCGACTGATCAGTCAGCAAGCCAGAACTTGGCAGATGAAATAAAAAAACAAAAAGAGAGAAGAATCGGGAACTTACGGCGGGAGGCGGATTAGTGCGGGAGTATGGCGGCTTGCCGAACCGCCAGTCCGCCGCGAGGTTGAGGTTCGCGATCTCATTCACCATGTGGGCCACCTCCGCGACCGGCATCTCACGGGTGGACAGCCGGCATGGGTCCCAGTGGCCACTCATCTGACAAATCATGTGAGGCCGGCCCTGGGGGGAGAACCCGACGCGTCACGAAAGCCGTCAGCAAGTCGGCCGCCTGGAGGCCTTCCAAGTCCGTCATCTCCTCGAGCCTGGCGACAGCGGCAGCACCGGCGGCCGACAGATGCTTCGGCTTGTATGTCCAGCTGGCGCGCGGTTCAGCCGGCGGGCCGGCTTCATAGGGCGGCAAGTTGAGGAAGTCCACCACCGGGTCGAAGTTCTTCACATACAAGTATGATTTCTGCCAAAGCTTGACAGACTGGATCAGAGTGATGGGGGGAAAGCGGTTGCCGGCTCCTGGGCGCCGCACAGCGACGAAGGTGCCGCACTCGGCCGGCTCGTCCTTGGCGGCGACTCCAAGCTTGGTGTAGAAACACTCCCCCCACAGCTCGAGTGTGGGGAGAATGCCGAGGTAGCCTTGGCACATCATGACGAAGGCCGACAGCAGCACCACCGTGTTGGGCGTGAGGTGGTGCGGCTGGAGGTTGTAGAACTCGAGGAAGGAGTGAAGAAAACCGCAGATCGGCAAGCCGAAGCCGTGGAGGAAGTGCGTCCGGAACACGACGCGCTCGCCATCCCTCGGCACCGGCGTGATTTCTCTCCCCGGCGGGACGCGCGCCTCAACATAGCCCGCGTCGAGCAGCCGCCTTGTGTCGCGCAAGAAGTTGAGGTGGTCCTGCTGGATGTTGGAGCCGTCCCAGGCGCCGGAGTTCACCTTGTCGTGCGCCATGGATGTCGAAGGCTAGATGGAAGCGCGACACGGTGGAGGAGGAGCGGATCTGCGGCGGAATAGTAGCGCCGCGGGGGAGAAAAACTTGGCCACAAGAAGCCGCGACGGCGCTCCGGCGAGACTGCGGGGGTGCGGTGGCGGCGGAGAGAAGGAAGAAGAAGAGCAAGGAGAAGGAGGAGGTGGGCGCGCGTGCTAGTGTCGTCCCCCCTCCTCCCCCTATTTGTAGCCCTGGGCTGTGAAGTCGAGGGGGCGGGGCATGGGGTTCGTGGGATTAACTGCGCCCACCTCCCCACGTCCCCGCAGTAACCGCGCAGTAGAAGGCGCGGGGTAAATGCGCTCCCGAAACCCAACCGTCCGCTTCGGCCGCAGCGGATCCGCACGAGGGCCGAGGCCCGGTAGTGGCGGGCCCTGACCTGCGGCCACATCCCATCGCGTGCGTGGGATGGCAGGACCCTTGGCCTACTGGCGCCACATGACGCGCAAATAACCGGCAGCTGGCCTAGGGCTAGGCTAGCGCGCCGCTTGGTTCCCGCCTCGATGTTTCGAAAACCACCAGGTGGCCGCCTGGCTGTGTCCGACTCCTGGTAGTCGGCGCTCCGGGAGTCGGAAGAAGCCAGATCAACAGAATACTCATGGTAGGAAGCTGCTGCGGCCCCACGTCACTTTCAGCTACAGCGCCCCAGCAGCTTTGGGGACTACTGTTGGAGTAATTAGCCACGGGTAGCCTCACCAGCTCCCCATGGCATTTCAAGATATCGGGACCGACTGCGCCCCTCAAGAATTCAGGACCAAAGCGCCGCCTTCTCCCGCCGGGTGGTCCAAGCGGCCGGCTGCTAGAAGGCGGCATAGCAGAGGGCGGCCTAAAGATGGGCCGACTCCTGGCAGGCGGCCTCTAGAGAGGCCGGCTCCCAGCAGGAGGCCCCAAGCACTCTCAGAATCTGCACCTTGATAAATACGACAAGACGGGGCATGGCTATAGCACGCCTCGCCGCCCCTAGCCTAGGGCTTAGCAGGGCCACAGTACGCCGTACCAAGCGGGCTCCTCCATTCGGCGCGACACTGTAGCCATGCTGACCCTGACGTCGCCACTGTCATAGGGGGCTGCGCCCCCACAACGGGTTGTCGGTACGGCCCACAGGCGGCGAGCACCACCTGACAGCGAGAAGACCAGAAGGCGGCCGTCCCTGGCTAGCCGGCTCGGTAGAAGCTGACAGATGACCAGGCGGCCCTCCCCCTCCTGGGAACCCATGCGCCATTAATCAGACGATATGGGGAATGGCTACAGTGAACGCCCGCCAGGCGGCGGCACTGGAGCCACGCCTCCCCCGACAAAGCACGCATCATTAGCTGCATTACTACGGTATCAGGTAGCCGGCAGGACCCGCAAGCGGCAGGTACGGCCTGTCGGCCAAGTACCGGACAGCCGGCGGGACCCTACAGGCGGCGGGCCCCACCGGCCAGCGGAGAAGCCTGCGACCAGAGACACTGATGGCTCGGGCCCACACCCGGCCGGATTACCATTATAACCTTGGGGGTTAGGCCTATATAAACCCCCAGGTCACCCATGCAAAGGGTTCAGCCTCTTGTTCACCCACACACCCACATAGAGAGAGGAAGCTAGGGCTAGACTTGCTCTCCTCCCCCTCTAGAGAAACAGCTCAAGGAGCAAGTTTGTAGCCACCATTGTTGCTTGAGTGATCATGCGGAGACCCCGCAGAGCAGGACTAGGGGTGTTATCTCCACGGAGAGCCCCGAACCTGGGTAAGATTCGCCGGCGTGCATGTCTTTGCCTCATCCCGCTTCCTGGCACCGGCGACGTCTTACTAGCCCCCATCATGATTAGACATCCTTTGGCATATGTCGCATCAAACCCCCGACATCACGCCACCTGGAACACCACAGCGTAACGGTGTGTCTGAACATCGTAACCGTACTTTATTAGATATGGTGCGATCTATGATGTCTCTTACAGATTTACCGCTATCATTTTGGGGTTATGCTTTGGAGACAGCTGCATTCACGTTAAATAGGGCACCATCTAAATCCGTTGAGACGACATCATATGAACTGTGGTTTGGCAAGAAACCTAATTTGTCATTTCTTAAAGTTTAGGGTTGCGATGCCTATGTGAAAAAGCTGCAACCTGATAAGCTCGAACCCAAATCGGAGAAATGTGTCTTCATAGGATACCCAAAGGAGACTGTTGGGTACACCTTCTATCACAGATCCGAACGCAAGACATTCATTGCTAAGAATGGATCCTTTCTAGAGAAGGAGTTTCTCTCGAAAGAAGTGAGTGGGAGGAAAGTAGAATTTAATGAGGTAATTGTACCTTCTCTCAATTTGGAAAGTAGCACATCACAGAAATCTGTTCCAGTGATTCCTACACCAATAAGTAAGGAAGCTAATGATGATGATCATGAAACTTCAGATAAAGTTACTACCGAACCTCGTAGGTCAACCAGAGTACGGTCCGCACCAGAGTGGTATGGTAATCCTGTTCTGGAGGTCATGTTACTTAACCATGACGAACCTACGAACTATGAGGAAGCAATGATGAGCCTAGATTCCGTGAAATGGCTTGAGGCCATGAAATCTGAGATGGGATCCATGTATGAGAACAAAGTATGGACTTTGGTTGACTTGCCTGATGATCGGCAAGCCATAGAGAATAAATGGATCTTCAAGAAGAAGACTGACGCTGACCGTAATGTTACTGTCGACAAAGCTCGACTTGTTGCGAAAGTTTTTTGACAAGTTCAAGCAGTTGACTAATGCTTAAGTCCGTCCGAATCATTTTAGCAATTACCGCATTTTATGATTACGAAATTTGGCAAATGGATGTCAAAACTGCATTCCTTAATGGATATCTTAAACAAGAGTTGTATATGATGCAACCAGAAGGTTTTGTCGATCCTAAAGGTGCTAACAAAGTGTGCAAGCTCCAGCGATCCATTTATGGACTGGTGCAAGCCTCTCGGAGTTGGAATATACGCTTTGATAGTGTGATCAAAGCATATGGTTTTATACAGACTTTTGGAGAAGCCTGTATTTACAAGAAAGTGACTGGGAGCTCTGTAGCATTTCTAATATTATATGTGGATGACATATTGTTGATTGGAAATGATACCGAATTTCTGGATAGCATAAAAGGATACTTGAATAAGAATTTTTCAATGAAAGACTTCGGTGAAGCTGCTTATATATTGGGCATCAAGATCTATAGAGATAGATCAAGACGCTTAATTGGACTTCGACAAAGCACATACCTTGATAAAGTTTTGAAGAAGTTCAAAACGGATTAGTCAAAGAAAGGGTTCTTGCCTGTGTTACAAGGTGTGAAGTTGAGTCAGACTCAATGCCCGACCATTGCAGAAGATAGAGAGAAAATGAAAGTCATTCCCTATGCCTTAGCCATAGGTTCTATCATGTATGCAATGCTGTGTACCAGACCTGATGTGTGCCTTGCTACAAGTTTAGCAGGGAGGTACCAAAGTAATCCATGAGTGGATCACTGGACAGTGGTCAAGAACATCCTGAAATACCTAAAAAGGACTAAGGATATGTTTCTCGTTTATGGAGGTGACAAAGAGCTTGTCGTAAATGGTTACATCGATGCAAGCTTTGACACTGATCCGGACTTTAAGTCACAAACCGGATACGTATTTATATTGAATGGTGGAGCTGTCAGTTGGTGTAGTTCCAAGCAGAGCATCGTGGCGGAATTTACGTGTGAAGCGGAGTATATAACTACTTTGGAAGTAGCAAATGAAGGAGTCTGGATGAAGGAGTTCATATCCGATCTAGGTGTAATACCTAGTGCATCGGGTCCAATGAAAATCTTTTGTGACAATACTGGAGCAATTGTCTTGGCAAAGGAATCCAGATTTCACAAGAGAACCAAACACATCAAGAGACGCTTCAATTCCATCCGCGATCAAGTCAAGGAGGGAGACATAGGGATTTACAAAATACATACGGATCTGAATGTTGCAGACCTATTGACTAAGCCTCTTCCACGAGCAAAACATAATCAGCACCAAGACTCCATGGGTGTTAGAATCATTACTATGTAATCTAGATTATTTGCTCTAGTGCAAGTGGGAGACTAAAGGAAATAGGCCCTAGAGGCAATAATAAAGTTGTTATTTATATTTCCTTATATCATGATAAATGCTTATTATTCATGCTAGAATTGTATTAACCGGAAACTTAGTACATGTGTGAATACATAGACAAACAGAGTGTCCCTAGTATGCCTCTACATGACTAGCTCGTTAATCAAAGATGATTAAGTTTCCTGACCATAGACATGTGTTGTCATTTGATCAACGGGATCACATTATTAGAGAATGATGTGATGGACAAGACCCATCCGTTAGCTTAGCATAATGATCGTTTAGTTTTATTGCTATTGCTTTCTTCATGACTTATACACATTCCTCTAACTATGAGATTATACAACTCCCGAATACCGGAGGAACACTTTTTGTGCTATCAAACGTCACAACATAACTAGGTGATTATAAAGATGCTCTACAGGTGTCTCCGAAGGTGTTTGTTGAGTTGGCATAGATCGAGATTAGGATTTGTCGCTCCGTGTATCGGAGAGGTATCTCTGGGCCCTCTCGGTAATGCACATCACAATAAGCCTTGCAAGCAATGTGACTAATGAGTTAGTACGGGATGATGCATTACGCAACGAGTAAAGAGACTTGCTAGTAACGAGATTGAACTAGGTATGATGATACCGACGATCGAATCTCGGGCAAGTAACATACCGATGACAAAGGGAATGACGTATGTTGTTATGCGGTTTGACCGATAAAGATTTTCATAGAATATGTAGGAGCCAATATGAGCATCCAGGTTCCGCTATTGGTTATTAACCGGAGATGTGTCTCAGTCATGTCTACATAGTTCTTGATACGTCTCCAACGTATCTATAATTTTTTATTGTTCCATGATATTATATATTCTGTTTTGGATGTTTAATGGGCTTTATTATACACTTTTATATCATTTTTGGGACTAACCTACTAACCGGAGACCCAGCCCAAATTGATGTTTTTTGCCTATTTCAGTGTTTCGAAGGAAAAGAATATCAAACGGAATCCAAACAGAATGAAACCTTTGGGAACGTGATTTTCGGAACAAACGTCATCCAGAGGACTTGGAGTGGACGTCAAGCAACCAACGAGGAAGCCACGAGGCAGGGGGCGCGCCTACCCCCCTGGGCGCGCCCTCCACCCTCGTGGGCCCCTCGTGGCTCCACCGACCTACTTCTTCCTCCTATATATACCTACGTACCCCCAAACCATCAGCAGAGGAGCCAAAACCCTATTTCCACTGCCGCAACCTTCTGTACCCATGAGATCCCATCTTGGGGCCTTTTCCAGCGCTCCGCCGGAGGGGGCATTGATCATGGAGGGCTTCTACATCAACAACCTAGCCTCTCCGATGATGTGTGGGTAGTTTACCTCAGACCTTCGGGTCCATAGTTATTAGCTAGATGGCTTCTTCTCTCTCTTTGGATCTCGATACAAAGTTCTCCTCGATTCTCTTGGAGATCTATTCGATGTAATCTTCTTTTGCGGTGTGTTTGTCGAGATCCGATGAATTGTGGGTTTATGATCAAGATTATCTATGAACAATATTTGAATCTTCTCTGAATTCTTTTATGTATGATTGGTTATCTTTGCAAGTCTCTTCGAATTATCAGTTTGGTTTGGCCTACTAGGTTGATCTTTCTTGCAATGGGAGAAGTGCTTAGCTTTGGGTTCAATCTTGTGGTGCTCGATCCCAGTGACAGTAGGGGAAACGGCACGTATTGTATTGTTGCCATCGAGGATAAAAAGATGGGTTTTATATCATATTGCATGAGTTTATCCCTCTACATCATGTCATCTTGCTTAAAGCGTTACTCCGTTCTTATGAACTTAATACTCTAGATGCATGCTGGATAGCGGTCGATGTGTGGAGTAATAGTAGTAGATGCAGGCAGGAGTCGGTCTACTTGTCACGGACGTGATGCCTATATACATGATCATACCTAGATATTCTCATAACTATGCTCAATTCTATCAATTGCTCGACAGTAATTTGTTCACCCACCGTAATACTTATGCTATCTTGAGAGAAGCCACTAGTGAAACCTATGGCCCCCGGGTCTATTTTCCATCATATAAGTTTCCAATCTATTTTTATTTTGCAATCTTTACTTCTTAGTCTTTATCATAAAAATACCAAAAATATTATCTTATCATCTCTATCAGATCTCACTTTTGCAAGTGGCCGTGAAGGGATTGACAACCTCTTTATCGCGTTGGTTGCAAGGTTCTTATTTGTTTGTGTAGGTGCATGGGACTTGAGCATGGTCTCCTACTGGATTGATACCTTGGTTCTAAAAAACTGAGGGAAATACTTACGCTACTTTACTGCATCACCCTTTCCTCTTCAAGGGAAAAACCAATGCAGTGCTCAAGAGGTATCAAGAAGGATTTCTGGCGTCGTTGCCGGGGAGTCTACGCACAAGTCAAGACATACCAAGTACCCATCACAAACTCTTATCCCTCGCATTACATTATTTGCCATTTGCCTCTCGTTTTCCTCTCCCCCACTTCACCCTTGCCATTTTATTCGCCCTCTTTTCTGTTCGCTTCTTTTCCGCTTGCCTCTTGTTGCTTGTTGCCCTTATGGCCCTGCCTAGATTTGGTGATCTTCACCTTGAAAGGTTGGAAGAGATTGAAAGCAACGTCAGAAGCTTTATGACTTTACAATTTGAGCATAATAATTTCTTTAGAAACGAGCTCAAAGAACAAAAAGGCTTTATGGAGTATATGAACAAAGAACTTGATCACATGTCTAAGGAATTTTATGGTTTGAAATCTTAGATTGCTCATCTTGAAAAATTAATAGCTGAAATTTTGGATAAGCAGGCCACCTTAGTTAATAAGATGGCCACCAAACCAGAATTTTTTTATGAGAATAAATATGAAGATCTAAAAATTATTGATGTGTCCCCTATTAAATCTTTGTTTTGCAATATGAATCTTGATAATGACGTGACTGGAGATGAGTCAACTTTAGTTAGAAGGCGTCCGAAAAATTCGGAGTTTTTAGATCTTGATGCAAAAATTGTTAAAAGTGGGATTGAAGAGGTTGAAACTTTAGATAGCAATGAACCCACTATTTTGGATTTCAAGGAATTTAATTATGATAATTGCTCTTTGATAGATTGTATTTCCTTGTTGCAATCCGTGCTAAATTCTCCTCATGCTTATAGTCAAAATAAAGCCTTTACTAAACATATCGTTGATACTTTGATGCAATCTTATGAAGAAAAGCTTGAATTGGAAGTTTCTATCCCTAGAAAAATTTATGATGAGTGGTAACCTACTATTAAAATTAAAATTAAGGATCATGAATGCTATGCTTTGTGTGATTTGGGTGCTAGTGTTTCCACGATCCCAAAAACTTTGTGTGATTTGCTAGGTTTCCGTGAATTTGATGATTGTTCTTTAAATTTGCATCTTGCGGATTCCACTATCAAGAAACCTATGGGAAGAATTAATGATGTTCTTATTGTTGCAAATAGGAATTATGTGCCCATTGATTTTATTGTTCTTGATATAGATTGCAATCCTTCATGTCCTATTATTCTTGGTAGACCTTTCCTTAGAATGATTGGTGCAATTATTGATATGAAAGAAGGGAATATTAGATTCCAATTTCCGTTAAGGAAAGGCATGGAACACTTACCTAGAAATAATATTAAATTACCTTATGAATCTATTATGAGAGCCACTTATGGATTGCCTACCAAAGATGGCAAGACCTATATCTATCCTTGCTTTTATGCCTAGCTAGGGGCGTTAAACGATAGCGCTTGTTGTGAGGCAACCCAATTTTATTTTATTTTCTTGCTTTTTGGTTTTTTTTAGTAATAAATAATACATCTAGCTTCTGGTTAGATGTGGTTTTGTGTTTTAATTAGTGTTTGTGCCAAGTTGAACCTATAGGATTTTCTTGGATGATAGTTATTTGATCTTGCTGAAAATTCCAGAAACTTTCTGTTCACGAAAACAATTGTTAAAAATCACCAGAACGTGATAAAATACTGATTCCAATTGCAGTAGATCAATAAATAAATTATATAGGTCTTCCTATTTTGGTAGAATTTTTGCAGTTCCAGAAGTTTGCGTTAGTTACAGATTACTACAGACTATTCTGTTTTGACAGATTCTGTTTTTCGTGTGTTGTTTGCTTATTTTGATGAATCTATGGCTAGTAAAAGAGTTTATAAACCATAGAGAAGTTGGAATACAGTATTTTTAACACCAATATAAATAAATAATGAGTTAATGACAGTACCTTGAAGTGGTGTTTTGCTTTCTTTCGCTAACGGAGCTCACGAGATTTTCTGTTAAGTTTTGTGTTGTGAAGTTTTCAAGTTTTGGGTAAAGATTTGATGGATTATGGAACAAGGATTCGCAAGAGCCTAAGCTTGGGGATGCCCAAGGCACCCCAAGGTAAAATTCAAGGACAACCAAAATCCTAAGCTTGGGGATGCCCCGGAAGGCATCCCCTCTTTCGTCTTCGTCTATCGGTAATTTACTTGGAGCTATATTTTTATTCACCACATGATATGTGTTTTGCTTGGAGCGTCTTGTATGATTTGAGTCTTTCCTTTTTAGTTTACCACAATCATCCTTGCTGTACACACCTTTTGAGAGACACACACATGATTCGGAATTTATTAGAATACTCTATGTGCCTCACTTATATCTTTTGAGCTATATAGTTTTTTCCCTAGTGCTTCACTTATATCTTTTAGAGCACGGTGGTGGTTTTATTTTATAGAAATTATTGATCTCTCATGCTTCACTTATATTATTTTGAGAGTCTTAAACAGCATGGTAATTTGCTTTAATTATGAAATTAGTCCTAATATGATAGGCATCCAAGATGGATATAATAAAAACTTCCATATAAGTGCATTGAACACTAGGAGAAGTTTGATACTTGATGATTGTTTTGAGATATGGAGATAGTGATATTAAAGTTGTGCTAGTTGAGTAATTGTGAAATTGAGAAATACTTGTGTTGAAGTTTGCAAGTCCCGTAGCATGCACGTATGGTAAACGTTGTGTAACAAATTTGAAACATGAGGTGTTCTTTGATTGTCATCCTTATGAGTGGCGGTCGGGGACGAGCGATGGTATTTTCCTACCAATCTATCCCCCTAGGAGCATGCGCGTAGTGCTTGGTTTTTGATGACTTGTAGATTTTTGCAATAAGTATGTGATTTCTTTATGACTAATGTTGAGTCCATGGATTATACGCACTCTCAACCTTCCATCATTGCTAGCCTCTTCGGTACCATGCATTGCCCTTTCTCACCTTGAGAGTTGGTGCAAACTCCACCGGTTCATCCAAACCCCGTGATACGATACGCTCTATCACACATAAACCTCCTTATATCTTTCTCAAAACAGCCACCATACCTACCTATTATGGCATTTCCATAGCCATTCCGAGATATATTGCCATGCAACTTTCCATCGTTTCGTTTATTATGACATGCTTCATCATTGTCATATTGCCTTGCATGGTCATGTAGTTGACATCGTATTTGTGGCAAAGCCACCATGCATATTACTTCATACATGTCACTCTTGATTCATTGCCCATCCCAGTACACCGCCGGAGGCATTCATATAGAATCATATTTTGTTCTAGTATCGAGTTGTAATCATTGAGTTGTGAATAAATAGAAGTGTGATGATCATCATTAATAGAGCATTGTCCCCAAAAAAGAGAAAGGCAAAATAAAAAAAAGGGAAGGCCCAAAAAAAGAAATAAAAAGAAGAAATAAAAAGGGAAAATGCTACTATCCTTTTTCCACACTTGTGCTTCAAAGTAGCACCATGATCTTCATGATAGAGAGTCTCTTGTTTTGTCACTTCCATAGACTAGTGGGAATTTTTCATTATAGAACTTGCCTTGTATGTTCCACCAATGGGCTTCCTCAAATGCCCTAGGTCTTCGTGAGCAAGCAAGTTGGATGCACACCCACATAGTTTATTTTGTTGAGCTTTCATACATTTATAGCTCTAGTGCATCCGTTGCATGGCAATCCCTAATCCTTGCATTGACATCAATCGATGGGCATCTCCCTAGCCCGTTGATTAGCCGCGTCAATGTGAGACTTTCTCCTTTTTTTGTCTTCTCCACACAACCCCCATCATTATATTCTATTCCACCCATAGTGTTATATCCATGGCTCACGCTCATGTATTGCGTGAAAGTTGAAAAAGTTTGAGATTACTAAAGTATGAAACAATTGCTTGTCTTGTCATCGGGGTTGTGCAAGATGAGAGCATCTTGTGTGACAAAAATGAAGCACGGGCAAACTATATGATTTTGTAGGGATGAGCTTTCTTTGGCTATGTTATTTTGAGAAGACATAATTGTTTGATTAGTATGCTTGAAGTATTGTTATTTTTATGTCAATATTAAACTTTTATCTTGAACCTTTCGGATCTGAACATTCATGCCACAATAAAGAAAATTACATTGAGAAATATGCTAGGTAGCATTCCACATCAAAAATTCTGTTTTTATCATTTACCTACTCGAGGACGAGCAGGAATTAAGCTTGGGGATGCTTGATACGTCTCCAACGTATCTATAAATTTTGATTGTTCCATGCTATTATATATTCTGTTTTGGATGTTTAATGGGATTTATTATACACTTTTATATCATTTTTGGGACTAACCTACTAACCGGAGGCCCAGCCCAAATTGTTGTTTTTTTTGCTTATTTCAGTGTTTCGAAGGAAAAGAATATCAAACGGAGTCCAAATAGAATGAAACCTTCGGGAACGTGATTTTTGGAACAAACGTGATCCAGAGGACTTGGAGTGGACGTCAAGCAACCAACGAGGAAGCCACGAGGCAGGGGTCACGCCTACCCCCTGGGCGCGCCCTCCACCCTCGTGGGCCCCTCGTGGCTCCACCGACCTACTTCTTCCTCCTATATATACCTACGTACCCCCAAACCATCAGCACAGGAGCCAAAACCCTATTTCCACCGCCGCAACTTTATGTACCCGTGAGATCCCATCTTGGGGCCTTTTCCGGCGCTTCGCCGGAGGGGGCATTGATCACGGAGGGCTTCTACATCAACAGCCTAGCCTCTCCGATGATGTGTGAGTAGTTTACCTCAGACCTTTGGGTCCATAGTTATTAGCTAGATGGCTTCTTCTCTCTCTTTGGATCTCAATACAAAGTTCTCCTCGATTCTCTTGGAGATCTATTCGATGTAATCTTCTTTTGCGGTGTGTTTGTCGAGATCCGATGAATTGTGGGTTATGATCAAGATTATCTATGAACAATATTTGAATCTTCTCTGAATTCTTTTATGTATGATTGGTTATCTTTGCAAGTCTCTTCGAATTATCAGTTTGGTTTGGCCTACTAGATTGATCTTTCTTGCAATGGGAGAAGTGCTTAGCTTTAGGTTCAATCTTGCGGTGCTCGATCCCAGTGACAGTAGGGGAAACGACACGTATTGTATTGTTGCCATCGAGGATAAAAAGATGGGGTTTATATCATATTGCATGACTTTATCCCTCTACATCATGTCATCTTGCTTAAAGCATTACTCCGTTCTTATGAACATAATACTCTAGATGCATGCTGGATAGCGGTCGATGTGTGGAGTAATAGTAGTAGATGCAGGCAGGAGTCGGTCTACTTGTCACGGACGTGATGCCTATATACATGATCATACCTAGATATTCTCATAACTATGCTCAATTCTATCAATTGCTCGATAGTAATTTGTTCACCCACTGTAATACTTATGCTATCTTGAGAGAAGCCACTAGTGAAACCTATGGCCCCCGGGTCTATTTTCCATCATATAAGTTTCCAATCTATTGTTATTTTGCAATCTTTACTTCTTAGTCTTTATCATAAAAATACCAAAAATATTATCTTATCATCTCTATCAGATCTCACTTTTGCAAGTGGCCGTGAAGGGATTGACAACCCCTTTATCGCGTTGGTTGCAAGGTTCTTATTTGTTTGTGTAGGTGCGTGGGACTTGAGCGTGGTCTCCTACTGGATTGATACCTTGGTTCTCAAAAACTGAGGGAAATACTTACGCTACTTTACTGCATCACCCTTTCCTCTTCAAGGGAAAAACCAACACAGTGCTCAAGAGGTAGCAGTTCTCGAACCCGTATAGTCCGCACGCTTAACGTTCGATGACGATTTGTATTATCAGTTATGTGTTTTGGTGACCGAAGTTTGTTCGGAGTCCTGGATGAGAACACGAACATGACGAGGAGTCTTGAAATGGTCGAGAGGAAAAGATTGATATATTGGAAGGTTATATATAGACACCAGAATGCTTCCCAAGAAGATTGGGGATTTTTTGGGGTACAGGGAGGTTACCTGAACCCCCCGAGAAAGTTAATGGGCCTATTGGGCCATAGTGGAGGAGAGGAGGCAGACCACGGGAGGTGGCGCACGCCCCCCTTGCCCAATCCGAATTAGACAAGGGGAGGGGGTGCAGCCCCCCTCTTTCCTTCTTGTTCTCCCTCCTTTCCCCTTTCCCCCCTCTCCATTGGAAGGGAAGGGGGGCGAATCCTACTAGGAACAGAGTCCTAGTAGGACTCCCCCCCTCTTGTCGCGCCCCCCTTGGGTCGGCCTCCTCCTCCCCCTCCTTTATATACGTGGGCAGGGAGCACCCCAAAAGCACAACAGTTGTTTCTTAGCCGTGTGTGGTGCCCTCCTCAACAGTTTACTCCTGCGATCATAGCGTCGTAGTGCTTAGGCGAAGCCCTGCGTGGATGATATGACCAACACCGTCGCCACGCCGTCGTGCTGACGGAACTCTCCCTCGACCCTCTACAAGATCAAGAGCTCGAGGGACGTCATCGAGCTGAACATGTGCTGAACACGGAGGTGCCGTACGTTCGATACTTGGATCGGTTGTTTCGTGAAGACGTTCGACTACATCAACCACGTTAACATAACGCTTCCGCTTTCGGTCTACGAGGGTACGTGGACTCACTCTTCCCGTCTCGTTGCTATGCATCTCCTAGATAGATCTTGCGTGATCATAGGATTTTTTTTGAATTACTACGTTCCCCAACAAGTAATTGAAAGGGTGTTACTTACCAAAGCTCATTTTACAGGTTCGGTGCAGCTCCTCTTTAACTTGCCACGTTCCTTGAAGATGTCTCCAATATCCCGTGTTTGGTCTTCATTGCTCCTCTGCATGTTAGCACTCGTGGTTTTAAAATCTCAACCTGGCAAGAAAAATATAGTAATACTCACGCATCTTGTGGGCAACGTTAAAGCACTCATCTGCCCTGTTATAGCATCTCCAACAGAAGCGCAATGCGCAGCGCGTTGAAAAAGCATCTACAGCGCTAGAATAGCCAGTTTTTGCGGGCCAGGGAGTGCTGGCTCCAGAGGCCGCACTATATTTTTTTCTCCTTTCTACTTTGACTCGATACACATTCGACTCCGAGTCAATACTGGCATAGATATATACATAGATAGTTCTCAGCATAGATATAGCATAGATAGATAGATAGATAAAAAATAGATAGTTCAACTACTCCTCGTCGTCCAACTCCGCCTAGGTGATGTCCTCCTCCGACATCTCAATGTAGGTGTCAAGATACCGATCATCGTCGGAGTCCCAGGGCGACGCTGCTCCTAGCTTGATGTTGAATTGAGTGGCCGCCTTCCGCGTACGTCTGTCCTCGGGATAGGCAGCTCGCTCCACCCTCCTCTTCTCCCTCTCCTCCCTCCTTTGAGCGTAGAACTCGCACTCATTGATGATGTCCTGCGGGAAGCGTTGGTGCCATAGCGCCATGGCTTCCCCGTCCATCTCGGTGACAGTGCTCCCGCCTCCGGTTATCGCGACGATCCTCGTCGGTGATAAGCCACTGCAGATGCGCGAGCTCCTGCGTCCGCTCCCGCGTCGCCACATTGGGGAAGGTCATCTCCCTACGAGGCCGCTGGAGGCGCCACGCCGCCACGTCGTACGCGCGGGCGGCCTCGTGGCTGGTGTCGAAAGTGTTGAGGCCGAGGCGCATCTCGCGGAACCGGATCTCAGCGGAGAAGCCGTGGAAGGGGCGCGTGAGGACGCCGCGGTAGCCCCAAGTTTCCCGGCGGCGCGGCGGCATGGTGGCGCGGCGCCGGCGAGGCGAGAAAGAGCCGGGAGAGAGCGATGGCGAGGCACAGAGCTGTGGGAGGGCGTTGGATTTTATAAACCGCGTCGGACGCCACACGCCAAAACTAGCGCCCGCCCGGCCGCTTTTTCCCCCGCGCGGGTGATCCTTTCCCGACATCCCTGCTATCTCTACTCTCTTCTCTACTCTTATATATATATTATATATATATATGTTATATTATATATTTATTTTTATCACTACTTATTATATCTTATATATCTCTTATATATATTATATATATATATCTACTACTCTGATAAAAAACAAAGTTGGTGATGATGGTGTGCCTGCCATCCTGCAATATAGGCCGTCCGATTTATATCTGATTGATAGGAAGGAAACTATGGCGATTTTGCAAAAAGATACCCACACCCCTCTCCACATTTGCAAATAAGGCCTTCCCTCGTTCATCCTTTTCTCCCACAAGATAAACTACTCATACAAATGCATCTTGATGTTCCGTGCAACTCATGGGCATCTTGCTAGTTCTAAAAAACTTTCCATCCTTTGCCACACTAGTGGTTGCAGATGAAGAACCTACCCAACCATAGCGCGATACAGGAGCGACTCACAATTACAAGGTGATATCCTGTTGGACAATGCAAGCTATAACCAATTACTTTTATGGGAACAATAGCAACCAGGAAATTTGAAGGGTAGGTATGAACAAAACTGGAATTGCACATGTACTACTAAGAGATTCAATACACACATTACCAATCGAGGAGGAGTACGATGGTCGCGGCGGCCTCTGTGCATCATGGTCGGCAACGGGAGTCAGTTCATTGTCCACGACGGTGGTGCTTCTGCGCTTGACGTTGGCTTCTGGGAAGCAGATCCGAGACCATGGAAGACAGTGCCGGGGAAGAGGCTCCGTGTACGACAATGATGGTGGTCTGGCTCCAGTGTGGCATATGACATCGTCGATCAGGCAGATGCGCTACGGTGGACGAGTGCGCCGATGTAGAAGGGGAGGAGCACGAAGGTTGCGGTGCCGTGGAGAATTCTATTTTGTGGTGGGGATAGAAAATGGGGAGTATTCAGGTGTACTACTCTGGGTGCCGGGGTAGGGTTGGCTGGGTAGGTTGAACCTGAAGTTACCAAAACAGCACCTACCAAGCATCATCTGTAGGCCTGTTTTGAAGGGTATGATGGTAACTTCGCACTGCTCGAATCAGGGTCGCGGGAGATTTTCCCGCCGACCTCAAAATTTTGTGACACTGAACTCCCCGTGTGGTGTGTTGGGTGATTGGGCTAAGCAACTAGCGAGTAGTATTAGTAGTTATTAGTACTAGTAACTACTAGTACTCCCTCCGTTTTTATTAACTCTGCATATTAGGTTTGACAGAAGTCAAACTTCCTAAAGTTTGACCAATTTTATAGAAAAATATAAACATTTACCATAAAAAATATGTATGATGTTAAAATACATTCAATAATGAATCTAATGGTATTTATTTGTTATTGTATATGCTAATATTTTTTGTTATAAACTTTGTGAGAGTTTACAAAACTTGACTTTGACCAATGCTAATACGCGGACTTAAATAAAAACTGAGGGAGTACACATTTGTTTTCTTAGTTTGTAGTGAATTAATCATTTGTTGTAATCGTGAAATAAATATATTAGGCTACTGGCTTCGAATGTAATGGTTTATACAATTCAATAGTTAGAATCACTGTTGAATTCCAAGATGTATACGAGGTCTATAGTACTTCACAATATGCTCAAACTCACATAATCCCAGTCAAATGAAAATCTAAATGCATTTCATAGTTATTACTTTGTAGGATGCAACAAAACCAACCATAACTCTACATGATCCATTATAAAAGCTACATTTTGAACACATCCCAATGTGTGAATGAAACGGGTAGAGAGAGCTTGCGAAGATGGAGGAGATAGGGCGGGAAAGATTGTATGTATGTGGGCGAGAGAGTAGGAGACAAACCTAACAAGAGAGAGAGAGAGGAAGAAGTTAGGTCTGTTATTAAGATGGAGACATGTAATATACGTGAGATGCGTGTGCATCCGGATTTTGTACACATCGAAGGAGAAGAGACAACAGGTTTGATGCGAGAGCTAGAAAAACATGGACGAGAGGGGAAGGATCTCGTGGGTTGAGGGATTGATAATTTTGTGTGGGAGAGAGAGGGATTGGTAATTTTGTGCGGGAGAGAGAGAGAGGGGAGGAGTCAGTCAGCCGTCGTCACATCATCCTACTTCCAAATGGCCCCACATTCTCTAGTGCAGTGTGGTCGCCGTCTTCGATCTCCTCGATGCCCTCTTTGAAGGTTGAGGTGGTGTGCATGCTGGGGTGCAGAGAAGCACAAGCGATAGTGGTCGCCATATAACCTTGGATGGGGATGAATTGTGTGCTCGGGGGAGGGGAGTGTGTGTGTGTGTGTGTGTGTGTGTGTGTGTGTGTCAGATATTGAGAGAAATCAAACCTATGGAGAGAATGTGTGTGTATGTGATGGAAAGCTACATGCTAAATAAGGTTTTCATGAAGATATTGTGCGTGCGAGATAGAGAGCGATGTGCAGGCCTTGAGGTGGGCATGGGCCGGGTGAGGCTGTCAAAATGTGTGCGTTGATGCATGTGTTACATGCGATCGTGCGAGGGATGGACGAATCGAGAGAGATGGTTGTTGTGTTACGGATGCTCCTCTCTCTCTCTCTCTCGCACACACAAAAGTACAAATAGAAGATCATTCTCTCATGTATACACAACGTATCGGCATATCTCTATGTCTCACTCATGCATGATCATTTGCACATTCACACCTCTCTATGCCTCTATCACACGCACACCATCTCCACATTGCCCTTCCGCCACAACACACATATGGACACATACACACGTTCTCTCTCAGTCACACACACAGAATCAGTATTACAAAAAACTAGGGCGCACCTAAAACGTCCAAATCCAAATAAACACAAACTAAAGCTAAATTCAAATATATGGAAATATTGCAGCGTGAAGAACTTTTCCAGGAAAAAAAAGTTGAGTAATATTCGGGGATTGTTTTCACACACACAAAAAGGTTCGGTGGATGTCCTTCGAGCGCGACACAGTGACGCACCATTCAATTGACCGCGCGGCCGCGGTGCACGTGCTTGCACAGGATTCCGTATCATTGATGTGCTAACTAATATGGTAGTATAAGCGCTGCCTCAGTCTAATTGGTATGTGTAATAGTACGGTGTTCTTTGAAGTTTGACCAACCCTATACAAAACTAAACTAAGCTCCCATACGCGCACTCATCAATATGTCACCACCGCCGTTGCGCACGCCGGTGCCCGCTTGCTCCGGCCGACCATTTCTCGCCCATCACCGCCGTGTCCCCACCATCCCTGTGCCATGAAGCCGAAGACTCGCCCGCTCACGTCGTCTGCAGTCCCTCCTCGCGATGCCACCGCGCTGCCAAGCACGCGAGCAGCTGGTGGAGCCGCGTCTATGCACGCAGCGTACGAAGAGGAGGACAAGCGCGTGCTCCAGCACGCCGGCGAGGAGGAGCTAGCATGTCATTGTTGTCTCCGCCCGCGCGGAGGAGGCGCGCATGGTGGCTGTCACGGCGGAAGCCGGTCGCGCCCACGCTGAGCCCACAAACGGGGTGCGGACGCGGAATCTACCTTCGAGGTCTTGAATGCCATGTGGATCCTGCAATCTGAAGGAACAATTTGGGTCAGTCAACTCTTGTGAGCCATTGGATGCAACATGGACGGCCAGAAGGGCTTCTTCAACCTCCGAAATTAATGCATTGTTCATCTTCTCTCTCAGGCATCGAGCCGCAGGCCCGCCACACGCCTAACCGCCTGCCGCCACCGCCCCGCCCTCCCGTGAACCGCCATGCTCCCCCACCCATGCCATCTGTTTAACCCCGGGCACGATCCTTTTTTTTCGGGGAACTTCATTCCACACCCAACACTCATAAGATAGATCATGGGCACCATGCAACCCTAATATAGATACTGGAGTAGCTTCTTTGCCGTCTTCTTCCTTCGCTCTGACGAACTTCTTTCACAAATCGACTGACCCAAATTATACAACTAATACATATTAAGTACAGTAGGAACGCGAAGATACGAGCAGCAGTACCAACTACAAGAAGAACAATAGTAAGACATACTAGTACTACTGTACGTACTAAAGAGTTAAAATAACGAGAAAGAACATAAACATAGTTCTGCTGGGGCTCAGCACAACACACCCCTGAAATAAAAGTAAGTGTAACATCCCAAATTTTCAATTGGAATGTTATACATAGACCATCATTGCATATCATGTTTTGTTGCATTTTGACAAATCCTCGATAATCCTAAGCAACTCAAGGACCCTCGGAGAGAGTTGGGGATTTTCTCGAATTTTCAAATTTGATTTTTCAAACGAGGATTGTGGTTTTAATTATTTTTCTCTCCGAAAAAATATTTCATTTTAAATAAACGAGAGGAGAAAATATGACTTCTCCAAAACAATTGAAATACTGGAGGAAAAATGTTAAAAACATTATTTGGAATTTATTTGGATTTTATTTGCAATTTTTATTGCATTAAAAATATTGCATGTTTCCCAAAGTATTTATTTTGACTTAAATAAATGTTCACCCTATTCAAGATTTTCTAACTAGACGGGGAAAATTTATTTCATATTTTTCTGATTTTTATTTATTTTTCTACGTATTATTTTCCGCGGAACTTATTTTTAAAAAAAAAACAACGCTCGCGCGCCGACTGGGCCAAAGGCCCAGCCGACGGCCCGCCTCGCGCCTTCCTCTTCCCGCACGGGAGCTCGCCGCCGGAGTCCGTCCCGGGCACGGGAGCCGACGCCGCCTCGGGTGCCCCCTTGCCCAAGCCGCCGCACACCCCCCCTCCTTAAATACCACGCCCCCCCTCTCTTTCCTCACCTCGAGCCGCCGCCGGAGCCCCTCATCGCCGCCGCCGCCGCCGTTTGCCCCCGAGCCCCGCACCCCGCCGCCAGAGCCGCCGCCCCGCACCCCGCCGCCAAGCCCCGCCCCCGCCGGAGCCCCTCGCCGGAGCCCGCCGTCGAGGTACCGCCGCTGCCCCGATTCCCGTCGTTGCCGGTTTTCTGTAAAAACAAAACCCCTTCGTTTAAAAAAAACTCTAGATCGGTTTTTTTGGTTTTATTATTTTACGAGCGTTCACCGAACCGTTCGTTTTAATGAACACGTTCGTCGGTTTTTCTCTGTTAACGAACGTCCGTTATTTAACCGTTCGTCCGTTTTTCTTTTTCGTCGGATTTTCTCGTTATTTTCTCAGATTCGATTTCTGATCGAATCTTCAATTCTGTTTAACTTCTCGCTCGTTTATCGGAATCAGGCGATTCAAGCGCCTAGAGTTTCATCTCGAAATTCTCTTTCTGTTTAACCTACTCAAACAAGTTTTTGCTACAGTAAAATTTGACCTAGATCCAGATTAGCAAACGAAGTTTCCTTCTTTCCTCCTTTGACTTTCGTTGCTTCTTTCGAGTTGATTCTTTTTGCAAACCGGAGTTCTTAAGTTGAACTTTCTGGTTGGATCTTTCATTTGAGTTTTACCTGTGCATTAGATGAATACTGATTGTATGCTTGTTTGTTTGCGATAGAGTACCCGGAGTGTGCCGCTTGTTACTTCGAATCGCTAGGTTTTGCGGATCATTAGCAAGGCAAGTAACACTTTGATCATATTCCGTTCAAACCCAGTTTTATTGCATTAGATCTATTTTCCCCAAACACATTGCATGATTAGGATCTAAATAAACTGTGGGTATTGGGAAGTAGTTGAGGTAGTACCTATTACCTGTTTTACACTATCAAACCCTTGGGAGTTACTTCTACGTTGCTTTCATTATTGCCATGCTATGCTCGTAGACGTGGATTGGGTTTGAGAGATATTCATGACAGATGTGAGATGTTTATTAATGGTTCAACTTAAGGTGGCAACTAAAACTCACATCTGGGTGGATTGAGGCACCTGGAGAACCCAGTGTTGTCTGTATGTATAAGGTCCGCCACCCAGGCTCAAAGGGATCATAAGATTATTCATGCTAGAAACTTCCGTGTGCAGCCACAAGCTATTATGGGCTCTAGCATAGCTGAGTAGGTTACAGGATCTCTTGAAGAGGTGGACTAGCAGATGTAGGGGAAAGTAGGTGTACCGGTCCATCCAGAGTAAAGAGTGATTGTTTCTGAAAGACTGTGTCTCGGTCATCCGTTTCTCAAACATCATGCAGTGCGAGAATCAAGCGGAGGCGATCGAGTCTTGTGGGGAAAAGTGCACAAACCTCTGCAGAGTGTACAAACTGATCATGATTAGCCGTGTCCCTGGTTATGGACAACTTGAGTATCTAGTACCTGGATTATCATTTGAATCTCATCACGTGATACTTATAATTAATTTTGTTGGGTTAATGATGATACTTAATTGGGATTGAGTTGGAGGTACCTTCTCAATGTTTCAACCACCATGATAGTTAAATAAAATTTATTCCTTTGAAGTAGGATAAAATTGGCTTTTCGCAAAACTGTAACCATAGAGCTTTCCACCAGCCATATATGCATGTAGTATAGCATTTTTATTGTTCATTGCTCTCTATGTGTTACATTGCCAGCATATTCTATGTGCTGACCCGTTTTCGGGCTGCAACGGTTCATGTTGCATACTTTTCAGACGACGAGTAAGGTGCTTTAGGTCGTGGTCTTATACTCAGTGATGCCGCTGGAGTTGATGGACTCACTTATCTTCCAAGTCTTCCGCTGTTATCGTTATTAGATGGCCTTAAGCCATGTTTATCATTCTTAATCTCTTCGGAGATATTCGATGTAATAAGTGTGTGATTGCTACTCTGTTATAAATCCTCCATTTGTACTGTGCGTGTCAGCATTACTGATCCAGGGATGACACTGGTGCACAGCAGCACAGGCCATTTGAGGTCTGGTCGCTACAAAGTTGGTATCAGAGCACACACTGACTGTAGGACACGACCACTAAGCTTAAGCCCTAGAAAACTTCTCTCTTCTCATTTCTGACCCCTCTCCACTTTCTACTCTTTTAGGAATGGCGAATGCAAGGAGCAAGTTCATGCAACCAGATGAAGACACGCCGTTTGGTCGACATCTGAAGGAAGTCACCAAGTACTTGAACATAGGAATACCAAGCGTCACCGAAACCTACAACGCCACATTACCTGAAGAGGAGAGCTGGAAGATTCAAGTTATCATTCCAGGAAGGATGTTTAGTGCCATGAGATTGGTTTTCGAAGCACCAACTTGGAGTTTAGGGAAGAGCATGGCCGCACACATCGCCATGGGACGCATCGGAGAAGTCTACCACCAGGAGCTTAAGGATACAATTTATCAGATTTGTGGATGTCGAGACGCGCAATGGGAGATGATCAAGACCAAGAAGGATGGATCAATTGCAGCTTTCATCCAGGAGCAGAACCAACATATCCGACGCCAGGAGAATCAGATATGCACGGACAAGGAAGAACTGAAGAAGGCATTCACGAAGATCAAGGAACTCCAAGAAGAACTCAAGACTACATGCGAAGATTACTTGGAGGAAATCAACGCGCTAGTAGGGAAGATTGACGACCTAGAGAATAAGATTGGAGCATTCGTGGGAAATCCAGTGCCAAAAGCAGAAGTCGACGAATGCACTTGTCCGGATAACTACATCATCATCGACGACACCGACTCGGAACCAAGTGAAGACGAATGGATTGATGAAGCTGGAGCAGACATCATGGAGTCTTCAACGGATCAGAATTTTTAGTAGACCACCATATCAGTAGTAGTTTTCCCCCATTTAATAGTATAGTTCAAGCACTTTGTAACGCTAGTTAGATCGATTGTTTTGCCTTGTTTGATTGATTGAGTGATATTGATTGAATTTGTCTCATGAGCATATGGGTAGTGTTTTCCGTCTAGACCCCATTCTATTCTTACCTCTCATCTTTTCTAAACCTATCAGATGCCTCCAAGACGCGACACCGGATTTGTTTTTCCGCCAAAGATCACCCAGTTGATTCAGCAACAGAATGCCCTGATGCAAGTGTTAGTGCAGAACCAAGGCAACAACAACAACAACAACCCACCGCCACCACCACCTGTTGATCACTTAGCCCGTTTCTTAAGGCTAAACCCGCCGGTGTTTTCCAGTAGCACCAAGCCGATTATAGCAGATGATTGGCTCCGCAAAGTTGGAAGGGAGTTGACCACTGCAGGATGCACAGATGCGGAAAGAGTGCGTTTTGCCGCACATCAGCTTGATGGACCCGCAGCATCATGGTGGGAGAATTATACAGCCACGCACCCTATTGACACTGTCACATGGGACTAGTTTCAGCAAGCTTTCCGTACAGCTCATGTTTCAGCAGGAGCTATGGCTATGAAGAAGCGTGAGTTTCGCAACCTACACCAAGGAGGACGCACCGTAGGCCAGTATGTGGAGGAATTCAGTAAGTTAGCACGTTATGCACCAGATGACGTTGCTACAGATGCAGCCAAGCAGGAGAAGTTTTTGGAAGGACTGAATGATGAGCTGATTATGCAGTTGATGGTAGCAACCTTCAACAACTACCAGGAGCTGGTAGATAGAGCTCTCATGATTGAAGGGAAGCATCAGCAGATTGAAAACCGCAAGAGGAAGTATGGACAAGGGAAGTACAATTCTGGAGCCCAGCAGAAGCCACGATTTACCCCGAAGCCGGGAGGACAGTTTCAGCATACCCATGGAGGAGGTAGTTCGCACAACCATAATGGCTCCAAGAATGGTAATGGGAATGGAGGAGGAAACGGACAGAACCGCACCAACCCATCTACCCCAACCAAGAGAGATCTAAGTCACATTACTTGTTTCAAGTGCCAGAAGACGGGACATTATGCTACTGATTGTCCCGAAGCCCAAAAATGGAAATGGCAATGGAAGCTCTGGGAAGAAGCCGAACCCGTTCAACAAAGGACATGTGAACCACGTGAGCGTGGAGGAGGTTGAAGCTCAGCCTGATGCAGTAATAGGTAAGTTTTTGGTTAAGTCATTTACTGCAACCGTTCTTTTCGATACTGGTGCATCGCATTCATACATATCAAGGGGATTCGTAAACAAGTTTAAGATGTCCACCCAAGTTCTCAAAAGCCCCATGTTAGTAACCTCGCCAGGAGCAGAGTATATGGCCACCCAAGGATGTTTTCAGATACCGTTGGCCATTGGTAGGCATGTTTTCCCCTCAGACCTCATTGTTTTGGAATCGCAAGGTTTGGATGTGATTTTGGGAATGGATTGGCTACCGTTGTATGGAGGAAACATCGATTGTGCCAGCAAGACGATTTTTCTTACCACCCCAGAAGGAAAAAGGATCAAGTATGTATCCCGGCATATGCCGAAGAGGACTCAAGTGAATTCCTTATCAGGAGTTGTACAGGAGGAAGTACCAGTGGTGAAAGACTATCCGGATGTATGTCCAGAAGAGTTGCCAGGCATGCCACCAGATAGAGACATTGAGTTCTTGATTGAACTTTTGCCAGGCACAGGGCCAATATCTAAGAGACCGTACAGGATGCCCGCAAAGGATTTGGAGGAAATTAAGAAGCTGATCAAGGAGTTACTGGATAAAGGCTATATTCGCCCAAGTTCGTCACCTTGGGGATCACCAGTACTTCTAGTGGAAAAGAAAGATGGATCGCTGAGGATGGTTGATTACCGAGGATTGAATGAAGTGACCATCAAAAACAAGTACCCACTGTCGATGATCAATGATTTGTTTGACCGCTTGCAAGGAGCTAAAGTATTTTCCAAGATCGATCTACGATCAGGATACCATCAGTTAAAGATTCGAGAGCAGGATATACCCAAGACGGCATTTACCACCAGATATGGATTGTATGAGTATACCGTTATGTCATTTGGACTGACTAACGCACCGGCCTATTTCATGAACCTGATGAACAAAGTGTTTATGGAGTTTTTGGATAAGTTCGTCATGGTGTTCATTGATGATATTTTAATCTTTTCCAAGGATGAAGAAGAGCATGAGGAGCATTTACGATTAGTACTTGAGAAGCTCAGAGAACATCAGTTATATGCCAAGTTCAGCAAATGTGAGTTTTGGCTGAAGGAAGTTGGATTCCTTGGACATGTTATTTCTGGAGAAGGAATAGCAGTAGACCCTGCCAAGGTTGACACAGTGACCAGTTGGGAATCACCCACGACAGTTGGAGATATCCGAAGTTTTCTTGGACTTGCAGGATACTACCGGAGATTCATCGAGAATTTCTCAAGGATTGCTAAGCCCATGACTGAGCTATTGAAGAAGGACACCAAATTCAATTGGACTGAGGAATGTGAAGCTAGTTTCCAAGAGCTGAAGAAACAATTGGTTACATCACCAGTGTTGATTCTGCCAGATCAACGCAAGGACTATGAAGTTTAATGCGACGCTTCTCGTCGAGGACTTGGAGCAGTGCTTATGCAGGAAGGAAGAGTTGTGCGTATGCTTCACGACAACTTAAACCCCATGAGAAGAATTATGCTACGCATGATTTGGAATTAGCAGCCGTGGTGCATGCATTGAAGACATGGAGACATTTTCTCATCGGAACCCATTGTGAGGTGTACACGGATCACAAGAGTTTGAAGTACATTTTCACGCAGAAGGAGTTAAATCTCAGACAGAGGAGATGGTTGGAGCTCATTAAAGATTATGATATGAGATTGCATTATCACCCTGGAAAGGCCAACGTAGTAGCAGACGCGTTGAGCCGCAAGAGTCATGTCAACACCCTCATGACAGGAGAGTTACCTCAGGAGTTAGCCGAGGACCTTCGCGAGCTATGTTTGGAGATAGTCCCTAGAGGCTATTTAGCGACATTGGAGATTCAGTCTACCTTGATGGAAAGGATCAGAGAAGCTCAGAAGACAGACAAGGAGATAAAGGAGAAGATGAGCAAAGGAAAAGCCAAGGGATTTCGTGAGGATGAGCACGATACCTTATGGTTCGAAGACCGCGTATATGTGCCAAATGATCCGGAGATCAGGAAGTTGATTTTGCAAGAAGCCCATGATTCACCGTACTCGATTCACCCAGGGAATACCAAAATGTATTTGGATTTGAAGAATACTTTCTGGTGGACCGGAATGAAGAAGGATATTGCGGAGTTTGTAGCAGTTTGTGATGTATGTCAGAGAGTGAAGGCAGAGCATCAGAAGCCAGCAGGATTGCTACAGCCATTGCCGATACCCGAATGGAAGTGGGATAAAATAGGCATGGATTTTATCACGGGATTACCCAGGACTCATTCAGGCTATGACTCGATATGGGTTGTAGTCGATCGTTTGACGAAAGTGGCTCATTTCATTCCAGTGAAGACCACTTACACCAGTGCTAAGTTGGCAAAGATATACATGACCAGGATCGTATGTTTGCATGGAGTTCCGAGGACCATTATATCAGACAGAGGAACCCAATTTACCTCGAAGTTTTGGAAGCAGTTACATGAAACATTGGGAACCAGGCTGGAATTTAGTACAGCATTTCACCCACAGACAGATGGACAGACAGAGAGAGTCAACCAAATTTTGGAGGACATGTTGAGAGCATGTGCACTAGATTATGGATCTAGTTGGGACGACAATTTGCCATATGCGGAGTTTTCGTATAACAACAGTTATCAAACCAGTTTGAAGATGGCCCCTTTCGAAGCATTATACGGAAGGAGGTGTAGAACACCGTTGTTATGGGACGAAGTTGGAGACCGTCAGTTGTTTGGACCAGATTTGATTAAGGAGTCTGAACAGAAAGTGAGGATGATTCGCGATAGGCTCAAGGTAGCCCAGTCCAGACAGAAGAGCTATGCCGATTCTAAACGAAAGGAGACCGTTCACGAAGTCGGAGACAGAGTGCATCTTCGAGTATCACCACTTCGAGGACTGAAGCGTTTTGGAGTTAAAGGAAAGTTAGCGCCCCGTTTTATCGGACCATACAGAGTGTTGGAACGTATGGGAGAAGTTGCTTACAAGCTGGAATTGCCCGAAGGATTGTCTGGAGTACATCATGTATTTCACGTTTCGCAGTTGAAGAAGTGCCACGCAGAGATGGCTGAGATACCACTGAGACACCGTGCCACTGGAAGCGATTCAGTTGGAAAGTGATTTGACTTATGAGGAGAAACCAGTTAAGATTCTCGAGTATGCCAGCCGAGTTACCCGCAGCAAGGTTATCAAGTTTTGCAAAGTACAGTGGAGTCACCACACAGAGGATGAAGCCACCTGGGAGCGAGAGGAAGATCTACGGAAAAACCACTCCCACCTGTTTTCTAGCCAACCCGAATCTCGAGGGCGAGATTCATCTTAAGGGGGGTAGGTTTGTAACATCCCAAATTTTCAATTTGGAATGTTATACATAGACCATCATTGCATATCATGTTTTGTTGCATTTTGACAAATCCTCGATAATCCTAAGCAACTCAAGGACCCTCGGAGAGAGTTGGGGATTTTCTCGAATTTTCAAATTTGATTTTTCAAACGAGGATTGTGGTTTTAATTATTTTTCTCTCCGGAAAAATATTTCATTTTAAATAAACGAGAGGAGAAAATATGACTTCTCCAAAACAATTGAAATACTGGAGGAAAAATGTTTAAAACATTATTTGGAATTTATTTGGATTTTATTTGCAATTTTTATTGCATTAAAATATTGCATGTTTTCCAAAATATTTATTTTGACTTAAAAAAAGTTCACCCTATTCTCGATTTTCTAACTAGACGGGGAAAATTAATTTCATATTTTTTTGATTTTTATTTATTTTTCTACGTATTATTTTCCGCGGAACTATTTAAAAAAAACAACGCCCGCGCGCCGACTGGGCCAAAGGCCCAGCCGACGGCCTGCCTCGCGCCTTCCTCTTCCCGCACGGGAGCTCGCCGCCGGAGTCCGTCCCGGGCACGGGAGCCGCCGCCGCCTCGGGTGCCCCCTTGCCCAAGCCGCCGCACACCCCCCCTCCTTAAATACCGCGCCCCCCCTCTCTTTCCTCACCTCGAGCCGCTCCCGGAGCCCCTCATCGCCGCCGCCGCAACAAGCCCCGCCGCCGCCGCCGATTGCCCCGCCGCCGCCGCCGTTTGCCCCCGAGCCCCGCACCCCGCCGCCGGAGCCGCCGCCCCGCACCCCCGAGCCCCGCACCCCGCCGCCAAGCCCCGCCCCTGCCGGAGCCCCTCGCCGGAGCCCGCCGTCGAGGTACCGCCGCTGCCCCGATTCCCGTCGTTGCCGGTTTTCTGTAAAAAAAACCCTTCGTTAAAAAAAACCCTAGATCGGTTTTTTCGGTTTTATTATTTTACGAGCGTTCACCGAACCGTTCGTTTAAACGAACGCGTTCGTCGGTTTTTCTCTGTTAACGAACGTTCGTTATTTAACCGTTCGTCCGTTTTTCTTTTTCGTCGGATTTTCTCGTTATTTTCTCAGATTCGATTTCTGATCGAATCTTCAATTCTGTTTAACTTCTCGCTCGTTTATCGGAATCAGGCGATTCAAGCGCCTAGAGTTTCGTCTCAAAATTCTCTTTCCGTTTAACCTACTCAAACAAGTTTTTGCTACAGTAAAATTTGACCTAGATCCAGATTAGCAAACGAAGTTTCTTTCTTTCGTCGTTTGACTTTCGTTGCTTCTTTCGAGTTGATTCTTTTTGCAAACCGGAGTTCTTAAGTTGAACTTTCTGGTTGGATCTTTCATTCGAGTTTTACCTGTGCATTAGATGAGTACTGATTGTATGCTTGTTTGTTTGCGATAGAGTACCCGGAGTGTGCCGCTTGTTACTTCGAATCGCTAGGTTTTGCGGATCATCAGCAAGGCAAGTAACACTTTGATCATATTCCGTTCAAACCCAGTTTTATTGCATTAGATCTGTTTTCCCCAAACACATTGCATGATTAGGATCTAAATAAACTGTGGGTATTGGGAAGTAGTTGAGGTAGTACCTATTACCTGTTTTACACTATCAAACCCTTGGGAGTTACTTCTACGTTGCTTTCATTATTGCCATGCTATGCTCGTAGACGTGGATTGGGTTTGAGAGATATTCATGACAGATGTGAGATGTTTATTAATGGTTCAACTTAAGGTGGCAACTAAAACTCACATCTGGGTGGATTGAGGCACCTGGAGAACCCAGTGTTGTCTGTATGTATAAGGTCCGCCACCCAGGCTCAAAGGGATCATAAGATTATTCATGCTAGAAACTTCCGTGTGCATCCACAAGCTATTATGGGCTCTAGCATAGCTGAGTAGGTTACAGGATCTCTTGAAGAGGTGGACTAGCAGATGTAGGGGAAAGTAGGTGTACCGGTCCATCCAGAGTAAAGAGTGATTGTTTCTGAAAGACTGTGTCTCGGTCATCCGTTTCTCAAACATCATGCAGTGCGAGAATCAAGCGGAGGCGATCGAGTCTTGTGGGGAAAAGTGCGCAAACCTCTGCAGAGTGTACAAACTGATCATGATTAGCCGTGTCCCCGGTTATGGACAACTTGAGTATCTAGTACCTGGATTATCATTTGAATCTCATCACCGTGATACTTATAATTAGTTTTGTTGGGTTAATGATGATACTTAATTGGGATTGAGTTGGAGGTACCTTCTCAATGTTTCAACCACCATGATAGTTAAATAAAATTTATTCCTTTGAAGTAGGATAAAATTGGCTTTTCGCAAAACTATAACCATAGAGCTTTCCACCAGCCATATATGCATGTAGTATACCATTTTTATTGTTCATTGCTCTCTATGTGTTACATTGCCAGCATATTCTATGTGCTGACCCGTTTTCGGGCTGCAATGTTTCATGTTGCAGACTTTTCAGACGACGAGTAAGGTGCTTTAGGTCGTGGTCTTATACTCAGTGATGCCGCTGGAGTTGATGGACTCACTTATCTTCCAAGTCTTCCGCTGTTATCGTTATTAGATGGCCTTAAGCCATGTTTATCATTCTTAATCTCTTCGGAGATATTCGATGTAATAAGTGTGTGATTGCTACTCTGTTATAAATCCTCCATTTGTACTGTGCGTGTCAGCATTACTGATCCAGGGATGACACTGGTGCACAGCAGCACAGGCCATTTGAGGTCTGGTCGCTACAGTAAGCAACTAGTCCGCTTGACACTGCAGTAGAACCAGTGATACGTCTCCAATGTATCTATAATTTTTTATTGTTCCATGTTATTATATTATCTGTTTTGCATGTTTAATGGGCTTTATTATGCTCTTTTATATTATTTTTGGGACTAACCTATTAACTGAAGGCCCAGTGCAAATTGCTGTTTTTTTGCCTATTTCAGTTTTTCGCAGAAAAGGAATATCAAACGGAATCCAAACGGAACGAAACCTTCGCGAGGATCTTTTTTGGAACAAACGCAATCCAGGAGACTTGGAGTGGAAGTCAAGGAAGCAACGAGGCAGCCACGAGGCAGGAGGGCCCGCCCAGGGGGTAGGCGCGCCCCCCACCCTCATGGGCCCCTCGTAGCTCCACCGACCTACTTCTTTCGCCTATATATACTCTTATACCCTGAAAACATCCAGGGGAGCCACGAAACCATTTTTCCACCACCGAAACCTTCTGTACCCATGAGATCCCATCTTGGGGCCTTTTCCGGCGATCTGCCAGAGGGGGATTCGATCATGGAGGGCTTCTACATCAACACCATAGCCTCTCCGATGATGTGTGAGTAGTTTACTAAAGACCTTCGGGTCCATGGTTATTAGCTAGATTGCTTCTTCTCTCTCTTTGAATCTCAAATACAAAGTTCTCCTCGATCTTCTTGGAGTTCTATTTGATGTAATACTTTTTGCGGTGTGTTTGCTCAGATCCGATGAATTGTGGGTTTATGATCCAGATTATCTATGAACAATATTTGATTATTCTCTGATTTCTTATATGCATGATTTGATATCTTTGCAAGTCTCTTCGAATTATCGGTTTAGTTTGGCCTACTAGATTGATCTTTCCTGCAAAGGGAGAAGTGCTTAGCTTTGGGTTCAATCTTGCCGTTCTCGATCCTAGTGACAGAAAGGGAAACGACATGTATTGTATTGTTGCCATCGAGGATAAAAAGATGTGGTTTATATCATATTGCTTGAGTTTATCCCTCTAAATCATGTCATCTTGCCTAATGCGTTACTCCGTTCTTATGAACTTAATACTCTAGATGCATGCTGGATAGCGGTCGATGTGTGGAGTAATAGTAGTACATGCAGAATCGTTTCGGTCTACTTGACACGGATGTGATGCCTATATTCATGATCATTGCCTTAGATATCATCATAACTATGCACTTTTCTATCAATTGCTCGGCAGTAATTTGTTCACCCACCGTAATATATGCTATCTTGAGAGAAGCCACTAGTGAAACCTATGGCCCCCGGGTCTATTTTACATTATATTAGTTTCCCATCAACTAGCTATTTCTATCGCTGTTTATTTTGCAGTCTTTATTTTCCAATCTATACAACAAAAATACCAAAACTATTGATCTTATTATCTTTATCAGATCTCAATTTTGCAAGTGGCCGTGAAGGGATTGCCAACCCCTTTATCGCGTTGGTTGCAAGGTTCTTGATTGTTTGTGCAGGTACTAGGCGATTTGCGTGTAGTCTCCTACTGGATTGATACCTTGGTTCTCAAAAACTGAGGGAAATACTTACGCTACTTTGCTGCATCACCCTTTCCTCTTAAAGGGAAAACCAACGCATGCTCAAGAGGTAGCAACCAGCATGAGCGACAGCACTGCCACCTTACTCGGAGTCCGAGTCCACATCCTCGACTTTGTCCTCGTTCCTCTTCCTCTTCCTCTTAGCCGACGCTTCTTTGCTTGAACCGGACACTGGGCTCTGCTTCTTCATCCAACCCTTGTAGATATTTAAACAAAGGTAAGCATCTGTTGCTACGTACAGGATGTGATCTTCATCTATTGTCTTTGAGTCCCATGCATGATGAAACTCGTGGTGAGGTTTCTTCAGTTGAGCATACGAAGGATCAATCATGGCTGCTGCCAGGGCCAGCATTGATGGCTGAGAGGAGGACACCAGGCTTGCCTTCTGTAGATCGAAGGGCTAGCCTACAATGAGGCCTATCCGACCCAGGACAATCATGTCGTTCGTGAAGTCTACAGTAACGAATTTCACTCTTTTGTCCTTAAGGAAGTTCTTAAAATCCTCGCACTCAATGTCGGCATGGCATATGTGGTAGACCAAGCACACGTTATGTACGGAAAGCTGGATCACGGCGAGCTTCTTCTTCTTTGCCTACTTTAGAAGCTTCTCGCTTTCTAGGACTGTGGTGTACTCAACATCTAGACCAACGACCCACTCATCCTTTGAACTTTGGAGCATGCGTGGGAAGTGAGCAAGGCATGCTTCCACCGTCGCGGATCTACGGGTGTAGATGACGATGAACTCATCGCCGGTGGTGGTTCTAACCTGGTACTCAGCGGCGATCATGGAGATTTGGGAGGCCATGGATTTTGGAGGCGGGTTAGGAGAAGTTGAACTGGTGTAATGTGAAAGGACGGGACGACTGGGAGCGAACTACTGTAAGGTAGAAGACGGGAACGAGTAGGGCGTGCGAACGACGTGGGGTGGTTGGCTTGCCCGATGGATAAACGGTTGCATGCCCCCAAAAAGTTCTCGAGTGCTATGTGGGACCCACTAGATCGCATGTCTACTAGACCCATATTGTAGGCCTGACAGTATAGCTTCTGCGTGTTCGCACGCCATGTCGGCGCGTGGATGTAACTTCACTTAATTCCGTCAATCGTTGCGCCTCCCATGACCTTCGCCTCCCTCGCGCGGTCGCGCCCTTTGAGACTTCAGACGGCTATAAATGAGCAAATTTTTTGCCTACTCCACATGCATGATACTCCCGCTCGTCCTTTTTACTCCGCGTAAGATTTGTGTCAAGTCAAAGTTTGCAATGTTTTTGACCAAATTTATACTAAAAATATCAATATCTACAATACCAAATATATATTTTATGAAACTACATTTCATAATGAGTATAAAAATATTGATTTGACATTATGAATGTTGATACATTTTTCTATAAGTTTGTCAAAGTAGAGGTACATTGACTTCAGACAAAACTTATATGCACAATGCAGACTAGTTCCTCCGTCCACGTGCGTGCCATGTCCTCTCTAGTCATCACAACAAGGTTAGCTATTAGAGTACTACTACCTCCCTTCTAGTTTAAAGGTCTCGATTCAAAAATTTCACCTACTCTTACCAAGATAGAGGCGGTGGAATAGTTTTTGTAGTATGCAAAAGTACTCAATTAATGCTCTCATTCTTCACAAAAATATGTGTTTACCAATGCATTATCGCATTGCATGCATGCATGAACACTAGTAAATGACAAAGATATTTACATGCACTAGCAAGATGCCCGTGCGTTGCATGGAACATCAAGATGCATAGTATAGCCAACTGCTGGCTATAAGCCATAGCCATGTCATCTATAGCCCATCTTATAGCCAATATGTACAATAGTTGAATAGAAGAGTGTACTACTTTTCTATTATATGACCCACCTTTCACTCTCACAAAGTGCCTAGGAGCACGTGCTAGAGCTGGCTCTTCACCAAGAGCCCGCTTACCTTCTCTCTCCTCTTTTTTCCTCCAACTAAGCAAGAATATACTAGTTTATTTCTTATAGCCAGCTGACTCAACTCTATTGTACTTGCTCTGAGTAGTTTATCTTGTGGGAGAAATGGATAAACGAGGGAAGGCCTTATCTGCAAATGTGGAGAGGAGTGCGGGTAAATTGTCATAGTTTCCTTCCTATCCATTAGATATAGATCGAGCGGCCTATATTGCAGGATGGCAGGCACACCATCATCACCAACTCTCCTTTTTATAAGAGTAGAGAGTAGAGATTAGTTAATGTTCTTTTTAGACTAATCATAGTGGAAAGTATCATATACTAGTATCATGTGCATGATACTAGTGTATGATACGGGACTACCTTTATAGTGCCATGCATGACACAAAGTAGCATAGTATTTAACATGATACGGTATCTAGCTATGTTACTCTAACCCCCCCTCTCTTTTTTAATTATTTGCCACATTAGCATGTTTGCTATTCCTGTGTGCATGATACCAGCTAGTAAGATACCACATTACCACCACTATGGCCAGCCTTAATCATCGCATGCAATAATTTAGTGCACCTTGAAATCTGAACGCCTGCTTGACTCTCCTTCTCCCTCCGGCAGTCCCACCACTCCACCCCGTGTGGAAAAAATCTGCATGCATGACTCCCCTCCCCCCCGCTCGTCCAATCCGTTGTGACCAACAATATTTCCACCCCTTCCCTCCCCCGTAATTTACTCCAAGAAATGTGCCCACGTAGCTATTATGTTAATCACGCAACATATCTTATGGGACGCTGCTTCAGTTACCTAACTGCAGGTGCATTGGATCACTGACATGTGGGTCCAACAGGCATCTGGCCCACATGTCAGTGATGCAACTACACCTGCAATTAATTTACTGAAGCTCAGTCCATATCTTATGCAGGTGTACCATTGCTCGCTATAAATACTGCGCCTCCCACGACATTCGGAAGAACACTCACGTTCATCGCTATCTTCTCCCCCTCCCTCTCACGTCGACCACCATGGCATCGCCCCTCCCAAGCCCTAGGCGCCCCTCGCTGCACCGCGCGGACGGTCACGCATCGCTGTTCCGTTCCTCGCCGCCACTAGTCAAGGAGGACGTGTCGGCATTCCGCTCATCGCCGCGACGCGTCGAGGTGGACCCGTCAGCGTTCCCAGTCTCGCCAGCACGCGCGTCGGAGGACGCGTCGGCTCCCCGCTAAGAGGAGAACGTCGCGCCGCCCGCCGAGCCCCCTAGCCTTGAGAAGCTTTGGAAAGAAATGGAGGTCGCCTTGTGGGAGGCATTGCCTCCCGCAGAGCGCGCCAAAATAGAGGCGGAGAAGAATGCCGAGGAAAAGAAGCGCGCCGTGAGGCATGCTGCCTGGCAGGCCTATGTCGCGTCCGAGAGAGTCAGTCAATTGGCTCTTTGGCAGAAGGCTCATGCGAGGGCCGTGAGGGTGGCGGAGGACGCTCGTGCCAAAGCCCTGAGTGCAGTCGGGCCCAAGCGCCTCATCTACTCTTGGCGGTACGTGGACCGCGTGCACGCTTCCAGCAAGGAGGAGTACCTGTTGGCGTCGGATCACCACACCAGTGAGATCGCGCTCGCCTGCCGGCAAGCCGCCAATCAGCACCTCACGTGTTGCGAGGCTGAGGAAGAGGCGCTGTGTCGGCATGCTAGGAAACGGCCACGCACCAGGGCACTCGTAGCGCGCCGCTAGCGCTCCTGCGAGCGTCGTGGCTTTTATTAGGAATAATTTAGCTTCGTAAGGCGATCTCATTAGTTTTGGGACGCAAATGATAAATCCCGAACATTCGGGGATCATTAGCATCCTTAATTAAGTATGTAAAAGGAAAAGTTTGGAAACCTTGTGTATCCGTACGCATTATGTAAGTACGTGCATATAGAAAAAACTTAACTATATATCGCACTACACGTCTCTCTCTATATATGCTTGAACACTGTGCTACTACTATTACTTATGTACATGCAAATGCACGTTTTAACATTACGGTGCATTTTTTGTAAAAGTAGAAAAACATCACTAGTCAAGCTTGTGAAACGATTCAATGCAAAAGAAGTGCAAAAGAAATGCTCATTTTATTGTTTACTTTTAGCTTCCTTCTCTGTGTTTATTTCTCTATCGTACTTTGTACGGAGTATCTCACTGATCGGGAAGGCATGCAAATTCCCAAACCGCTTCCTACACCCTGTATCGAATTTTTTGCCTAACAAATTGTGCCGTGCAATTGGAATTCCAACTTGAGTACTACTACTAGGAGTACCCGGGGCCAATTCTTTTAGGCTTCTAGATTAGTAATCCCATAACTACTACCTCCGTCCTGGTTTATTGGTCCCCATTGTAATTTGTGTCAAATTTTGACCATAAATTTAACTAATGACATGCTAGCCAAAATTATACTCCCTCCATTCCATTATACAAGGCCACAAACTCATATTATACGTACCAAGGTAAAATTTAATGACTGCTTTGGAAGCAAACTTTTTTCGTTAACCAGGATTATTAATATGTCTGCATGCATGCAAGGAAGGAATATGAAGGAAGTAGCACAGTATCATTATGACTACATGCATGCAAGTATTAAACAAGTTGCTAGTATGAGAACACATCAGTAATTTTTGCCTCGATCAATGTTAGTGGCCTTGTATAGATGCACAATGTAATTTTCAAAGTGACCTTGTATAAGTGAATGGAGGAAGTATAACTTTTGTTGACATGCACTAACATTTTATCAGTTAAATCTTTGGTCAAAATTTAGCACAAATTACAATGGTGACTAATAAACCAGGATGGAGGTAGTAGTTATGAGATTACTCTCCACTGTGACTAGTCTTATGGGAAAAGTTGGGGAAGAGACGGCTTATTTTTTAAGCCGCCAAAAGAACTGGCCCTAGGAGTAGTAGGAGTAGTAGCTAGGGATACTAGGAGTAGTAGCTAGGGATCAAGTGTGTGAGATGAACTGGACAAAGTAAATGCAGAGAGGTGAAATGCAAAAAAGACGGAGGGATGTGATGGTTGCTTGTCCGTTTATTTTACCAGGCCACTTATTACTGGGAGTCGTGGGGTTTTGTGATATGACAGCTTTACTGCCGCGCCACGAGCGGGGTGAGACTCCCGTGCAGCAACACCCTCTACACTAGTACTACCTCGGTCGTGGTCTATTAGTCCCCCATTGAATTTGACTGAAGATTTAACTGACAAAATGTTAGTGCATGTCAACAAAAACTACATCATTGGATTCGTATTTGAACATAGTTTTCAATGATATAATTTTTGGTGACATGCATGATCATTTATCGTACTATATATAATGTTAGTTAAATTTATGGTCATACTAATACATAGTAAGGGGAACAGTGAAATGCATTGATCGGGGAGTTGTTTATTTTGACAAAGTATGTAGGGGTCATCTCATGTGTAACGAGTATCGATAGGTTTCTTCGGATATTATTTCTTCTCGAGAGCTCACAAACATCCGGGTGAAATAGATAAAAAGGTATCTTTTGCAAACAAAAGCATTCAACTATTCAACCTGCATCCAAAACTTGTGAAGAAATAACACTTATTGTGCTTTGCAAGAAATGATCTTTAAGAATTAGTTTTTGAGTATAGCTTTTGTTTATTTTTTCTAGACCACCATGAATGTACTCCCTCCGTCTAGGTGAATAAGTCATCTTAAGTTGTGAACCATGACCAAGAATGAGGGGAAAATGAGAGAACGTAATGTTTATTTGCTAATTAATAGCACTGCATGCAATGAACTAACCACTGCATGTCGTGTTTGGTATTCTTGAGTCATTGAAAACATGCATGCCCCACATCTCTTATTGGTTGATATGTCAAGAAACAAGAAACGAGGTGGGAGTTAATGCACCGCGCCTAAGTGTTTTGGGATTATTTTGTTTTCGTAAGGTCACTTAGAAAGAGTACAATAAGGTATAGTCAGCAGGCTGTAAGAAGTAAAGTAATATTTCTAATGCTTAGTTGGAGGAGAGAGGATAGGAGAGAGAATGTAAGCGGGCTCTCATGCAAGAGCCAGCTGCAGCACGTGCTCCTAGGCACTATGTGAGAGTGGAAAGTGGGTCATGTGTTAATATAGTAGCACATACTTATAGCTAATTGTTATACATGTTGGCTATAAGTTGGCTATAGATGACATGGCACTTTCTTATAGTCAACAGTTGGCTATAATATTAAGTATTAACCATGCTCTTATACACCTAGATGGAGGGATTAAATCAGGATGACTTGGAAGGGGGCAGAGGAGATGTAAGAAATGGTTCATCATAAGTCTTTCACCATTACTGTAGTAAAAATTCTCAATTGATCTCATAAATGGCAAGCGAGAACTCTAATGGAGCAAAAGCATACATGGAAGATTCAAGACTAAACCATAAATGGATACACTTTTATTCAAGCGCGATACTCTAATAGAGCAAGATCATGCATGGAAGGTTCTATACTATATAAATAAGAAGTCTCCACATGCTTAGACAACGAATTACATTGAGCGAAGGCTAATGATGAACATTTGACTTGGTAATGCATATGAACAGGTGAACCTCCTTGGAGTCCCCGTGCACCATCTTGGGGTGAAAATCATACCAGGCGTCTTCCGTGTCCACATTGCCGGGAACGGAGCAGCTCGGCACGGTCCCAGTCAGCGTGATGGAGCCGATGTGGGCGCCCTCGTACCTCCGAGGGGCAGTAACACTGAGCATGCACCCGTACACCGGCCTCGTGTCAGCGTCAGTGGCGTTGCCCCTGACACACACTACAGAGACGGGCCGGTGGCCTACGCGGGCCTTGCCGGTGCCCACGGCCAAGAGGAAGACGCTATCGTCCTCCTTCGTGACTTGCAAGTGGCGGTCATCCTCCAGCGACTCCGGCACCGCGAACGGGTAGCACGTCCTGTACTTGATGTTCACCACTGACGGTGTCCTTGACTAGGGGGTACTCACCACGTCGTCTCCCGATCAGTTAGATTGGGCCGAGGACCCCATGGCCGCATACTCATGGGCCAGTTCGGACAACCCCTGCCGCATACAAGGAAGACTCCACAAGACTTGGCGCCCAAGACAAGGACTCTCCTAAACCCTAGGCCTCCGGTGTCTTATATAAACCGAGGCCAGGCTAGTCAATGGACAATCTCATATTCATTACTACAATCTCGTGGTAGATACATGTACTCTGTACTACACCCATATGAATACAATCAAAAGCAGCATGTAGGGTATTATCTCATCAAGAGAGCCCGAAGCTGGGTAAAACCCCGTATTCATGTTACCATCGCTCCAAGACGCCAAGCTTAGGACCCCTACTACGAGATCCGCCGGATATTGAACCGAATTGGTGCTTTCATTGAGAGCCTTCTAGGTGTCGTCACGAATCGACGGCATAAATCAGGTGTTATGATTTCAATTAAATCTATTTTTTCTACATCAAATTTCCTTTGCAATTATTGCCTGTAGTCTTGCGCTATTTTTGTTTGCAGATTAGTTTTAATCTACAGCCACGGCGGGCGATATGAATATAGCAGGCGAGTCGAGGCCTCCGTCGGATGCCTTCGTAGAGATACCAGCGGCCGGCCTTGCGTGACGTACACTGTGCTAGGTCCCAAGGAGTACATGCCAAGATCGAGCAAACACATGCAGCGCCGAGGACAATCCCGCATAGGCATCGGCCATCAAGGGATTTCTTTCCTTTTCTTTATCCTCTTTCTTTTTAATTCAGCGCATAGATGTCACTTTCATGCACTAGTACTATGAGGAGGCAGTATTTCCCTCTGTCACATGACCAACTTAATCAAGTGCTAGTTTTTGCAGCATGATTTTTTAAATCTAACTGATGAACAGTGCTAGCTAGCTTTGCATCAAGGGGCGTTTCGTCGGTGCACCTTTATCCACGGTCGGACGGACATTACATCTGCAAACAAACAGCGGCTGTTAGGGATGATCCATCTATAGAGTAAAGCGTCCATGGAATACTAGCAAGGAAAGTCCTAATTATGGCAAACTTTAGCACGCTTCTCGATATCTAACGGATGGATATCACTTGATCAGGTTCTCATGGAACCGTTCACGGTGGCCGGAGAGACGTGCCGTCAAAGGGATTAGACGGACATACGCATGCGCAGCAGCGCGGCGGCGGCGGACGGTCCAGCCAAAGAAATCATGCGTGTTGAAAAGACAGTGCGGGACAGTGCACCGATCAGAGCTCGGCTCGATGGCAGCACACCACAAGGGAGATTTGTTTTTCCCCTTTTTATTATTCAATGCCCACCTAGTCGATCGCCGGTTCCTCATTACTTTTGTTGACAAGTACGCAAAACAAAATTACTACTAAGTATAGTGAGGACTATTTTCGCAACATGTTCAGTGCGGATCGGTTCGTACGTTTGCTTTGGTCTGCTAAGGTCGTCGCCGCCGGTGAACAGGTTTTATATTTCCCTAACTATTCGGTTAGCTCCTAAAATTATTGCACACAGAATATTTTCTGTTGTTTTGCACTGCATTACTTTTGCAGAGATATTTTTCCGACACATGTGCACGGTGACGGTCTGGCCAGCCTCTCGCCGTCACCTAGGCCAGCCGACCTGTGTCGACATCGCCGCGCCACAACGTCGTCATACCATCGAGCCGACCTCGACGATCAGTCGGACTATTCGCTTCGCATATATTAATTATGCACCTTTTTCACTATTATTATTTCTTGGTTGCACTACTTTGTGTGGGCAGGCAATCTATCTAGGTTGGGCCACGCTAACACCTCGGCAAGGCGATATCGTCGTCCTGCCGACGTTGACCAAGTCGTGGCGTCACGTCGATGCGTGTCCCTGTGTCAACTTTTTCATATTGCGGCTCCGCCGGGCTTTATAAAGTAGGACAAACACTCCTCGGCTACTGGCCAAGGAGGTGGAAGCCGATGGTCGGTCAACAAAGTTTTGTACAATGCGGATCCGAGCATTGATGATGTAAAATATTTGGATACATAGAATCATTACACATAATTTGTGATTTTACTTTGGATATCGATTCTTAATTCGGCCACCCGTGCCCACATTAAGGCTCGGGGTCTACTGGGCTTCGTGCTTATTATTTACAAATATTAAAGGGGTACATCGATCCCCTGATTAGGTGTTGCCACCCGACCAGTGTCTCGGGGGCTACTGCATTGACAATCCAATGCAGAAAATTTAAAGTGCAATATAGTTTTCGAGGAGATTATTATCCTCAGGTTGGTCGGCCGCACCCAACCTGAGTCTCGAGGACTTTGCACACCACATTTCTATTCCTAAGTATGCTGCCGAGCTGGGAATTGATCCTCAGGCTGATTTTGTGAATCGACCTGAGTCTCAGGGGCTACTAGGGTCAGCGGTTTGATTTTTTCCTTCAGGTGCATCCCGGATATTAGGCCAACACGCACCTTGAGGGCTACTGGCTATACATCTCAGCAGAGATTACATTGCACAATTCGAAATTAAATTCATAAAAATCAGCCAATGGACGAGGTGGTGTACTACCTCGGATACAGTCCGGCGTTGGTGCTCGGCTGCAATAGACACCCCGGAAGCAGTCCGGCATAAAGCTCGGACGCCAGTGGTTGGCTCCGTAGAGGGCATTTCTGGCATTAAGCTCGGCTAAACTCCTTTGACTTTTTTGAGCCAAGGTGATCTATGACACTGTAACGCCCCGTGATCGACGTTCCAGACGGCTTCCATGTTTTTCGTGTTGGTCGTGTGTTTTATTTGTTGGTTGCATTTCATCATGGCATCATCCGCATTGCATCGGCACTCGTTGCCGTCATTGTTTTTAAAACTTGCATTCGCTCGTAGTTGTCGTGTCCCCCCTTGCTTTCGTTGACCGTTCCGAGACCAACCTTGTTATTCGTTTGCCCTCTTGCCTAAACCGGAGTCTCTCTGTACAGTGCACATACCCCCTTGTGTGCGTGTCCGAAGCTGTCCCAAACCCGAACCGCTCAGTCATGACCATTGGGTCCGGATCATCCCCAAACATCTATAAACCATCTCCGTTTTATTATTCGGGCTACCTAACCTATTTATTTATGACCGCCCGATTATAACGGATGGACTGGATCAGCCCTACCCAGTCCCTGCCTATATAATCAGACCGAACCCTAATTTCTAGGGAGCTGTCCCATCCATCCTCCTCTCCGCCGCCACTAGCTCCACCTGGTCTCCCCCTTCCTCGGGATCCCCGATCCAATCCATCCACCCCACCCGGCCGAACCAACCACCTCCTCGTTTTGCATCCCCGACCAACCAAGCAACCCAGCCCCTCGCGCGCCTCCTACCTCAAGCAGGAGCTCGACCTGTTGCCAGCCACCACTTCCTCCTTCGTTTTCAGCACCACCCCAACCTGCAGCCTCCACCTCGCCCCGATCCAAATCCACCTACCCGCGCCTCCAATCAATCCTTGGCCATCTCCTGCTCGAGCGATTCCTGCTCCTTGCCTCGCCCAAACCCAAAGACAGGAGCTCCTTTTCGACCTTCAGTCGCCGCTAGCCGGAGCACCGGACCCAGCAGATGAGTCGCCGCCGGCCTCCTTTTCCTCTCCCCTGTTTTCCTCTCCTGCCTCCTCTAAACTCTCTCCCTCGTTTGTTTTCTCCTCTGCCAGGAAACGTACGGGGCTCGCCCCTGCTGCCATGGTCGCCGATGCAAGGTTCTGCACCTCCAGTGCTCGCACAACCACACGCGTTGACCGCCGTCCCCGCCGCCCTCTCGTCCGGCTCCAGCCACCTCTGCTTCGCCTCGCCAAGCCGTCGCCGTTCCCTCTTCGATGCCCCGTCCCCATCGGATTTGCTCGAGCCCGCCACCACTGCGCCTCAAGTCTCTCCCGCCGGAGCCCCGCAGTTCCGATGCCGGCGCCTCCTGCATCGTGCCCTGCTGGCCTGCTGCCTCCTCTGCATCGCGCCGGTGCGCCTGGCCTCCTCATCGCCGGCCTCCCCTGCTTCTGCGTGCGGGGACGACGACCAGCGCCAAGTCCCGCTCGTTCTGGAGCGTTGACCGCGCCCCTCCACCTCGTTCGATCCGGCCAGCGTGGACGAGCACCACGGCCTCGCCTCGGCCCAGCTGATCTGCCTGCCCCAAGGCTCTACACCGACCGGGCCAAGAGTCCATGTGAGCAACCCTTGCCCAGATCCAGATTCAGCTCGTGTAGCGTTTTTTTCCAGTCCGTGCGATTTTTTTCCATTTATCCAGTGCATGCATAATTACAGGAGGATGCCATTATTTTAAATTGCCCACAAGTAAATAACCGTGCATCGGATTAAAATGTTTTATATATGTAAAATGCTTAGAATTTCATCTAGTTTCACATTATGCAACTTTCATCCATGTTAAAAATGTTTAAAATGATGTTTGCATATAATTTGCATATTTGTCATGTTAAAATGATTTAATTCATAACTAATTAAGCATAGCTTGGATTTAAATAAACTTGATATGTAAATGGGGTAGAAAAATGCCTAGTTTAACATGGTGCACTTTATTTTGCTGTTTAACAACATTAAAATTGTGTTTATGGCAGAACAGTACCAAATCTAAAATATGCACATGGGGATTTTCCGGAATTGTTGTTTGTTGTTCCGGCCTCATTTAAACTTGCCTAAATAGTTAGTTTATTTATGCTTCACCCTCTTGCCATGTTTAACAACATTTAACTTTGTTGGGTACATAACCGAGAGAGAACTTAATGAGTCATGTGGTGTTTCGTCAATATGCAACTCGTTGCATATTGAGCTCCACTTAATTTGTAGTATTGTTTGTGCACTTTGCCATGCCATGCCTCTTTAAACCGGACATGCATCATACTTGATTGTGCATCATGTCGTGTTTCTGTGATGGTTGTTTACCATGTTGTTTGCTTCTTTCCGGTTTGCTTCTCTCGTTAGCTTCGGTTTCATTCCGGAGTTGTGAGGATTCATTCGACTACGTCCGTTTGTCTTCTTCATGGACTCGTTCTTCTTCCTTGCGGGATCTCAGGCAAGATGACCATACCCTCGAAATCACTTCTATCTTTGCTTGCTAGTTGTTCACTCTATTGCTATGCCGCGCTACCTACCACTTGCTATATCATGCCTCCCATATTGCCATGTCAAGCCTCTAACCCACCTTTCCCAGCAAACCATTGTTTGGCTATGTTACCGCTTTTGCTCAGCCCCTCTTATAGCGTTGCTAGTTGCAGGTGAAGATGAAGTTTGTTCCATGCCGGAACATGGATATGTTGGGATATCACAATATCTCTTATTTAATTAATGCATATATATACTTGGTAAAGGGTGGAAGGCTCGGCCTTATGCCTGGTGTTTTGTTCCACTCTTGCCACCCTAGTTTCCGTCATACCGGTGTTATCTTCCTTGATTTTGCGTTCCTTACGCGGTTGGGTGATTTATGGGACCCCCTTGACAGTTCGCTTTGAATAAAACTCCTCCAGCAAGGCCCAACCTTGGTTTTACCATTTGCCTACCTAAGCCTTTTTCCCTTGGGTTCTGCAGACTCAAGGGTCCTCTTTATTTACTCCCCCCCCCCCGGGCCAGTGCTCCTTCGAGTGCTGCTCCAAACCGAGCGATGTCCGGCGCCCCTGGGCAACCAGGGTCTATGCCAACCCGACGTCTTGCTCATCCGGTGTGCCCTGAGAACGAGATATGTGCAGCTCCCATCGGGATTTGTCGGCACATCGGGCGGCTTTGCTGGTCTTGTTTTGCCATTGTCGAAGTGTCTTGTAAACCGGGATTCCGAGTCTGATCGGGTCTTCCCGGGAGAAGGAATATCCTTCTTTGACCGTGAGAGCTTATAATGGGCTAAGTTGGGACACCCCTGCAGGGTATAAACTTTCGAGAGTCGTGCCCGCGGTTATGTGGCAGATGGGAATTCGTTAATATCCGGTTGTAGAGAACTTGACACTCGACTTAATTAAAACGCATCAACCGCGTGTGTAGCCGTGATGGTCTCTTTTCGGCGGAGTCCGGGAAGAGAACACGGCTTTTGGGTTATGTTTGACGTAAGTAGGAGTTCAGGATCACTTCTTGATCATTACTAGTTGACGACCGTTCCGTTGCTCCTCTTCTCGCTCTTATTTGCATATGTTAGCCACCATATATGCTTAGTGCTTGCTGCAGCTCCACCTCACTACCTTCTCCTACCCATAAGCTTAAATAGTCTTGATCTCGCGGGTGTGAGATTGCTGAGTCCTCGTGACTCACAGATACTTCCAAAACAGTTGCAGGTGCCGACGATACCAGTGCAGGTGATGCAACCGAGCTCAAGTGGGAGTTCGACGAGGACCTTGGTCGTTACTATGTTTCGTTTCCTGATGATCAGTAGTGGTGCCTAGTTGGGGACGATCAGGGATCTAGCATTCGGGGTTATCTTCTTTTTACTTGGATTTGACCGTACTCGGTCTATGTGTGTATCTTGAATGATGTATGAATTTATTTATGTATTGTGTGAAGTGGCGATTGTAAGCCAACTCTTTATCCCATTCTTGTTCATTACATGGGATTGTGTGAAGATGACCCTTCTTGCGACAAAACCACAATGCGGTTATGCCTCTAAGTCGTGCCTCGACACGTGGGAGATATAGCCGCATCGTGGGTGTTACAAGTTGGTAATCAGAGCCATCCCCGACTTAGGAGCCCCCTGCTTGATCGAATCGCTGACGTTGTTGAGTCTAGAACAAAAGTGTTTTGAGTCTTAGGATTATATATATCGGAGAGTAGGATTCTTTTTACTCCTCAGTCCCTTCGTCACTCTTGTGAGGCCCCCTGAGGTAGAAGTTTTGACTCTCCTCTCCTCAAATTTCACTAAAAAAATTTAGGATCACGCGGGTATCTTGGAATCGTTCCGATGGTTTTGTGACGAGAACATTGTTCTTGGTGCCTCCTGACATTTAGGGGTTGTGGCAGTGTCCCGGGGAGTTGAGTATCGTTGCAGTACTGAAATACCTGAGTTTTGCCGACATCGAAAATATCTTTTATGCAGTTGTTGGTGAGATCACCTCGACGCCACCCAGTACTGGGGCGGGAGTTCGGGAGTATTGCCATAACTCGTATAACGGATGCTTTTCGAAGGTTGAGGTACACGATTTCCAGAGTTTTCTTGGTTATGTGTTGACGGATGGATACAGCTGGATCTAGGGATTGTTAGTTTGTGTGAGATATATTGCGTCCCCTGTATCCCCAACACCTGATTGCATAACCAGAAAGTTTCGGGAGTTTATAGGTGGGAATTCAAGTAGCTCCTAGAATATCCTTCCAACAGACACATGATACGATATGGGATCTATCATATGTTTATTTCTGGCTCATTTTGCAAGCCAATCCTTTGTTTTGTTTTAAGTTGTGGTATTCGAGTTGCTTCAATGTCAAGTGTTTATTCAATACCTTTTCCAAGTGGTGTTCTCATGTTTCTATGGGAGTGTTAATCCTTCTTGGTCATCAAGAGTGTCATCCCAATTCTATTTCCAACCGGTGTAATTCTCTTCAAGTGGATCCGATCATTTTCAACATCCGCAAGATCAACTCTAAGTTTTCTCAATGGTGTTTGTTTCATCCGTCCCAAGTTGCCTTTGTTTTTCCCGTCCTCCCACCCTTTTTCTTCAAGGACTAAGATTTCTTAACCAAGTATCCTTTTTATTGATGGGAAGTCTCTCCATCCTTTTCCGTCAATGTTCTTATCCGGTGATTCTCAGGAAGATACTAACGGAGCTTCAAGTTCATCATTCTCTTTTCTTCTCCGGTGGATTCAATTCAAGTTTTCGGGGTTAATCACATTCCTTTCCTTGTTTCAAATGCTTTCTCATGTCGGTGCATCTCTTAATCATCCACCTCTTGCTATTCATGTTATCTGGAGTGCTGAAGATATCTCAGAAGATTCGCATTTCCATTCCCAATCCGTTCAAGCTATCTCGAGGTTGTTATCTCTTTTGAGCCATTTAATTCAACCGGCACAATCTTTTTTTTAATCATTCAACGGTGTATCTTTTGAGTGGGCCCTAACCCACAGGTCTTTTCCCAGGATCTTACCTGACTCTTCTAATTCTTTTCGGAGTTATTCTCAAATTCATTGCAAAGTTTGACGTAAGAATGAATTATCATCAGTCAAATGTCTTTCTCCAAGATCTTTCAAATTCTTTTCATCGTTGGTTCAACCTTTCTAATTTTCATTCCGGAGTGCCTAAAAATTTATGGTGGTGTTTCTTGTCATCATTCTCAACATTTGAAGACCGAAGAAGAGTTTTTCCTCCAAATCTTATCCGTTCTCTCAAGATTCATGGTTCTAGCTTCATGCCATCCTCTCATAATTGTTTGCGATTGGGAGAATTCTTTTCACCCATCCGGAGCAATGCAGGAGTCTTTTCAGTTTGATTCTCCGCAGCCCATCATCTCAGAATTATTCATTCTCAGCTTTCAGCTCTCGTTCTCGAATTCTTCCGGTGCATCATTCAAATATCCTCTAATCAGTTCACGATCTCTTCGTTCTCATGTATCTAAATCCCCTCAAGTATCTTCTTTCGTTTTCCAATTCTTCCCGGTGAATTGTGCCTTTGTTACTTTCATTCTCAATTCTTACGGTGGGTCATTCAAGAATTCTCTTCCGTTGTTATCGTATCAATTCATTCGCTCTTTCCAAATTCTCTTCCGTTGTTACCGGTGGTCCGTTGAAGTCCTTCCCAAGTTTACGCTATATCTCTCTTAATCCTTTCTACAAGAATAAGTAGTATGCCAAATCCGTTGCTTGTCATCAATTTAAATTGGTGAAGGATATGCATAACGTAATTCTTATTATGGTTTCATCCAAGTGATCTAGTTTCTTCTTTCCAGAGTTGTTCATCATGTCACATTTCTCGGTTCGAGAGGCTTCATCTTTTTCTTTTCCGGAGTTCCAAGCTTTCTGCATTATCTCGTCGCGAAGCTCCACCTAAATCATTGCAAGGCTTCACCTTGTGTTTTCAACTTTTCTTTCCTTTTATCATCCTTTATTACCGGAGTTCTTCATGGAGGCTCTACATGGTGGTTCGTCAAGGGTTCCTTTCATTCTTCAAGTTTTCTTCAAGAATTCTCTCGAAGCTAAGATCCGCCAAGCTATACTCTAAAAATAAACATGGTGTTCAACACATATTTTGTCTTGAGGAGTTCAAGCATTCTTCATCTCGCATTCCAAAGTGCAATTCTTTCTACCTTATCTTTTGAGATGGCGTTATGTCATTTCTGACAATTTCTTTATGTTTCATGATTCACAAAGTTTTCAAGAGTGACATATTTAAATCCATCATTTTATCTTCGTTCAAGAGATCTTTTCAACCAATCAATCTTTTTGTTGGAGTTGTATTGGGTTATCTTTCGCCTATAGCCTTCCCTAAGGAATGTAGCTATTTGTGGTGTTTATCAATGATCAAATTTTCTCCTTCTCATCTTGGTGAAGAAGTTTTCATCTCCTTGTTGATCTCAATCCAATCAACTGTTTCCGTTAGTGGCGGGTTGTCACCTCATAATTTTGAGATGTGTTCCATAAGCCCTCAACAAGCTTGTTCTTTTCGTTGTTGATTTTCCAACAACTCCGTTATAACCTTCTTGGAAGGGTGCTTTCCAAGCTCATTTGTGGCAGAAGTTGTCATTTTCTTCTCCATTCCTTTATTCCAATGATCTATCTTCTATTTTTTCTTCCGGAGGCATGGTGATGTTGCTCTCTTCACTCATCATCTCAATTTGTGAGGATCGTGTTCTTTTTATTGCTTATCCATTTAACCGGAGTGTTGTGTCTATCATTCCTCTTTTAACCGGAGTCTCATCCAAGTGCTTTCATTTTGCCAAGTTCATATTCTACCCCTTCCATTTTCCAACCGGAGCGTTATCGTAATTGATCATTATCGTTCCTTGTACATCTCGTTTCAACCGAAGTGCTTGCATGTACTTCTCGTCCATTGTTCTCGTCATTCATAGCTTCGCAAACTCCAAGGTTCACATGGTGTTCCTTGTTTCTCTTTTCTACCGGTGTGCTTTCATATTCCTTTTGATCCGTTAAGCTCTTGTTTCATATTCTTCAACCTACAAAGGTTCTCGCAATGTTCCTTGTTCCTCTTTGATAACGGAGTGTTTTCAATCTCGTTCATCTCCCTTGTATTCTCTCTTTTCGTTCGTTCAATCTCTCAAGGTTCGTGGTTTCACTCGTTTGTCAAAGAAGCAACTTAGTTTACCTCTCCTCTTCCTTTTCTGCTTTTCTCCGGTGCCATCTTTAGATCTCGGGACGAGATGCTCTTGTAGTGGTGGAGTGTTGTAACGCCCCGTGACCGACGTTCCAGACGGCTTCCATGTTTTTTGTGTTCGCCGTGTGTTTTATTTGTTGGTTGCATTTCATCATGGCATCATCCGCATTGCATCGGCACTCGTTGCCGTCATTGTTTTTAAAACTTGCATCCGCTCGTAGTTGTCGTGTCCCCCCTTGCTTTCGTTGACCGTTCCGAGACCAACCTTGTTATTCGTTTGCCCTCTTGCCTAAACCGGAGTCTCTCTGTACAATGCACAGACCCCCTTGTGTGCGCGTCCGAAGCTGTCCCGAACCCGAACCGCTCAGTCATGACCATTGGGTCCGGATCATCCCCAAACATCTATAAAACATCTCCGTTTTATTATTCGGGCTACCTAACCTATTTATTTACGACCGCCCGATTATAATCGGACGGACCGGATTAGCCCTACCCAGTCCCTGCCTATATAATCAGACCGAACCCTAATTTCTAGGGAGCTGTCCCATCCATCCTCCTCTCCGCCGCCACTAGCTCCACCTGGTCTCCCCCTTCCTCGGGATCCCCGATCCAATCCATACACCCCACCCGGCCGAACCAACCACCTCCTCGTTTTGCATCCCCGACCAACCAAGCAGCCCAGCCCCTCGCGCGCCTCCTTCCTCAAGCAGGAGCTCGACCTGCTGCCAGCCACCACTTCCTCCTTCGTTTTCAGCACCACCCCAACCGGCAGCCTCCACCTCGCCCCGATCCAAATCCACCTCCCCGTGCCTCCACTCGATCCCTGGCCATCTCCTGCCCGAGCGATTCCTCCTCCTTGCCTCGCCCGAACCCAAAGAGAGAAGCTCCTCTTCGACCTTCAGTCGCCGCTAGCCGGAGCACCGGACCCAGCAGATGAGTCGCCGCCGGCCTCCTTTTCCTCTCCGCTGTTTTCCTCTCCTACCTCATCTAAACTCTCTCCCTCGTTTGTTTTCTCCTCTACCAGGAAACGTACGGGGCTCGCCCCTGCTGCCATGGCCGCCGGTGCAAGGTTCTGCACCTCCCGTGCTCGCACGACCGCGCGCGTTGACCGCCGTCCCCGCCGCCCTCTCGTCCGGATCCAGCCACCTCTGCTTCGCCTCGCCAAGCCGTCGTTGTTCCCTCTCCGGTGCACCGTCCCCATCGGATTTGCTCGAGCCCGCCACCACTGCGCCTCAAGTCTCTCCCGCCAGAGCCCCGCAGTTCCGCTGTCGGCGCCTCCTGCATCGCGCCCTGCCGGCCTGCTGCCTCCTCTGCATCGCGCCGGTGCACCTGGCCTCCTCATCGCCGGCCTCCCCTGCTTCTGCGTGTGGGGACGACGACCAGCGCCAAGTCCCGCTCGTTCTGGAGCGTTGACCGCGCCCCTCCACCTCGTTCGATCCGGCCAGCGTGGACGAGCACCACGGCCTCGCCTCGGCCCAGCTGATCTGCCTGCCCCAAGCCTCTACACCGACCGGGCCAAGAGCCCATGTGAGCAACCCTTGCCCAGATCCAGATTCAGCCCGTGTTGCTTTTTTTTCCAGTCCGTGCGATTTTTTTCCATTTATCCAGTGCATGCATAATTACAGGAGGATGCCATTATTTTAAATTGCCCACAAGTAAATAACCGTGCATCGGATTAAAATGTTTTATATATGTAAAATGCTTAGAATTTCATCTAGTCACATTATGCAACTTTCATCCATGTTAAAAATGTTTAAAATGATGTTTGCATATAATTTGCATATTTGTCATGTTAAAATGATTTTATTCATAACTAATTAAGCATAGCTTGGATTTAAATAAACTTGATATGTAAATGGGGTAGAAAAATGCCTAGTTTAACATGGTGCACTTTATTTTGCTGTTTAACAACATTAAAATTGTGTTTATGGCAGAACAGTACCAAATCTAAAATATGCACATGGGGATTTTCCGGAATTGTTGTTTGTTGTTCCGGCCTTATTTAAACTTGCCTAAATAGTTAGTTTATTTATGCTTCACCCTCTTGCCATGTTTAACAACATTTAACTTTGTTGGGTACATAACCGAGAGAGAACTTAATGAGTCATGTGGTGTTTCGTCAATATGCAACTCGTTGCATATTGAGCTCCACTTAATTTGTAGTATTGTTAGTGCACTTTGCCATGCCATGCCTCTTTAAACTGGACATGCATCATACTTGATTGTGCATCATGCCATGTTTCTGTGATGGTTGTTTACCATGTTGTTTGCTTCTTTCCGGTTTGCTTCTCTCGTTAGCTTCGGTTTCGTTCCGGAGTTGTGAGGATTCATTCGACTACGTCCGTTTGTCTTCTTCATGGACTCGTTCTTCTTCCTTGCGGGATCTCAGGCAAGATGACCATACCCTCGAAATCACTTCTATCTTTGCTTGCTAGTTGTTCGCTCTATTGCTATGCCGCGCTACCTACCACTTGCTATATCATGCCTCATATTGCCATGTCAAGCCTCTAACCCACCTTTCCCAGCAAACCGTTGTTTGGCTATGTTACCGCTTTTTCTCAGCCCCTCTTATAGCGTTGCTAGTTGCAGGTGAAGATGAAGTTTGTTCCATGCTGGAACATGGATATGTTGGGATATCACAATATCTCTTATTTAATTAATGCATCTATATACTTGGTAAAGGGTGGAAGGCTCGGCCTTATGCCTGGTGTTTTGTTTCACTCTTGCCGCCCTAGTTTCCGTCATGCCGGTGTTATGTTCCTTGATTTTGCGTTCCTTACGCGGTTGGGTGATTTATGGGACTCCCTTAACAGTTCGCTTTGAATAAAACTCCTCCAGCAAGGCCCAACCTTGGTTTTACCATTTGCCTACCTAAGCCTTTTTCCCTTGGGTTCTGCAGACTCAAGGGTCATCTTTATTTACCCCCCCCCCCCGGGCCAGTGCTCCTTCAAGTGCTGGTACAAACCGAGCGATGTCCGGCGCCCCCTGGGCAACCAGGGTCTATGCCAACGCGACGTCTTGCCCATCCGGTGTGCCCTGAGAACGAGATATGTGCAGCTCCTATCGTGATTTGTTGGCACATCGGGCGGCTTTGCTGGTCTTGTTTTACCATTGTCGAAATGTCTTGTAAACCGGGATTCCGAGACTGATCGGGTCTTCCCGGGAGAAGGAATATCCTTCGTTGACCGTGAGAGCTTATAATGGGCTAAGTTGGGACACCCCTGCAGGGTATAAACTTTTGAGAGCCGTGCCCGCGGTTATGTGGAAGATGGGAATTTGTTAATATCCGGTTGTAGAGAACTTGACACTCGACTTAATTAAAACGCATCAACCGTGTGTGTAGCCGTGATGGTCTCTTTTCGGCGGAGTCCGGGAAGAGAACACGGCTTTTGGGTTATGTTTGACGTAAGTAGGAGTTCAGGATCACTTCTTGATCATTACTAGTTGACGACCGTTCCGTTGCTCCTCTTCTCGCTCTTATTTGCGTATGTTAGCCACCATATATGCTTAGTGCTTGCTGCAGCTCCACCTCACTACCTTCTCCTACCCATAAGCTTAAATAGTCTTGATCTCGCGGGTGTGAGATTGCTGAGTCCTCGTGACTCACAGATACTTCCAAAACAGTTGCAGGTGCCAACGATACCAGTGCAGGTGATGCAACCGAGCTCAAGTGGGAGTTCGACGAGGACCTTGGTCATTACTATGTTTCGTTTCCTGATGATCAGTAGTGGTGCCCAGTTGGGGACGATCAGGGATCTAGCATTTGAGGTTATCTTCTTTTTACTTGGATTTGACCGTAGTCGGTCTATGCGTGTATCTTGAATGATGTATGGATTTATTTATGTATTGTGTGAAGTGGCGATTGTAAGCCAACTCTTTATCCCATTCTTGTTCATTACATGGGATTGTGTGAAGATGACCCTTCTTGAGACAAAACCACAATGCGGTTATGCCTCTAAGTCGTGCCTCGACACGTGGGAGATATAGCGGCATCGTGGGTGTTACAGACACCTCGGATATAGTCCGGCGTTGGAGCTTGGATACTCTCCAGCGTTGGAGTTTGGATTCGGTCCGGCGTTGGAGCTCGGATACAGTCCGGCGTTGGTGCTCGGCTGCAAAAGATACCTCAAATGCAGTCCGGCGTTGGAGCTCGGATGCAAGAGGACACCCCCGCACGGGGACAACTTCAAACCCGAGGTGGGCGTGAAAATAACAAGGCATTGATAAAGGCCGGAAACCTAAAGGGGCTCCTCGGATACCCAACGTGTAAACTCTTCGGATGCACTTTGGCGATCCTCAAGATCGAAGATGGGAAGATTTGTTGAACCAGTTTTCAAGACCGACGACCGGAGATGAAGAACAGTTCGGAAGAATGGAGGAGCATCCCCAACTTGAAGACCGGTTCAGGGGCTACTGACGGTGTCCTGGACTAGGGGGTACTCACCACGTCGTCTCCCGATCAGTTAGATTGGGTCGAGGACCCCATGGCCGCATACTCATGGGCCAGTTCGGACAACCCCTGCCGCATACAAGGAAGACTCCACAAGACTTGGCGCCCAAGACAAGGACTCTCCTAAACCCTAGGCCTCCGGTGTCTTATATAAACCGAGGCCAGGCTAGTCAATGGACAATCTCATATTCATTACTACAATCTCGTGGTAGATGCATGTACTCTGTACTACACCCATATGAATACAATCAAAAGCAGCATGTAGGGTATTATCTCATCAAGAGAGGCCGAAGCTGGGTAAAACCCCGTGTCCATGTTACCATCGCTCCAAGACGCCTAGCTTAGGACCCCTACTACGAGATCCGCCGGATATTGAACCGACAACCACCGCGGGCCAGTAGTGATCGACGGACGATGCCGTGAGGTGATGCATGAGGCTCTCCGGCGAGCCATCAAATGGCGGCGTGCACTCATAGCACTAGTAGGGCGTCTGCGCGCATCTGGAACTATGCTCCGCCAGCGAGTGCTGGTCGACATACCTCTCGCAACCGAAACTCTTGTAGACGCAGGGCACCTTGCAGGCATCTACTAGGCCGTCCATGAAACAGGAGTGGCTGTAGGGGGACGTTGCGCCCGCCAAATGGAGCGCGGGTGGGAGTGGCTGTAGGGGATGTTGCGCCCGCCGAATGGAGCGCAGGAGTAGCACACGAAGCAGTAGATGGTGCTCCTCTCTAGTCTCTACTCTTATAAAAAACCGGGTTGGTGATGATGTTGTGCCTGGCATCTTGTAATATAGACCGTCCGATCTATATCTGACGGATAGAAAGCAAACTATGACAATTTTACAAAAGATGCCCGCAGCTCTCTCCACATTTACAGATAAGGCCTTCCCTCGTTCATCCTTATCTCCCACAACCTCATTGCTGAGCAATTACAAAAGGAAGTCTCTGGAACAATCTGGCATGGTGGCCGCTGCCGGCCTGTCCATCCCCATGCCTCCGCCCAGTCCGACCACCAGTCACCACCACGCCCCACTCCTCCTCACCTTATCTCTCATCTTTCTCGAGATATCATTTTTTCGATGAAATTCTCGAGATACCATTTTTCCGATAAAATTCTCAAGATATCATTAGTTTCTACACATGGGATTATTCCTGCATGGGCAATCACAACAGGTGTTTTGTAAAAAATGAATCTTGATGTTCTGTGCAATGCACGGGCGTCTTGCTAGTTTGCGTATAATTCCAAACACCATGTAGACATGGTCTTTGACCATTTTACAACTATGTTAGTATCATTGTTAGTGGCCAGTCGGTGCAAGTTATAGCCCGGGGTGTTTTAACCTTTTTTTAGTAATGATATCTGGCGATTGTTCGCCGCGAGCTCAATCTTAGCGAATCCCACATAACCGTCAGATTTCCATCCGATGGTGGCCTGTTTTAAGCCATAGTATTTGACAAACCGCCACCCTTACACACATACTATAACTGCGTCACGGGAGTTTGCAACTGCCATGTCTCCTAGTAAACGTTTGCTGGGGATTGGAGTTAGCACCGATGGCAGTTCGTAGTCATTCCACGCCCGGGCATTGAAGTTTGTAACTATTTTAGATTAGAATATACTACTCCTCCGGTGCTAGTAGTAGAGCAGAGTCCTACTCCACTATATGCAAACTAGGGCATAGTAGTAGTTACTGTAGGGAGTACTATTACTATGATCACTCAAGCAAGTTGTCTGGCATCGATATGACCCTACGCTGCTGGGATGTGTCTTGTAAGTCAAGCGGCGTGTTGTTGTCATCATCACGTGTCCACTTCCCGCAGCACATATTTGCTTCTCCATCTTCGTCCGCACATAATCGTCCAATCTTCCATCCCCGCTAAGGCGCCTCCCCCTCTTCCGAAACCCAAGCACTAACAATGGAAGAATCGAGCAGTGTCCGTCGAAAGAGTGGCTGGAATTCGCTCCCCACAGAGGTAATCAAGCTCATTGTTTCGTGTGTGGACAATCTCAGTACCATGCCGCTCGCCGCGTGCTCGTCGGGGCTGGACCGTTTACTCAAAGCCCTCAGGCCGGAGCTTTTTAAGCCAGCTCCTTGCTTGTTGATACCGCCTGGTCTTCAGAAACGGCGTGTCACGCAGCATAACGATCGTAGGGTGGCGAGCATCAACCCCCTTGACTGCGATCCGATCCCCGTCACCCTCAACTACATTAATGGTATGTACTGGGTCGGCATGAACACGTCTTGGATAGTTCTCGTCGACGGTTGCGGTAGCTGGATGCTCGTGGAGGTCTACACCCGGCGATTGATCCCCCTTCCTTCGATTATCAGTGCACTACTTTGGCACCGCGGCCCAGAATACTCAGAATCTTACAGTAGCCAACATGATAACAAGTTTGATTTGCTCAAGGTTGTAATCTGCCAAGCGCCCACAAGATCTGCGAATTATAAAGACTTCAGGCTAATTGTGTTCTTCAACCGTGATCTTGCCTATCTGACAAGTCACTGCAGTAAGTGGATAAATCTGCCAGTCTATCGCAGGATCATACATCCTCCATGGTTCCCTGATGCCATTGAACACAAGGGCTTCATTTACGCTGTGGACTCCTTCTATGGCTGGACGTATTACTGGCCTACTCCAGTCATCACTACAAATGGCTGTTACAACAGTATGTTACTTTCCTATGATATCATGATGGCTTGCTTATATTACTGTCAACATTTACTGAAAAAATATTCATGCTCATAACATGTTGTTCTTAAGATTGACTACAGTACGAGCCCTTTTTTATTTGACTCCGATTTGATATGATGTTGTAAGCCGCCTGGTGTCCCTACCCTTCCTAATCCCAGAACCTTTCAAAGAAAAGTGGCATGGCAGTTGCAGGTGGTTCCTGGCTCGATCAGACGATGGTGAACGATTGATGATCGTTCGCACGTACCAGACGTGTTGTTTCATGGAATACAATCACAGTCGCTGCAAGGTCTTTGAGCAGGATCCCAGCTCCTTTGGGCCTTCAGGAATTTTTGACTGGAGGCTGGTAAGTAGCCTTGGTACACACTCTCTGTTTCTCGGACTAGATTATCCGATTAGCTAGGAGATAACCGACGGCAAGGATCATGATGGCAGCGCGGTTTCGTTCATCAAGCAAAACTGTGTGTACACAGCGTACCATGCGTCTCTCCATGCACCATACCCTGATATCTGCCGCCACGCTCTGCAGCCCAAAGTAGGAGAGAGGGTCGCAAGTATCAAACTTCGACCCGCTGGCTGGAGTGTCCCCCGTTAGGCACCCATCTGGTTTAAGCCGTCAGCCAATCTCCACAGCTTAATAAATAGTAACGTCTAACTGAGCCAGTTAGTTAGATGCGTACACTTGGTGTAGTAGGATCTTTATTTAGTTTGATGCATACACTTGTTCTTTTTTGGTAGCCCTTTTGTAATGATGGCTTATGTTTGGTTTGTAAGAGAGAGTTGCGTCTTTACTCTTCTGGCCTGCTTACTGCTTCTGTTGCACCCCCAGCCCTGGTTGTTGATGCTGCTGTTTTCAATGTACAATCAGTAGTATATTTCATCTGTTGGTTGAAAAAAATGTGTTGTTAGAACGACAAACACAATGTTTTGGAAGTCCTTGCATGGTCCGATCCTTTAGCGAGTACTATTTTTGGTACGGAACACATTTTCCACTTCTCAATAACATGCAACCCACTAATGAAGGCCCAATAGAGGAGCCCATAATTAACTGGAAGGAAGGCTCTCACATGAATCCAGCCCAGGTACATGCTCATGGTCCCCTAAACATAAATAAATAAATAAATAAATAAAGCTAAATGCTCATGCACCAGTTCTTTAAATTCACAATTTGAAAAGTCAAATTTTAACAGGAGGATATTATTTCCTATGAGAGTGTCGTTACATTCAGTCGACATTATTCTTAGGCAAAGATCGCGACTAGTCTTCTTTCTCCCACCATTTTCTTCCTCCAACCAGCGGACCCATGCAAATCGTAGTCAACGTCGTAAATAGTTCCGTTCCATTTTTATTTTTCAATAATAATGCCCAACCCAGCCCAACACATTGGCGACACCACTTTATCCTCCGCCTTGGTGCGCTCGCAGCGGCGCCGCCGTCCGGCCCTGTCAATATCGTGAATCGGGAGAGGACTGTAGTTGTGAGTATGACAGTATGGACCCACCAGGTCCACTCCCGAACACAAGCAAGCGCCTCTTTTACTACTTAGATGCACCCCTCGTTTTTTACTCTAATCCACCCTGCTGATATCTGGGACCCACATCATTGTCACCGTATAGTCAATTAACGACAGTATTGCACAACTTTTGTTTTGAGGATTTGTTCGGAGGAGCAGGCTATAAACTGGGTTGTGCGGTCTTTGTGGCCCGTCTAATAACATGACCAGCTCAGCAGTTTTTTCTTTGGGAAAATAGATAGCCCACTATTTCTTTTTGAAGAATACCCAAGCTAGGCCTATTTGTTTTCTCTGACTTATCGGGCTGCAAATCTTTCAAGATGAGGAGGGATGCATTCCGGCCTTGCCAAAGAGTATGGGCGGTATATCTTAAAAGTAATATCAAAGGGGTTGCAAATTCCAAAAAAAATATAGCAAATGGGTAATTAGTTTCGTATTTTGTTTTTGTTCTTCACTGATATTTTATACTTCATTGGATTTTAGCATGTCATAGTACTAATTTATTTTTAAATTTGTTTTAGTATGGCTACTAATTTTTGGATTAAGAATATTTTGTCCCCAGCAAAAATATGCGAATTTTTAAAATTTCGCATATTTTTTAGTTCAATTTTTTAACCCTGGCACTGACGAGAAAATGGGCAGCAATTCTAAAAATGGAAAATGGGCTGCAATAAATTCCATATGACTTAGCAAATGGGCAGTAAATTATAGAAATAATAGCAAATGGGTTGTACACGCCATAGATTTCGAGGCTGACTTGTTTACGCAAGGCTTTGTCAGTCAACACACGATTCTAGCAGCAATGACTATTGGATGTCCATCCAACGACCGACGTGCTTCTTCAATCTTTGATCTTCCTGCTCCAGCCACCTAAACAAGCGCCGGCGGGACTGTCTGCTCCCTCCTCTTTGTGGCGGGCTGTGATGCCGCGCAGGCTTCACCGGCCCACCCTACTCCCTCCGCTGGCCTGGCCATCCCTCTACCCACCCACACCTCCTATTATTCTCCGGTGATGGCAGCCTCACACCGCAGCCGAACCAGTCAACTGTCATACTCTCCTCAGCGTGGGCACCCAATGTTGTGTCTTCGTAGGCTCCGGGTCGTTCCATTCCTAGGCCTCACAGTCGTCCACCGCGTTGATGCTCTAGGCGCGGCGTGCTCAACATTCAACAAACGACAGCCATCGGAATAGGGATGTACGTGGAGAGGCTGACAGTAGGTACCCCCATGGTCCATGGCCGCATGCAAGTAGCTGCCTCCTTATTACGCGAAAAAAATGATTCCTCCCACTGACATCTGGGCGCACCGGTTCGGAGGCTGACCTGTGGGCCTACTAAGTTGACGCGTACGCAGGGCTTTGTCAACTTAGTCAACAAACGATTCTAGCAGCAGTGACTGTTGGATTTTAATCGAACGATCCTGCTGCTTCTTCAATCGCTGCTCTTCTTACACTACCGCCCAAACCAGCGCCGGCGAGAGCGCCTGCTCCTGTCTCCAGTGGCCGGCTGTGCTGCCACGCATGCCTCACCGCCCCACCCTACTCCCACCGCTGGCAGGCCATCCCTCTACTGTCTACTCAGCCACAACCCGTGTTATTCTGCATCGACGGCAGCCTCACACCGCAGCCGAACCAGTCAACCCTCATACTCCTCTCCGTGTGGGCATCCACTGCTGCGTCTTCCCCGGCTCCGCGTCGTCCCCTTCCAGGCCTCGCTGTCGTCCACTGCCTTGGTGCTCTCGGTGCGGCGTGGTCAATGTGGTCAAGGAACGACTTCCATCGGAAGAGGACTGAACGTGGAGAGGCTGATAGCTGGGTCCATGGCCGCAATAAGGAAGTGCAACCTTACTATGGGTAAAATAATTATTCCTCCACCTGGCAGCGAGGACCCACTGGAAGGGACTCTGTATTTTGCGGAAAAAAAAGTTTCCCCCTGACAGCTGGGACCTACCAGCTACATCTTCGCATGCAAGGATGTGCGTCCATATTACGGGAAAAAATGATTCTCCCCCCTGACCGCTGGGACCCACCATCAATAACTTCGCACACAAGGAAGTGCCTCCTTATCCTTCCTGAGAGTCAGGACCCACCTGGTCGAAGCGTACGTAGCGTTGTCATTCTGGTCGCGAACGTGTACGTACATACTTGTCGATCGGTCCCTCTGCAATGATGAACCGTGGCCGAGCAAGTAGCGGCACGTGTAGTAGTAGAGCCCCCGATGTAGCAGTTCAGGCAATCCAGTCAAAACCATGTACACGTACGCACAACCAGATGCCAAAAAATATGGCCACGTACATACATACGGGCGGGGTCTCGAATGCCTACTTGCGCACTTGTACGACCATGGCTCGTGTACATGGAGAGGCAACGGACTGCAAAAACGGCGTCCTGTTCATCGGAAGCCAACCGGCTGGGTTGGAACAGAGAAACTGCGTGGTGTTCATGGGGAGGCAACAAAATGGGCCGTGTTCATCTAGAGGCAACGAAATACGTCGTGTTCATCGGGAGCCAACCGGCTTGGACGGAACAGCCGAAACGAGGTCTGGCGTACCGCAGAACGGAGGAAACAGGCCTTCTGTTCGACCGCGTATGGACGAAACAGGGTCATGTTCATCGGGAAGGGTCTGGCGTACCGCAAAACGGAGGAAACAGACTTGTGTTCTACCGTGTACGGTCAAAACGGGGTCCTGTTGATCGGGAGGGGTGTGGCGTACCGCAAAACGGAGGAAACGGACTAGTGTTGGAGCGCCTACGGTTGAAACGGGGTCCCGTTGATTGGGAGGGGTGTGGCGTACCGCAAAACGGGACTCCATGGGCTACTGTTCATCCACCGTCGACTTCCTCCAGTCTCCACCTGCTACTGTTTATCCACCGTCGACTTCCTCCAGCCTCTACCAGCTACTGTTCATCCACGGGGTCCTGTTCATCCAGCCTCCACCGGCTACTATTCATCCAGCCCTCCACGGGGTCCTGTCCATCCAGCCTCCACCGGCTACTGTTCAACCAGCACTCCACGGGGTCCTATTCAACCAGCCCCTCCACGGGGTCCTGTTCAACCAGCCCTCCACGTACGGGGTCCCTCCACCGGCTACTATTCATCCACCCCCACGCCTCCTCGATCGGGGTCATGTTCATCCAGCGGCAACGGCCTCTACTACCATAGGATACTGTTCATCCAACCCCCACCAGGAACTGTTCATCATGAGGCAGCTTCGATCGACTTCAGTTAGCGGCAGTAGTGAAGGAATCACTCGGGTTCAGTTAACAACAAGGGACCGATCGGGGTTCAGTAACGTAGCTAGTGCAATCGCTTGGGTTCAGTTAGAGCACAATGCCTCGCACACACGCGCGTACGTGTACGAGAGAAACGCGCAAACCTCCGTGCATCGCTCGGCCCCGACCACCCACCGTAAGCGGAAACTCCCCGATATTTTCCTCGCCCTCGCTTCTACCACGATTTTTTCTGTCATGGACGGCCCAAAGAATGTCATGCAGGTGCGTCTCCGGCCCACCCAGGACGAAACGCCCATTTTATGTCATGATTTTTTGTCATAGAAGTAGGAGCCCACCACATCTATGATGATACCGCGTTTTTTCACAGTTATCTTCATAGAAGTGTCATAAGCATGACAGAAAAAATTCGTTCGGCCCAAAATGTCATGGATGTGTCTTTTTTTTGTAGTGCTACTTTTACAGAGTGGCGCACGATTTTAGGGAACGTGCCAAAACACTGAGGAAAAGAAAAGGTGCACTCGGCCAATGCCCATAGTTGGCATGACACCAACCAATGGCAAATCCTATTGCTTTATGGCCTCCAAGTCCAACATGGCAACCTCCCGATTGCCATGCAGAAACCTATGAAGACGCGCCTGTTTCGTTCTTTCCAGATAGACCACAAGGTGTAGATGATCTTGCCGCTTCGTCGCCGACGAACATTTTTTTGCTCATTTGCAAGCAAATTTTCCCACCCACCAAACACGCCCCCCAGCTCAAGCAAGTAGATTGTCCAAGAGTTTACCTGGTTCTAGACCGCGACCGAGAAGGGATAATCCTTGCAAAGGTGGGCTGCCATTTTAGGCTCCTGAAAGCATAGTTGGCATCTCGGGTCGTGCGGCCAACCCCTCAGAGCCAGCCTGTCAGCGGTGAGGATTCTTCCATGTAGGAGAACCCACACGAAGAATTTGCACTTACGCTCTACATGGGCAAACCAGGCCTTGGAATAGTCAAACCTCAGATGGGAGCCGAAGAATTGTGTCGCGTAGGCCGATGCCAAAGCGTAAGCTCCATTAGCGGTCAGGTTCCAAGAAATGCCATCCTCTTGGATCGGTAGAAGGGAAGTCTGATTGACACACTCCCATAGGGTGTCAAATTCTCCCAGCTGGTGTAGGGTCTGGAGGCTGGCCACCGCACGAATCCAGTTGTCGTTGGTTAGCCCATCTTGCACCCTCATGTTCTTTCTAGAAGCGATCTTGAAAAGCGTAGGTGCAATAAGCTTTAGGGGGCTCTTTTGCTCTAATTGTCATGCAAGAAAAGGGCCTTGTGCCCATTACCCAGGGTTATGGTGGTGCAAGCTCTAAAGAGGTTCATACTCGCCTAGTCGCACAGAAGCTCAGTACCCACCCATAGTCTCTCAGGGTCCGTCCATTGCAACCAAGGCCAACGGAGACGAAGAGCGTGGCTAAATCTCTCAAGGTCCGCAAGTCCGAGGCCGCCCAAATGCCTCAGAGACAACCTTCCAGTTAACCAAGGAGTGTCCGCCTGATGTTTGCTCTTGGTCCTCTTTTGCCAAACAAAGGAACACATGATTTTATCAATCTTCTGCAGAATCCACTTGGGTAGGTTGAGAGCAGATATGTGGAAAGTTGCCATGGCAGTGAGAACGAATTGCGTAAGGGAGACCCTGCATGACATATTCAGGAGCTTTCCTTTCCAACTAGGCAAATGCCCCACAATCTTGTCGATGAGGGATTGAAGGTCAACCCTCCGTGGCCGGTGGAAGTGCAGGGCAATCCCAGGTAACGGCCCAGGAAGGTGGCAATCTTGGCGGGGAATATTGAGAGAACATCCTGGAGGTCAGTAACACTTCACCTAATCGGCAAAAGTTCGATCTTGGACAAGTTAGTGATGAGGCCGTTACCCTCCCCGAAGGACCTTAGGATGGCGGAAATTGCCCATAGCTCCACCTTGTCTGGGTTGGCGAAAATGCTAGTGTCATCCACAAAGGGAGAGAGATGATGCATCTGGCAGATCAAGCGCGAATGGGCTTGAGGATGCCCTTTTGTGAGGCTAGCTGAAGAATAGTCGTAGTGGGTAAATGGTCAAGATGAAGACTGATGACCCAGAAGTATAGGGGATCAATCGTAGTCCTTTCGATAAGTAAGAGTGTCGAACCTAACGAGGAGCAAAAGGAAATGACAAGTGGTTTTCAGCAAGGTATTTTCTGCAAGCACTGAAAGTAAGGTGATAGATAGTTTTGTAGCAAGATAATTTGTAACAAGTAACAATAGTGAATAGTAGCAAAGATGCAGCAAGGTGGCTTGTACTTCTCCATCGTATCTACTTTTCCAAACTCTTTTGCTCTTGTATTGGTCTCTAATTTGTCTGTTTTGAATGGAACTAACCTGGACTGATGCTGTTTTCAGTAGAATTTCCATGGTGTTATTTTTGTGCAAAAATCAAAGTTCTCGGATTGACCTGAAAATTTATGGTGAATTTTTGTGCAATATATAAAAAATACTGGCGGAAAAAGATACTAGAGGGGGGCACCCAGGAGCGACAATCTCTAGGGGCACGCCTACCCCCCAGGGCGCACCTCCTAGGCTTGTGGGCACCCTGGACCTCCGGCAACCCTAACTCCAACTCCATATATACCTATTCATGGAGAAAAAATCAGAGAGAAGGATTCATCGCATTTCACGACACGGAGTCGCCGCCACCTCCAGTTCTTCATCGGGAGGGCTGATCTGGAGTCCGTTCGGGGCTCCGGAGGGTGGAATCCATCGCCATCATCATCATCATCATCAACCTTCCTCCATCACCAATTCCATGATGCTCATCGCCGGGAGCGAGTAATTCCTCCGTAGGCTTGCTGGACGGTGATGGGCTGGATGACATTTATCATGCAATAGAGTTAGTTTTGTTAGGGCTTGATCCCTAGTATCCACTATGTTCTGAGATTGATGTTGCTATGACTTTGCTATGCTTAATGCTTGTCACTAGGGCCCGAGTGCCATGATTTCAGATCTGAACCTATTGTGTTTTCATGAATATATGTGTGTTCTTGATCCTATATTGCAAGTTGTAGACACCTATTACGAGTTATGATCCACATACCCCAAGGTGGCAATAATTAGGATTCTTTCCGGTGATTACCGTAGTTTGAGGAGTTCATGTATTCACTAAGTGCTAATGCTTTGTTCCGGTTCTCTATTAAAAGGAGGCCTTAATATCCCTTAGTTTCCTTATGGACCACGGTGCCATGGGAGGGTAGGACAAAAGATGTCATGCAAGTTCTTTTCCATAAGCACATATGACTATATACGGAATACATGCCTGCATTACATTGATGAATTGGAGCTAGTTTTGTGTCTCTCTAGGTTATAACTGCTACATGATGAATATTATCCAACACAATTATCCATCGTTGATCCAATGCCTACGAGCTTTTTAGGTATTGATCTTTGCTAAGTTACTTTTGCTATTGTTGTTGCTGCTGTTACAATCACTACAAAACTGCTACTGTTACTATTGCCACTGTTACCATTACTTCCATACTACTTTGCTACTAAAAACTTTGTTGTAGATATTAAGTCTTTCATGTGTGGTTGAATTGACAACTCAACTGCTAATACTTTCAAATATTCTTTGGCTCCCCTTGTGTCGAATCAATAAATTAGGGTTGAATACTCTTCCCTCGAAAACTATTGCGATCCCCTATACTTGTGGGTTATCAGTGGCCTAATCCTTTTGGTAGCAAAGGACAAACCGTAAAGGTCTCTTATATAAAGCAAAGTGCTCTCGAGGACACATGGGAATTATTGTCTAGTCATGTTCATCATGTTTAGTTGATTCGTGCTCGCTACTTTGATAATTTGATATGTAGGTGGACTGGTGCTTGGGTGTTGTTCTTACTTGAACAAGCATCCCATTTATGATTTCCCCCTCTCGCAAGCATCCGCAACTACGAAAGAAGAATTAAGATAAATCTAACCATAACATGAAACATTGGATCCAAATCAGTCCCTTACGGAATAACGCAAAAACTAGCTAGGGTTTAAGCTTCTATCACTCTAGCAATACATCATCTACTTATTACTCCATAATGCCTTCCCTTAGGCCCAAGTATGGTGAAGTGTCATGTAGTCGACGCTCACATGACACCACTAAAGGAAGCAAAACAATACATTTATATCATCAAAATATCAAACGAATACCAACGTCACATGATTACATATAACAAGACTTCTCCCATGTCCTCAAGAACAAAACTAACTACGCACAAATCATATTCATGTTCAAGATCAGAGGGGTATTGGATATGCTTGACGATCTAAACATTAATATTCCACCAAATAAACCAACTAGCATGAACTACAAGATGTAATCAACTCTACTAGCAACCCACGAGTACCAAATTGAGGTTTTGGGACAAAGATTGAATACAAGAGATGAACTAGGGTTTGAGATGAGATGGTGCTAGTGAAGATGTTCATGAAGATTGGTCCTCCCATGATGAGAGGATCGTTGGTGATGTCGATGGCTTCGATTTTCCCCTCCTGGAGGGAAGTTTCCCCGACAGAATCACTCCGCCGGAGAGCAAAAGTGCTCCTGCCCAGGTTCAGCCTCGATACGGCGGCGCTTCATCCCAAAAGTCTTACTTTCATTTTTTTCTAGGGCAAATGGCTTCATATTGCAGAAGATGGGCACCGAAGGCCTGCCAGGGGCCCCACAAGCTCGATAGGCGTGCCCCCCTGAGCTTGTTGCTCCCTGGTAGCCCCCCTCCTGGTATTTCTTCTGCAAATATTTTTATATATTCCAAAATAATTCTCCATAAATTTTCAGGTCATTTGGAGTTTTGCAGAATAGCTATCTCTGATGTAGCCTTTTCCAGTCCAGAATTCCAGTTGCCAGCAATCTCCCTCTTCATGTGAAATTTGCAAAATAAGATAGAAAAGGCATAAGAATTGCATCATAAAGTGAAATAAAAATCCAAAACATAACAAATAATAGTAGGAAAACATGATGTAAAATGGACGTATCAATTCCCCCAAGCTTAGACCTCGCTTGTCCTCAAGCGAAAGCCAAAATCGATAATCATGACCACGTCTTTAGAGAGAGAGAGAGGTGTCAATAAAACAAAATACAGACATGAAGGCATCACGATCATTATCATAGCAGCAATATGTCATCATAAAACTTCTCGTGGTAAAGTAACAATTCATTCACAAGCTAAAGTATGAACCATAAACTTCATTGGGAACTAACAAATTATGATCTCAGTCATTGAAACAATCACAATCCATCATATTTTTGGAAAGAGTCTATGTAAGAGCTTCATTTAGTGCTCCATGATTGCTGACACTCACGGCATATTTATAGAGCAAAAGTTTCGGTCAAACACATAGAAAGATAGGGGTTTATAGTTTCACCGCTCAACTTATTTATCTCGGGGATAATGTCAACAATAATAACTCATGATCATGTACATCCAACTGGATACACACACACAAACACACCATTTTACTAGATTTTGTATATAGCGTTACTATGGGGTGTAGAATAAACTATTCTACACTCATGCTTAGAATAGTGTTACCCTATATATATATATATATATATATATATATATATATATATATATATATATATATATATATAAGGAAAATCCATCCTATCACCTGGGGGTGGTTACCCCACATGTCCCATATACTACCATGTGGTAGTATATACTCTACTTTATGATTTTAAGCATGTTCATATACTATATATAAGATACTCCAAAGTGAGTTACATGAAAAAATTGCAAGTTGGACCATGGTTCTATTATATTTGTGAAATACGTACATATTTGTACGTAAAAGAGAGCATGCTCAAAATACGATACATACTACCAAAAAATAGTATATATACTACCTAAACATTCTTATATACTACATACTACGCATACATACTCTCCGATTTGATAGATACTACATACAATATACAAAACTCAAGTGGTGGTAACTACCACTGGTGGTAGATAAAATTTGTCCTATATATATATATGTATATATATGTATATATAAAGAGAGAGAGAGAGAGAGAGAGAGAGAGAGTATATAGAGCGAGAGAGCGAAATAGGGATGAACATTATTGACTCCTGCATAAAAGTAAATACAGGAAAGTAAAAGATAGGCCCTTCACAAACGGAAGGAGAGGTAGTCATGCGTTTTTTATGTGCAAGCTCTTACTGGAAAGGAATGTCACTTTATATTGCCCCTTGTGATAGCAAACTTTATTATATAGTCCGTCGCTTTTATTTCTTCATCATCACAAGTTCGTACAAAGCTTATTTTCTCTTCCAATAAAAGATCATACATATTTAAGAGCATTTTTTTATTGCTTTGTGCACCGATGACAACTTACTTGAAGGATTTTATTCAATCCATAGGTAGATATGGTGAACTCTTATGGCAAAAGACTGCGTTTAAGGGTTTTGGATGCACAAGTAGTATCTCTACTTAGTGCGAATTTTGGCTAGCGAAAGGTCCTAGACAAGAACCACATGTTAGAGGATCCATGACAATATAACTTCTATGTGAATATAAGCAAACATAACTCATTATGTTTTCTTTCTTGTCCAACATCAACTATTTGATATAGAATATTTAATGGGGGCTCACAATCATAAAAGATGTCCCGGATAGTATATTTATATGTGAGACCTCCCTTCCTTTACTACTTTTTCATGAATCGCACCAGTGACCAATGCTATGTTTGTTAGCTTCCAGCAAATTTTATCAACTATACTTATTTTTTGTGAAGTCATTAGTCCCCATGGGATTAACATATGATCTTTTCGTTCTTTATTTAATTTCATTGCTAAGATTGAAACAAGAAAGTAAAGCAAAACTCAAACTACTCTTTATTATATAACTCTCACATGATTACGTAGATAGATAAATCATGAAACAAGCACTCAAAACTAGATCATACTAAAACTTTATTCTTCTAAATACGAAATAACTAAGGAACAAACTAAGATAGATAATGATGATAAAAGTGATGGTGATACGATACCGGGGCACCTCCCCCAAGCTTGGAACAAGCCAAGGGTGGTGCCCATACACATGTACTCAAGTGTCTTTCTTCGATGATGGTGGTGGTGAGGTGGTGGGCTTGTCTTTCAGCTTCAATAGGTACTCCAAATTGTTGTTGATCCTTCGCAGAGCATGATTTTGTTCCTCCAATAAGATCACCTCATGAGTGAGAGATGTATTGTGAGCACAAATTGCTTCAAAAACCTTTAATGTATCAATTTCATATGGAGGGAGATTATGATAAAGGGTTTGTAGAATGTCTCCCTCTTATGTAGTCTCTCCTTTGGGCATGGATTGGCCTCCTCTTCATGGATTTGGCTTCCCGCTGCCTCTTTAGCTTCCCCCTGCTTACCGGTGTCCTCCTCCCCTGACGACCACTCGTAATACACCTGCTGAAAGGGCATTTGCCCGACGAAGGTTGCATGATATGGTGCTTGGTACGGAGCCTTTGGGGAGCCATGGCGATCTAGATCCGTCAGAAAAACAACCCAAAACAAGAACAGAGAAGAAACTTGCGATATGGTGGTCAAAACAGCGAGGAGTATATATAATAAATTATTTCGTGCAGGACAAGTAATCTGGGAGAAAACGGAGTCGGGAAAGTCCTTGAGGGAACCACAAGCTTGGTAGGTGCGCCTAGGGGGGTAGGGCACGCCCCCTGAGCTTGTCGCTTCCCCGTGCACTTCCCTGATTGTTTATTATTTCCCTATTTTTAATATATTTCGAAATGAACAAAAAGTGCTTTTATGGAACTTTCGGAGTCGTCCATGTACCTACTCCTTTTCAGGGTTCTAGAGCGTATCGGAAGGTCTCTTCTATGTGCTCCTCCGGTGTCACCACTTGAATAATATTAGTTTCAACATTAATGGGCGTACCTGAGATATAATGTTTAATTCTTTGCACATTAACCACTCTCGGATTAGTGCCTTTGGCACTATTGATGTTGATAGCTCTGGAGCGATAAAGTTCTTCGACGATATATGGTCATTCCCATTTTGAGAGAAGTTTTCCTGCAAAGAATTTGAAACGAGAGTTGTACAAAAGAACTTGATCTCCTACTTAAAATTCCCATTTTTTGGAATCTTTTGTCATGCCCTCTTTTAATTTTTTCTTTAAACAACTTGGCATTTTCATAAGCTTGTGTCCTCCATTCATCTAGAGAGCTAATATCAAATAACCTCTTTCCACCGGCAAGTTTGAAATCATAATTAAGTTCTTTAATTGCCTACTAAGCTTTATGTTCTAAATCAACAGGTAAATGACATGTTTTTCCATAAACCATTTTGTATAGAGACATTCCCATAGGGTTTTTATAAGAAGTTCTATAAGCCCATAATGCATTATCAAGTTTCTTAGACCAATTCTTTCCGGATCTATTAACGGTATTTTTTCAAAATTAATTTTATTTCTCTATTACTCAATTCAGCTTGACCACTAGACCGAGCATAATAAGGTGATGCAATTATATGGTTGACATCATACTTAGCAAGAAGTTTACAAAATGCACCATGAATAAAATATGAACCACCATCAGTTATTAAATATCTAGGGACTCCAAACCTTGGGAAAATAACTTCTTTAAGAGTTTTAATAGAAGTGTTATGATCAGCATTACTAGTTGGAATAGCTTCGACCCACTTAGTAACGTGATCAACGACAACTAAAATATGAATATACCCATTAGAGGAAGGAAAATGTCTCATATAATCAAAACCACATACATCAAATTCAATAACAAGTGAATAATTCATAGGTATTTCCTGACGTGTACCAATATTATCAATTCTTTGGCATTCATCACAAGATAGGACAAATTTACGTGCATCCTTGAAGAGAGTAGGCCAAGAAAAACCAAATTGTAATACCTTATGTGCAGTTCTGTCTCCAACATTGTGTCCCCCATATGCCTTGGAGTGACACTTCCGAAGGATTTGTTCCTGTTCATGCTCAGGTACACAACGTGTAATAACACCATCTACTCCTTTATATAGACTAGGTAATTGCATGTGCGTTGCTACGGGGACATGCATATTCTAGCAGCTCGAAACTAATCGTGTCTAACATATACCTTAGTATTACCTCGCATATTAGACGGTACTATTAGTTTATTACCTTCTTCTTCTTCCACCCATTATTTTCTTCTTCCACCCATCATTGGCTTATCCTGCTTGCAATCTCCATTCCACTCTCACCTACACACTTTAAATTTCAAACACACACTATGAACATGGCGCTAATTGAAATAAGCATTTAAAAGACTGCAACTAATCAAATGCCTAAAATGGTAATGAGCTGGTAGCGTGCCACACACCATGCAACTTTGAATCTCACCACCAAAAATGCGCCATCATCATGAACCATTTGAAAGAAAGCCATAAGCCACACCACAAGGCCACACATGGATCCCCGACTATCTTGCATGCGCCCAAGCAACTAGCATGGTTGCGGCCCCTGTCCTAGAGAGAGAAATTAAGCAGATGCAACCCTAAACTTCATCTTCAAATTTGTTTCAGCTTCTCCACTAATGAGATCATCATGCTAATAATTTCTTGTTGACACTCAGCAAGGCCTTGTTTGTAACATTATTAGTTGGCTCTACTGAATTCTTGGCATAATAATTTTTAAAGATATAATTTGTCTGTCCAGTAAAATTTCATTACCCCTTGCATAGTTATACATTACCAAAAAACATTTAAAATAATATTATAGAAATCCTTGAATTTCTACAGTAGATGACCACTCAAGCAACACTAAAATCTTCTTGCCTCAAGCTTCCAAATCTTCTTGTAGTAATAAAAAGTATCGACAAAAGATGATAGATCACACGAGTGGTAATGCCATTCACAGCACCGAAAAGGAGGTTTGGTAGGTCCTAAGGGAACAACACCTTTCCATGCTACATGTTGTCGGGGCGTGCGGAGTAGCTTTATGCCGTCAAGCCGTATACCCAACTCCAGCCCCCATGCCGCGTGCCATGGTTTCTTCCAAAGCACCTGGTGAGCAACGACAACCGGAAACACCGCCACGCTCGCTCTGTAGCATCCGGCCTCTCCTGCGTCTAGCTAGCTTTTGCTGTCACGATTGCTTGCAGCCATATGACAACAAAGACAAAACTGAAAATTCACAAAGGAGAAGGGATGAAAAAAACACCAGATCTGAATCCCTTAACTCACATAAACATATGTCCTTCGTGTCATATTTTCTAATTCACAACGATCCCGAAGACACCTCCATACATTACATGTGCGTACTCATGTCATGGGCGTGGGGGTCTTCGATTATGTCGACATGGAGGCAGAGAAGAGGGCATGATCGTGGCTGTTTTGTAAATGTTCATCATCTTGCAAGGCTAGCTTTAAAAGGGGGAAATAGACATTTACTGTTACGTTGCTTATGTTGTCCGTGCAAGAATTTGTTCAATTAGGAAAACTCTCTCCGCATCCAACGTGTTTTTTCACGGTTGTCTTTATAAATGTTCCTAATTTAATAAAATCTTTAGGTTCATTTTTTGTAGTTCTATTTTTTTTAGTAATTTATGCCCTATTTAGAAATTGACATATGTCCCAAATTTTACCCGCTTGGCACTAGATTTTGCCAGAAAATAAAAATAAGAACATTCTATAGTGTAACTCTACGTGTGGTTTCTATTTTCTCATCTAGGATGCAAATGGCCATATGTTTTGATGACATACACTACCTTGAACACTCCTGGGGAAGCCTCCGATCTTCTCTAGATCGAACGATGATGGTGTTTTGACATCATGCTCCCCCTTGAGGGCGTCGTTCTTGGAGTGGCCACCAGCTAGAGGCACCAGTATGCGTGTGGATGGTGGAAGACAACAATGTTGGCATCGGGGCTTCTATGGCAACGGCAGTGTGGCGAGCGATGTCGGGATCGCGGCATGGTTGTGCTAGCCTGCTCTTTTCCGACGTGTTTGTGGGTTCGTTTGCTATCGTAAAGTCGGAGCTGCTATGCGGCGGGTTCGGGCGGCAATGATGACGGCGGCAAGTGGTATGTTAGATGACATTACACAACACTAGCCTTGCATAGTTATCCTTCGTAGCTCACCGGCAGAATCGGAGTTGTGTTCTCCCTGTCGCGGGTGGCTGGGTGATTGGCATGGATCTTCATGTGGCTTCGCAATGACTTCTACGGCGCTGTGGGCGGGTTGGGGGTTGTCTGCGGTGAACTTAAAGTTGCTTGCTCATATAGAAGGTACGGCGATGACGCTTGCTCGGGGAGAAGTGACGATGATGATGCCTTTGTGCTACCTTGATGAGGTTTTGTTTGTAGGATGTGTGTGAGGTATCTTGTGTGCCGCTCGTAAATTATGATGATTTTCACCCGATTTTCGGTTAATTAATTATGCAACTCTCTTCTTAATCGATGGATGAGCTAAATCATTAGGTTCTGTTTGAAATAACATATAGCACACACTACACACTTCTAAACCTTTCAGGATAGGAGCGAAACGATGCATGCATGCCGCTCCCTCCTGAGACGAAAAGGTGTTTGCTCTCCACTTTTTGGTATGTCGCGGTTTGCCAGTGCACAAACAACCGGAACCTGGTGATCCAATGCTGGGAAAGAATTGACTTAGACTAAGCGAGTCAATCTACAGCCGCTTGCCTGCCAGTGCAATAGTTGCATCCTTTTGGCGGACCCTGGGCCCTGACGACGAGACCGGATCGTGAGTTTCCATGGCATGCCTTAGAGAGAGGCGCACCTTCCAGCTCAAAAAGAAAATAAAGAGAGATAGGCGCGCTAGCTGTCACGTCTTTGAGGGCTTTCCCAAAGGGAAAAAACGCCGAAACGCACGTGCATGCATGTCCGGAAAGGATGTGACTCTCGTCTCTTTCTCTCCTTTTTTTCGTTTTCCATGTTTTCTCTCCTCTCGTTTAACTAATACAAAATTAAGTCACTTATTTTAAAACGGAGGGAGTATTTTATTAGTTAGTCACATATTTGGTCATGCAAGGTGATAGCAAGAAAACAAAAAGGAGGACCCTCTCTTTTTGTCAGCCGTCAAAGCAACTAGCCACAAATGATCCATCACTGTAATAACCACCGTTTGACGATTTTGACCGAGAAAGGCAATCCAGTAGGTCGCCATCCCTCGCGCAACCGGCATAATATTTGACAATACTGAGGATATCACTTATCGTTTACATCTCAGTCGGCTGGGAATTAGAGATTAATCTGAAATTGAATGATTAATCCATTTTATCGGTTGACTATTAATCAGCCATTTTTATTTTACAAATCTCAGGTTCCAGCACTAAAATATGCTATATTCAAAACATTAATAATATTGGGCAGATGTGTTAACTTGATTCCTTGCCTTTGAATCCTCGTACAATGATTAAAAATAGGACAAAATATAAACAAACATAGTTGTTGCACATAGTGCTAGAAATATGCTCGGTTTATTAGTAGATTCCCGATAAATAGCTTGTCAGAGTGATAAATCGGCCCAAATCATAAAGGTGATGATATGGCATAATCTTATCGGTCACCCCACCGAGTAGCGATAAATCCATCGGCTGACTTTTTTGAACAATGATATTTGAAGACCACTTAAAATCCAGCCCGCAAGACTTCATATTTGACGGATGTGGGGATATTTGGAGGACAGCTCCTCCTCGGCGCTCTTTGTGCCACCAAATATCCATTAGCGCGAGATCGTTATTTCTGTCGCCCCTCCGCTCGCTCGCGTGGCTCGTACCGATTGGGTGACATCTGCTCGCTCGCTTGCAGGAGAGGTTGACTTGGCTAAAAAAATACTGGAGAGGTTGACCGATGGACCAATTGGCTGGTCAGCCGTTGACTTTTTGAGGGGAAAAAGTTCAAAATACAGAGAGTTCGAAAAAAATCACGAATTTTAAAAAACGTTCAAGAATTCGTAAAAAGTTTAAGAATTTGATAAAAGTTTGGGAACTCATGAAGTGTACAAGAATTTAAAAACACGAAATTCAGAAAAAGTTCATGAAATTTCAAAAAAAAAATGCAGACTCGAGTGCGAAAAAGGTTCACGGATTTGAAAACTTTGCTGTTTGAAAAATAGTTCACGGATTTGAAAAAGTTCACGAATTTGGAAATAGTTCTTGAATTTGAAAAAAGTTTGAAGATTTGAAAAGTTCATGGTTTGAAAAAGTTCATGGATTTGGAGATTTTGAAAGAGTTTATGAATTTGAAAAAGTTTGGTGGATTTGAAAATAGTTCATTGATTTGAAAAAGTTCATGAATTTGAATTTTTTTATGAGTTTGGAAAAAGGTTCACAAGTTTGAAAAAAAACTCTTTGTTCAAAACTGTTCTAGAATTTGAATTTTTCACTGTTTGAAAAGTTCACGAATTTGAAAAGTTCAAGGTTTGAAAAAGTTCATGAATATGGGAAAAAGTTTGCGGATTTATAAAATGTTCATGAATTATTCAAAAGTTTGCATCTTGAAAAAGTGCATGAATTTGAAAAACAAATAGAAAAAAATCGCAAAAAATGGCGATTGTAAATAAGTTTAGGAATTAGAAAAAAACTCATGGATTTTGAAAAAAAATCTTAAAACTGAAAACAGTTTGCTGATTTGAAATATATTCAAGCATTTGAAAAAAGTTCACGAAATTAAGAAAAGTTTCAAATTTGAAAAAAATCATGAATTCTAGAAAATTAAAAGTACATGAAATTTAAAAAGGGAAAAGAAAATGAAAAGAAAGAGAAAAACATTAAAAATAAATAAAAATCAAAGAAAAATGGCCAAACAAAATTTAAAAAAGAAAGAAAAGAAATCCAGATATGGAAGGCACTCTGTTTTTTACACAACAAGAGGAAAAGGAACTGGTACGTTTTCTTGGGTGGTTACGCGGTTGGAACTGAAACCACAGGTTTTGAGTTCGAATCTTAGATCACACACTATTTTTTGAAATGTTGAAAAAGTTAAATAGGTCGAGCCTAGGACGGAGGGGGGGGTGCGCCAATCTGTAGAATACCCCATAGCCGGCACTGAGGGCACTAAATAGGAACTGGGTATTTGAAGTGCACTTCATTCCGAAATGGTTTGGCACGACTGAGATTTTCCTCGTGCCACCGCCTTCCTTCCCTTGTGATATCGCCGCATGTGACCGCTTTCGGACATCCCTAGTCCATGCTGATGACGCCATTGATGCCGCCTCGACCCCCGTATCCCAGTCCATCAGTATGGATTCGGATCCTGTAGCTTCAATGGTTGTTGCACCTGATGCGCCTCCTACGGCTGCCCGCCACCGGCTAGGACAGTACCTCATTCACCTTACCGGTGACAAATCGAGCACAGAGGTGACAAACCCTATGCCGCCACCTGCAACCGCCGTTCCCCTCAGGTGTCGCAGCGGTCCGTATCGAAGAGATGGAGGAAGAAGACGGGGTACGTCGCACCCTTTCCAGTCCTGCAATTATCATAGTCAACAGCTAAACTCAAGCGCCTTCCCAGTCTGACACAAGAGCAGAAATGCTAATGAGGTAAAACAATCCCCTTTTTGCCTTGTATTTGGGTTGGCTCAATTGAACGCAATGTGGTCGTGCAAAAACGGTGCACAATGTACAATCTTTGAGGTGTACCGAGGATTTTATGAATTTTGGTTTGGGGGGGGGGCGATGGTCAATGATAGATTATTTCTCCATTAGTATGATGGGTGATTCCATCGACACTAACGGTTTCAACCTTGATGGCACATCATTCTCGCATTTTAATTAATTGGATGTTGGACGATCAAGATACATAATTTGATAAATTACATCCCTTCGACTCGTCAAGGAAGAAGCAATTTAGGATGGAAACTACACCGTGGATGAGGATATTCCTCTTGTGAGGGGATGTCAAGAGATCACTCTCGACGCGGTCGTCGGGAAAGATCAAACGAGGTCTAAGCATTGAAAGCACATCGAGAGTGTTTCAAACATCACCTTGAGCGTCCAACGAATCGTACCCTCAAATCTCTCACAAACAGGCGGGGTAGTGAAGGGCGGGTTGTTTGGAGAAGTGAAACACCACACTCCTCCTAGCGATGCCACCATTGACCAATATGTAAGCAATTTTCTTATATTTTTATTCCCACATTTGCATCACTTTAGCATTTTTCATCTATTTGAGATTTTTTTTAGGATCATATATACTAAGAGAGGTACTAACTATTGGCCAAGTCGAATGGCAAATCATTTTTCCTCCAACATTGTTGTAATCTGCTGGAAGGCAACGATAAATGGAAAATGAGGAATGATGAGGCCTCTCTAAAAAATAGGTATTGCAGCAATTCCTCTCTGGAGATGGATGACAATAAAGATGATATTGATGGAGAGGAATGGGTTTATAGGCCCACTCCGTCATCTAGCACGGGTTGGTCTGACTAGAGAGAGGGAGCCAAGGAGATGGTCAAGACAGAGGATGAGTTGGAGGTGATGAAAAACAAGATAGGCGACTTGATGAGGATAAGGAACAAGTATGTAAAGAAGAGGAAGCAAGAAAAGACGAAGATTGAGGAGATGAAGATCCAAGAGAAGAGGATGAGGTGCGATTCTACGCAAGAGAGTAGATAGTGTCAGAAAGAGAAGGGGGCGTGTAGGCTCCAAATGATGTGAAACGTTCAATTTTGAAGGCAATCGAGGTGTTTGAACGAGGAAAATAAAAACGGAGGCAGGGATATAGCGAATCGCGACCACGTGAGCTCATAAGGATTGCAATTTTACCCACGGGTATGGGTACCCGCGGATACCGTACCCGCATGGGCAGGGTATGAGCACAATTTTATACCCATGGGTAGTATGCATACCCTACCCGTTAGGTCATGGGTAGGGCACGGGTATAGCCTTGTACCGATGGATGTACCCATACCCTACCCATTTATACTGACACGTGTACCTTACCCGTGAAATGTGTTCTGAGATTGTGAACCTATGTTAAAGTTGTCACCCATCGTTAATTTGAATTGAGATAATTATTATGAACTCATCTATCTGTTACTGAGTTGAGATAAATATTTTTTGTCAAATATAATATCGATGAATGTGAAATTGTGAATAACTTGTGTATTATTTGATCTACCTGTTGGGTACCCAATAGGCATGGGTACCTGTCGGGTATGGGTACGGGTAAAGTTTCATACCCATGGGTACGGGTATGGATAAAATTTTGTACCCATTAACTACACAGGTATGGGTATGGTATTGCTCTACCCGCCCCATACCCTACCCATTGCCATCCTTATGAGCTCATCAATGGATGTTGCGACCAAAGCGACGTGTTGCTAGTACGGCAGGGGCGACGAATTGCTACAACCGGCTTTCGGCGGCGGTTACGACTGGCTACGACCATATTTGACAGTTGCTAAATTGATGTCACATGACGGAGCCGACAAGCGTCCACCACCCAAGCAGGGTGGTGGAACGTGCGTGGTGTATGGGTGACGGGGAATAGATTATAGAGTTTCCGACCTTTAAATTGTAAGCCTTAGGGCATGTACAAAGGCATCTGGTCAGTTGTCTGTAATAGAAGTGACGTAAGAAAATAAATGATGTGGGGACAGAGAGAGGGGTAAAAACGATCGAGTCTCCGCCAAAATATCGACGATCTATCCCCACCAAAACCGCTGCGTACAGATAGCATATTTGTTGTTGTACGAGTCTGTCGCTTGTCATGGACTGTTTAGATCTCTTGTTTTGTGGGCCAGGTATTTACGGGTGGTTGGAGTATTACAGCCGGCCTAACAGATACCCCTGTTGTGTGTTATATTTCTAGTAGTCTGTATAGATGTTGTGTACATACGGTATAGACACCAGGTGTCTGTACACAAGGGCTGTCTATAATACCATGACAAATCACATATAAACCCTACTATTGATGCACATTGCAACGCACTGTCTTGGGCTGGATCAAAAGCTCGTAGCTCGCGAGCTTAATGAGCGCTCGATAGTTCGGCTCGTTAAACTCATAGCCCGCTTCTTAATGAACAGAGCCAATCATTGATTTCAGCTTGCTAAGCTTAACGAATGAGCTAACGAGTTTCACCAATAGCTCGTTAAGCTCGTTAGTAACAACACAAAACATATTTTCATCTTATGTGACAAACTTTTTGTAGCACATCATCCTATCTATTCAATCTAATCGACAAAGAAGACAACAAACTAGTGCATTTATTTGTGTAGTCATCATATTTCATCTTAAAAACAACACCTACACACTCATCATGTAGAACACTGTCTATATGGTTGTCCGTAACTAACCGATATGGGTGGCGGCAGGCCCGCCGCGGGCGGCCGAAGCGAGGGATTGGAAAACAGAAAAAAAATCTTCAGAGAGAGAAACGGATTGTTACATGCACACCCCTCGTACAACGGGAGAAAGCACGTTGTTAAGGGCCGATTTTTATAGGAATAGACGCTCTTTAATTTTGCAGACGGACTGCCTTTTTTTAGTTAGACCTCTTTCAATGCAAAGGTACTTAGATGAGGTGCTAAGTGCATTAAATACCTTAGCAACTCAACCCCCAATGCATAGATGCTTAGCTTGTTGTTGCTAAGCACACTTTATTTAATGAGTTAGCACCTAAAGTCTTTCATGCATTGGTCAAATTGTTCCATTTAAGTGGTTTGTCTAGGTTCTCGCGCTTGGCATTGGTTTTTCCGGGATCATCAAAGTGCTCTCTCCCTTCTTAAATGTTATGACATGTCATTTTTTTTGCTTATGTGACATGTTTAGCACCTGTCCACGGCGAAGCACTGGGAAGGGCCTTAATCTCTTTCCTCCGTTGAGACAAAGATCTCACGTGACGTGCATTGCAGATGGCTGAGTGCCTGAGTAGATACCAACGTACACGCCCTTAGAAGTTAACCAGTCGAAAGTTTGTGCCGGCTGCCCGTTGCCGATCAGCAATGATCCGTTCGTCAGCGCCGCCATCAGCGCTCCACTGGAGGCCTGCGCGCACGTGCTGCATGCATGCCAGCCCGACGTGCGTGCACTCGCGCCAACACATATGGGCCGGTCCTGTCGCTCTAATTGCCCCACCACCTGAATTCGGCTCCCCGGCCCTACGCAGTTGTTGGTTCGATACATCTCCGCTGCCCTCATTTGCGTCGCGTAACAGATGGGCGCCAGCGACTCCCCCGGCCCGATGACCTCTCAGCACTTTTCCCGGCACGCACCACCTAGTGAGCGCGTACGGTTCCCTCGACCAGAGACAACGCCGTTGTTCACGAGCCACGACCATGAGTAGCGCACATAATAGCCGTCATCCACTTAGTACTGTATTAGTATAACCAATCAGCTTTTCGATTGCTGAGGTCTTCCGCCCTTCCTCTCTCTAATTAGCTATATATAGAGAGACACACTTAATCTACTAGTAATATACTACTACGAGTTCATCCAAATTAATAGGGGCGCTGACACTCGAACAAACAGTATACTTGCTACTAGTATAAACTGACACAAGTCTAAGAGCTAGCAGTATGGCAGCTGCTCGTCCGGCGCCGTTCCTCGACCACAATGCTGCTCAGCAGCTGGAGCGGCGGCTCCACTTCCACGCCGCCGTATACGTGCTGCTCGGCGCCTCCTATCTCCTCCGCGCCGCCGTCCCTCGCCTGGCCGACAGCCACCTCGCCGCTGGCATGGCGCTTTGGGCGGCTGCCCTCGCTCTCGCGCTGCTGTCCTTCCACCTCCGCCGGTTCCCGATGGCGGCCACGGCTGCCGCGCGCATTGCGCAGGTCGCGCTCAGGGCCTTCTTCTGATCGAAGCTTTGATTCCAACTGTCGAACGGAGAAGAAGAAGCTGTTGCACCTGTGTTGACTGTTGTGTGTGTTGACTGTACTAGTAGTATATATATTCACAACATTATGAATATTCAATTCCGACAAAAGTGCAATGCCCAACTAAAATGCTCGGGACGGGCGGGCAGGTTGAAGCCCCCAAAGCACCATAAAAATTCGGGCAAACATATACAAGCACATTATGCATATTCAGTTTCTCAAGACTGTGGCTCAACTCTTTTTTTTTTCTCAAATACGTACGAATATGCGTATCATTCATTAAAGGAACGAGGGGATAGACTTCCCAGAAACTCTGCAAGTTTACATAGTTACTTACGTGAACTGATCCGTTCACACCCATGCTCCCGATCTAATATATTACTCATGCACTACCCACAATGCTAATCCCGCTAAGAACCCATCGAGGCCCCCTTTTAGTAGTCCCGCTTGCCCCCAAGCCCCTCCTTCACTGTCGATCCTCCACGAGCTTACCCACAGACGGCGTTGCTCCATTGAAAACGATGTCATTTCGGTGCGTTCAGATCTCCCACATGCCCAGAAGACCCATAGCACGGTTGTTTCTTGGTTGGTCGCCCCTCCGCTCTTGCCTCGCGCACAAATCTCCGAGTGTCTCGCCATCCAGTGGTTCAAACTCCGGCCTCCCACTTGCCAAGCTAAATCGGTGCCACAGCTCCATAGAGAAAACACAGCCTAGAAGTAGATGATTAAGGGTCTCGTCGTGTTGATCTCAGAAAGGACAAGCCGTTTGGTGCGGCAAGCCGCGCCGAGCCAGTATGTCAGAAGTCCAGTACCGGTTATTGAACGCAAGCCATGCGAAAAAAAGGGCACCGCAACAATGCTTTCGATTTCCACGTAAACGCGGTCGTCGGCCAAACTTCAAGGCCGACGAACTAGGCAGTGTATGCCGACTGAACTGAGAAGCATCCGTCCTTCTCCCAAGCACAACCGATTCTTTCCTGGACTTCGGTGGTAAGCTGTACCTCCGCCACTCTCGGCCAAAGGTGCAGGAACTGTTGTATCGTGGCTGCAGTGAGGTCCGGGCCAATGCCCTCTACCCATGCATCATTTGTCAACGCGTCCACAACCGATCTTGTGTTCCTGCTGCGCTTCGGTATTTTCTCGTATATCAACGATGCCAACTTACAGATTCGGTAGCCGCCCATCCACATAGCCTCCCAAAAGAGTGCTCTGTCTGTTTCCCACACTAGCCTTGGTGGCCGCATGAAACAGGGCCAAGGATTCCTTTAGGACCTTGATATGAAACTCTGACCATGGTCGCTCTGCATCCGATCTCTGTAGCCATGGCCATCTAGCTTGTAGTGCTACATTCAACCATCTCAAATTTGGGACTCCCAATCCACCCGCCCATTTGGGCTTGACTCCTTTTTCATAGAAGAGGACAAAAGTTCATTTCATGGCAGCTATGCCCAATTAATATGCTCGGGACGGGCGGACAGGTTCGAAGCCCCGAAAGCATGATAAAAAATCCGGCAAATATAGAAGGCATAATGTAGTTTCTGCCTTTTGAGAAAGATCGAATCGATGGAACTTAATGAGTAGACTCCCAAAAATCCTAGCTGCCAGGGTCTTCCACCACTGTCGAGATGAGTTTATCGATACCAGGGATCATGGGGATCCCTGTTTATTTGTCCGGTCAAAGGCTAAAACACTTCAGAAGTCTTCACACATGGCTTAAATTTTTTTATCCAAGTTCAGGCCATCGAGATGGTGTAATACCCTACATTCTGGTACAATGTACCTTCACCTATTCGTGCATCATTGATTACATAATGGACTACTCTCTTTCTTTTCCTCTCTTTCTCCGTGTTTACAAAAACTCCCATTCTTTCAGGCTCGCCCCCCTCTTATATAGGAATCCGTGGGCACTACAACAGCCCCGCGCTCCCCTTGCCACAAGCGATCCCATTCATCCCGACCTATACTCATGCAGGCAATGGCGGAGCTAGAATAAAATGGTTGTGCGGGTCGACTTAGAGAAAGCTTAACATTTTTTCCTTCCATGGACCATTTAGCCCCTTTAAGCCCATCGGTTTGCAGCAAACCTGGGCGGGCCACAGCCTGGTTTTGCTTGCACTAAGCTCCGCCATTGCATGCGGGTATGTCGAATGTTAGGGCGGTGGATGCAGGATGTGTCGGCGAGACATGCTACCTTCAATAGGTCAAAAGTCAGGGAAAACGGCGTACCCCAGTCATAAAGGCCTACGCACGATAGGCCATCGTAGGTCTGCGGGTGTAGCCATTAAGCGCGCATGTGAACACAATGCTTGAAACGAAGTCAAGCTAGTCATAGTGGGAGTAACTTAGCTAGTAACATAGCGCACTCCGAGAAAATTTTGCTTATGTGGCAAGTAGTTAATGACAAGTGGTAACATAATATGTTACTGTAACATAGCGCTTTCCAAGACAATATGATTCTACAAGCTAATAAATGAAGCCATCTATGACACTACTACTATGTTACTTTGCACGACTAGTGTCGTATGCATGACACTAGTATAATTTACTCCCCACTATGAGCAGCCTCAAGGAGGTGTCGTCAAGCCAACCTTCTACTTTTTTGTTGTTTATCGGACCTGTCTTGGGGAACTTTTCCCGACACATCTCTTGTTCTCGAGGGGATGTTAAAAGAAGAGGGTGATCTCGACCGCTCCTTGTTGTTCTTTGCAAGCCATGTTGCCCTGGTGCCCGGGGTGCTCAGGGCGACCTGAGCACCAATTTCTTCTCTTCATGGGCTTCGACAGATCTCCTCGGCCCATCTTCTTAACGTGGCACGAGGGAACCCTTGTCCCATAACGCCGACGGTAGCCCTGACCCTACCGGCTAGAATTGATTTCAGGCGGATCGAGATGGAGGGGAGGGCAAAATTATATGCACTACAAAAAAATACACTTCCATGATGATACGTGTTTGTCACAGTAGGTCACGTTTTCTGTCATGCATGTACATCCATTACAAATTTATGACAGAATCAAGATAGTCATACCTGTGTGTCGTAGAAGTGTTCCATGACATTACCAAAATTATCATCACGGAAGTGTCCACTTCCATGACGATAAATCGCGCGTCACATAAGTGCTTTCGTCAAGGGTGACCGACACGTGGCATCCACCGTAACGAAACGCCGTTAAGCTATCGGGTCCGGTTTTGGATCCGATAACCCGTTAACAGCCCCGACCAATGGGGATTTTCCACGTGTAAAATCATCATTGGCTGGAGGAAACACGTGTCGGCTCATTGTTGGGACAGATGTCATCCACTCATTGGACCCAAAGCGCCTATGATACGCCGACACGTGGTACGGCCCAACAGAGGCCCATTCGTGTGAAAAGGCCGGCCCGTTTGACTTGGTCAAAAGGTGGCGGGCCGGCCCACGGCAAGCCTGTTAATGGCCTGTTCGCATATAGCCCATTTACAGCCCGCTATCCCAGGGCCCATTTACGGCCTATCCGAATTAGGCCCAGTAGCGTCATCTGGGCCATCCAATATAATTCCAGCCCGCTTTAACTTCCGGCCCATGTATGGCCCATGACGTCTTTCGGCCCATATGAGGCCCTTAGTAACCCTCGGCCCCTTAACGGCCCGTGGTAAAACTGGCCCGTAATGAACAGTGTATCACTTTATACCCATTAACGGCCCATTATTACGTTGGGCTGTTTCCAGCCCATGATATCTTTCGGCCTTCTCAGGGCCCATTTATTCTTGGGCTCATTTCCAGCATTCGGTTACTTACGGCCCGTTACTGTCATTTTCTGCTTGTGGGCCAAATTCAGCCCGTGGTTACAGTCGGCCCGTTTGCGGCCCGTTAATACGTTAGGCCGTTTTCATGTCGAAAAAAACCCGTTGGGAAATTTCCGTAGAGTTATCAAATACGGCCAATAAACGGCCCGTTATTGTCCACGAATAGTACGACCCATGATTGGCGAAATGATGATACGCCCCGTAGAAGGCCCATGGATCGTACGGCCCGTAAAAGGCCCATGGATCGTACGGCCCGTAGAAGGCCCATGGATCATACGGCCCGTATAAAAGGCCAATGGATCCTACGGCCCGTAGAAGGCCCATGGATCATACGGCACGCAGGAGGCCCATGGTTACAACAGTCTGTGTGTTGCCATGATTATTTTGGCCTAGTTTCCAAAAACAGGTTATTGTGGCCACTAGAAAAACACAGAAAAAGAACTGCAGTGACTACAAGCAAACAACTAAACAAGACAATAAGGAAATAAATAAGCAAGCAATTAACGCTAGCCTATTACCGCTATTACACATATTACATCCACTGGGCATCAAAGTTCGCCACCAGTGCAAATATAGGAAACAAAGCAGCATATTACATACACTGGCCGTCAAAATTGGCCACCAGTGCAAATAAACGCGGCAGCAAAACAAGAGCATAACTGAAACAACTTCATAAGAGCTCAAGAAACGTGGTATCCACCATGCTGGCAATAAGCTTAGCAAGCTTATTAGCTTTGTCCTGTTTGGCGCTAAAATTCTCCAACGCTTGCTGTTGCACCAGAAAGTATGCATCTGAATGCTCCAGGGACTTCCGCAGTCCTTCCGCTTCTTGTCGCAACACAACTGATCGATGTCTTTCAGCTTGTAGTTGAGACTCAAGAAACCGAACTGATTCAGACAGTGAGTTTGAATAGCTTGTGCAAGCGGTAGTGGCCAGTAACTCCAACACTAAACCAAGACAGGACTTTGGGGTTGTCTCACTGTCTTTGAGATAGTCTTCCTTAGCTGTTTTATCAGCTTTGTTGGAGACCAACAAAGATGTGTCACTATCCTGAACCTTATCTGCATTACTTCCTTTACCATTGCTTAATAAGGCACTCTTCCCCAATATTTTGTCAGCATTCTAAAAGAAGAAACAAGCAGACACATAACAGTTTAGCATGTACTAGTATATGAAACTCATTTCGGTGAACCAGTTCATTAGTAAGGTGGACAGGATTAAACTACCAAGTCTTCTATTGCCAAGTACTAGTACATAATAAAAGCATCAAACAAACATATGTCTATGTCCTATGGTCACTGCATTGTCTTCCCAAATCAAAATAGAGACGCGGTTCAAATCATATCAGTTCAAGACAAAGCAGCAGTGAAAGAATACAAAGCGTGGGAAACTACACGGCACACCAAGATTTCAGATGGGTACCATGGGTCTACATGTACAACAACACTATTGGCTCTGTTGTGATGCTAGTAATGTGCATGATATGAGAAGTCAACTGTATACACAATTGAAATTGAAATCAACAGAGCTATTGATAAGAGCAAGCCTGTTAAAGAAACATGCGTGAACATACCTGCTGTGCCATTGAAGTTTCGATTGGATCCTTCAATTTAAAAATAAGTTTGTATGAGTAAATACAATGATACAAGAGCAAAGCAGTATGCATGATAGCAATCATAGTTAAAAAAGGCGCGCCTGGGCTCTAGGCGTTGGCGAAACACATTGCGCATAACTACGCTTAATCTGTGCATAACTGCGCATAAGCATGCGCTTTGGTCAGTAAAGCGCAAGGCGGTGGCAAAACGCACAATTAACGCCTAGCGCTTTTTTGAACTATGATATCAATGGAATATTAAATTAGAACAGTTGTTCTTCAGGTTTAGGCACTTGTTCTACATGAACAGAGTACAGTAAGACGCAAGAATATAGTACTTAGAATAGAAAATGAGCTCATAGACCTTACCACATTCTTGGTTCGGGACCAGTACAGAACAAGGCGTTCCCAGTCATCGTCCAGTAAATGTGTCTCAGGAGAACGTAAGGGAATTTGATGAGTTTCTTTGCAGGTGAAGTACGTTTTCTTCAGGTAATTCTGATACTGCCACCAAGCATTCTCGAAGATAGCAGAGGTATTAGCACAGGTTACCTCATCCTGAGTTTCCAAATCGGTCATTCTCTATAGAGAAAAATGGGAAAATTTGCTGTATTATAACCATCATGGAGGTAGGATGTATGGGACAAAGCAAAGTAATTGCCATGAATAACATTACTTACACATAACTCCTGGACAAACACCTGCAACTGGCATTTTCCTTCATCTTCAGTATAATATTTCCAAGATGGGAAGATACGCACATACGATTTAACAACATCAAATGCGATAGATGCTAAACTACGACTAGCTGGTTATGCTTCCTCCACAGGAATAGGCGTACTAACTCGTGGAGTTGTGGTTCGCCGTGGTAGTACTGGCCCTTTGGGCACTGGAGATGCCTTACTAACTGCTCTTGTTTGGGAGCTCTGTGGTGGAGATGGTGCTGTGTCAATAGAAACTGGATTACTATCTGCTGGGGTTGGGTTTAGATTGGGTGAAGCTGGTTCTCTATCCATCGCAGTAGGGGTACAATCTGCGAGAGTTTGGGTTATGTGTGGTAGGGCTGGTTCTCCTGCATGTACAACCGGGGTGCTATCTCCACCAAGAGGTAGCACTATTTTATTTGAAGACCGTGTTTTTAGTCCGCTAGATGCTGGCATCACCCGCTCCAATTGAAATGGCTGATAAACAGGAAACATAGTTGAATGTACAGACATTGTATGAGAGACAGATGCAATAGATAGTGTGGAAAAAAGAGGGCATGAAATAGTTGACATGTATATTGTTTAACTAAAATGGATAGCATGACATAATTTCACATATATGATGTCTACCTAAACTGGATAGCATAGCATAACATAATTCAAAGATATGATGGATAACTAAACAGGATCGCATGACATAATTCACCTACATGTTATCTAAGTAATCAGGATCGCATCATTTGATTCACATATGTGATTTATATGCTAAACAGAGGGCATTAGATATGATGTCTGAACTAAGAACATGGTGTTGAATATTGTGTATATGATGTCTAATCTATGCAATGCAAGACACCATATGCATGATATGAGTAGTATAACCGTGCCAAGTTAGAGCATACACCTCGGTGGGGGAATAGGACTGGTCATCTGTCTCTGAATCCATCTCCGAGGAGCTATCGGGACCCAACAAGAGATCTGCTTCGACAGGTAGCACTGTCTGCGGTGAAGGCCTTCGTTGGAGCAGCCTCGATGAGCCATAAGACGTCAAGGCTGAAGCAGCACAAGACAGACATCGTCAATCTCAAGTGGGATTCTAATAGCATCTCCAATAGATGATGTAAAATAGATGTAAAATTTACATCACCAAAAACCACCTGACTACAACAGATGAGGTAAAAACTGTTGACTCTGAACTTAACCGTCGAAACTGAAATTTACTGTGGAATCTGAATGTTACTATCGAAACTGAACGCAATGGTAGCAGAGAGGCACTTGACATGTAGTTTAGGGAGGGCCTGCAGTTAATCTTCAACCTGCACCCCCCTGAGCCGCCAGCCACCACCGGCCGAACCGCCGGCCCCAGCGCCGCCTCGCCGCCCCGAAACAACTCCCCACCGTCGGTCCGCCGCCGCCCCGGCCAGCCCTATAGGCCCCCCACCCCCACCCTAAACCCTAAGATAGATAGTGGGGTACCTCTCCGGCGAGCCCCCGTCCCCGCTGTGGGTGGTTCTTCCTTAACTCCGGCGAGCCCCCCACCCCCTGAAAATCGACTGACCCAAAAGTCGATTTAGTCGACTGAAGTGTAGCTAAATCGGAGCTGAGCAGCAGCACGAGCGAGGGGGAGAGCAGCAGCAGCAGCGCGAGCGAGCGAGAGCCGGAGCAGCAGCAGCAGCGCGAGCGAGAGCCGGAGTAGCAGCAGCAGCGCGAGCGAGCGAGCGAGAGCCGGAGGAGCAGCAGCAGATCCGGCTGGTATGCACGCCGCCGCCGAAGGGGCCTCCCACTGGGGGAGAGCCGCCGTGGAGATGTCGCCCACGGCGCCGGCTTCAAGGTAGCCGCTCCATGGGGGTGTGGGATGGAGCACCGTCGGCGCCGGGAGGTCGAGCTAAGGAGAAGGTGCGATGCGATGAGTGTACAACCTCTTTGGTGGCGCCGAGTAGGCCTCGGCTTCGTCCGAGGAGTCGGTGAGGATGCTGCGGTTCCGGTGGAGCAGGTTAAGGCGGCGCTGTGGGGATGGAGCAGCCGCGATAGATGAGGCGATCATCGGAGCAGCTCCTTGGAGGTGGAGGACGGGGCGGCTGAACCGGCAGGACGACGAGATGGACGACGGATCCTCATCCGGGGAGGTGGATGAGGGACGTCGAGCTGTTGCGATGGACGACGTCGTCGGGGAAGAGGCTCCGGCTGGGCAGCGGTGAGGTGGCGGACGGAGGAGGGTGGGGTTTCACGGCTGGAGCGGAGAGGTTATGGTGGCCTGGGATTTCGAATGGCAAAAAGGAGGCGATGGGAGGGGGTGAACCATGACTTAGGGACGCGCTTGTCCAAAATGTAGGGTGTGTTACAAAAGTACCCCGCACCGATTTGAACTAGTGGCCCTTCCGGCTCAGGGTTAGAAGGGGGATTTCGCGTGTCGGGATTTGGCAGCTGGAGGGAGTTTTCGCGCGCGTTGTAATTTCGGGATAGCAAGGCGCGGGTTGTGAAGGCGCCAGTTTTGGGAGCACGATATCTGAATTTTTGGGATATAACAAGGCGCGGGTTGAATTTTAGGGACAAGCCTAACGTGTAATATTGTACTTGTACGTACCAAATCAATTCGCACTTCCCTCAACCAAAAAGAAAACGAAAAAATAAAACTATTCACACCACACAAAGAGAGAGTCTTGCCCCGTTTTACTATAAAAATGCTATTTAAAGCTACTCATACCAACAATTTAGTGCAATTAAATGCTATTCGGTAGTATGAATCCATGTTATGTCCAATTAATTTTTTTCGCTTGCTGTATAATGCATGTAACCTACTCATACCAACATTTTAGTGCATTCCAAATGTCTATCACTACAGGAAACAGCTACTTTGCCGTCTGCCATGGCGGACGGCAAAGGCTCGAAAGGCGGACGGCAAAGACCTTTGCCGTCAGCCGCTGACGGCAAAAGGCTCCGGCAAAGAAGGCTACGGTAAACAGCTGCTTTGCCGTCTGCTTCCCGGCGGCGGACGGCAAAGGCTCTTTGCCGTCTGCGGCGGACGGCAAAGAGGGCGGACGGCAATATTTGCGCTGTCAGTCCGTTAAGTGGCTAACGGCAGACCTTTGCCGTCCGCCGCAGACGGCAAAGAGCCTTTGGTCTTTGCCGTCCGCCTTATGATGTCATCTACACGTCACTAGATGGCAGGTTCTTTGCCGTCTGCCACTGATGGCAAAGTGCAGGTTCTTTGCCGTCTGCCACTGTAGGCAAACTGACCAGGTTCTTTGCCGTCTGCCACGGACGGCAAAGTCTTTGCCGTCTGCCACTGTAGGCAAACTGACCAAATGGGTCAGCTCCCAGGAAGCACAGTTGGCTGCCACGTGGCTTCTTTGCCGTCCGCGGCAGACGGCAAAGAGCTCTTTGCCGTCGGTGGCAGACGGCAAAGAGCCTGCATATTGTCTGTTTTTTCTGTTTTTATTAAATCCCACAATTTGCAGCACATATCACATATATAAGTTTCATATCCAGCACATATCCAACACATATCTAGCACATAAGTTTCATATCACATATCACATCAGTTTCATCCATACACATTGTTCATACATAAGGAAGTTCCATCCATACACATTGTTCCATCCATATATATATTACAATGCAAAGTGTCATGAAGATAGCAAGCTAGATACAATGCAAAGTTTCATCAAAGGAAAAGCAAGCACTCCATCATAGCAAGCTAGCTTCCATCAAGTGAATGAAATCTGCAAAATGGTAAATAAGAAAGTTAGAAATAGGTGACTAGAACAAGAAGAAGACTAGAACAAGAAGTATATGTCATTTATGAGCTAACTTAGGTGAAATGGATCATATATGAGCTAACTAAGTTGAAATGGGTTGTTTATGAGCTAACTTAGTTGAAATGGATCATTTATGAGCTAACTTAGTTGAAATGGGCCGTTTATGAGCTAACTAAGGTGAAGGGCATCGTTTTTGAGCTAAGTAAGGTGAAATGGGTCATTTTGGAGCTAACCTAGTTGAAATGGATCATTTTTGAGCTAACTTAGTTGAAATGGATCGTTTTTGAGGTAACTAAGGTGAAATGGATCGTTTTTTAGCTCACTTAGGTCAAATGGATCGTTTTTGAGCTAACTTAGTTGAAATGGATCGTTTTTGAGCTAACTTTGTTGAAATGGATCATTTTTGAGCTAATTTAGTTGAAATGGATCGTTTTTGAGCTAACTTAGGTGAAATGGATCATTTATGAGCTAATTTAGTTGAAATGGATCTTTTTGAGCTAACTTAGGTGAAATGGGTCATTTATGAGCTAACCTAGGTGAAATGGGTCGTTTATGAGCTAACCTAGGTGAAATGGGTCGTTTATGAGCTAACCTAGGTGAAATGGGTCGTTTATGAGTTAACCTAGGTGAAATGGGTCGTTTATGAGCTAATTATGCAATTTTTGACATAAGTAAGCTAAGTACATATCGTTTTAGAGCTAACTTAGGTAAAATGGATGGTTTATGAGGTCAGTAAGCTTATTAAGTCATTTTGGAGGAAAAGAAGCTAACTCTAGGTCATTATGGTAAGCATATTGGAGGAAATAAAGCTAAGTCTAGGTCTTTATGCATTTGTTAAGCAAAACACTAGAGAAACTTACCGTGATCAGGGAGGTGTAGGAGCGGGCTGGCTAGTGCCGGTAGCTGGAGAAGGATCATGCGATGCGTTTCTGGAGTTAAGCTGCACCAAAGATCATTTCCAATGTCTCGTTAGCATTATGACACTCAAATGTTAAGACTAGCAAGTAATGTCCATTCAAATTAAACTCACCGTGGTCCCAGGAGCAATCACTGGCATCGGCGGAGCGGTCTGACCGGTCTTCTCGCACACAGACTGCACATTTGGTTTTGACGACTCAGTCATACTAGTTAGTAATGAGACAAACACTACATGAATGTTTTGGCTAATCTGCAGAAGAAACTTACCACAAGGAGCTCGTACATGGCCCTTGCCTGCATGTCATTCCGTGCCCTCTCCTCCTCCATCATCTTTGTCGTCCTCTCCTCCAACTCCCGCTGCCTCTCCGCCGCCTCCGCCAGAAGTTTCTCCGTTCTATCTCTCTCACTCTGTATAGCAGCCTGCAACACCACTCACATGACCATTTGTAATCATTGATGGAAGCGCACACAATGTAATGGAGAAAGATAGCTGAGTACGTATCACTAACCTTGATGGCGAGTTGCACTGGCCGTTCACGAGGCCTTATCTCAGGAGCGGAGCTCGACTGGCGCGCCTTGATCTCCGGGAGAGTGCTAGGACAACGGATAAGTCCATCTCCAATGGCTATGGAGCCATGGGACCTCCCGCCACCAGATATCATCACCAGCTCTGGATCAATGGGACCCTGGCTCGGGTTAAAGTCCTCCCCTTTCCTCGCCTTCCCCTCATCTCTATATCTCACGAGCTTGTTGTGGGAGGAGATGTTGGTGAAGTTGTTTGCATCATCGAGGTCAGACTGAGAGAAAGCCTTGACTTTCTTGTAAGAGCCAGTGTGGGCCATGGCATACAGGTCGTACACCTCTGGCACCTTATCCGCCTTATTGTGGCGTGCCTGAAAGAGAGAAACAATGAAAATTAGTAACTAAAGGGCTCAAGCTAGCATGATGAATGAATTGCATGAATCATGAAGCAAACCACATACCCAGTTGCGCCCGAACTGATATAAGTTGGAGCTGCCTTGATGGTGTGGCACACCTTCCATTTGGGCACGTTTGTCCTTGGCCTGGTTGTGGAGGGCTAGCCATTCTTGTGAGCACCACTCATCGACCAACACCTCCCAACAATCCATCCGATCCGCACACCATCTCGGAGGCGCCTAAGTTAGCAAATAGAAACTTGAGCGCTACGGCTAAAAATTACTAAATGAAGGAACTTAAGTAGAAGGCCTTAAGAATTACCTTCATGTACTGCTCCTTACTCAGGAACTTATCGCGGCACGCCGGCTTGGTCTTCTTGATACCACGCAAGGCGTAGTAGTCTCGAACAGCCTGCACCCGAGCCTCGTGCCGTAAGTTCTGGAGTAGGCGCTTGCAGACGTTCTCGATAACATTTGCGCACTCCTCCTCGTATCCCTCCTCACACCTGTAGAATGTCTGCAATCAAATGAGACAATATTGATTAGTACAATTAATAACTAGCTAGTTGAAGATTTTGAAATGTGTAAAGGAGAAATTACCCAGAACGTCCTGATCACCATGTCTGCCCTCGTGTCGCACACGACACCGTCGATAATGACATCCGGCGGGGCCGGGGCAGCCACGTAGTGCTCCCAGCTCAACCCAAGCTCTGGAAGCCGACCCTCACCAGGCAACGTGACAAACCCCGGGAAGTTTTGCCGGCAAAGAACTCCAAGGACGGAGTTGGGCCGGCGGACACTATGATGGTGGTCCCAACCCCTGCAGCATGACAAGGCCAACGCATTAGTTATTTGAAGAAACGTGAATGCAGAAGGTAAAAAAATATTAAATGCACTTACGTACCTCTCCCCATCAGGGAAGATCAACCACCTCTGCTCGCGGGTCGCCGGCACGGACGGGAGCCGTGTAGCACCACGCTGGTAGACGGTGCCACCCTCCTCCTCAAGATCAGTCGGCTCCCCGCCATCATCAGCATGGCCACTCGGCTCCTCGGGCTGATCCGGCCAGGTACCCCATCCGGACGTGTGCTCCTCCGGGGTCTCGTGGGCCGAACTCTCGTGGGCCGAAGGCCAGTCGACCCGAGGCTCGTGGGCCCAAGACCCGTGGACCGGAGGCTCGTGGACCGGAGTCCGTGTAGCCTCCTCCTCGCACGAGTCCACCCTAGCAGTCACGTGCTCGGGTGAAATAGCTGGGGGTGGCGGCGAGGAAGGCTCCCTAGCAGTCACCCTACCTCCTCTCCCGCGACCACGTGCACAACCTCCTCTCTTCCTACCTCGTCCCCTGCTGGGTAGAAAGCGTCCAAATACTGTCATCATTGCATCGTAGCATTCTCTGCCCAAGTTGAACTGAGCCTTCAGAGCCATTACTTGTGAGATGGCATCCAACTGACAAAGCTCAGTGTGCTCATGGAGCGGACGTTTTGAAGACTCCAACATTTCATTGAAGGCCTTTGCAGATTCCTCCATCTCCTCGTCCGAATCCCGAGCATCATCAAAGTCTTGCACCATGTTTTCCATACCGGTACCATGCTCGTCAGTGCGACGACGATCCACCTCAGCTCGGTCACGTTGGGCAGACTCACCATGAAATGTCCACACCGTATAATCGGGCGTAAAACCACTCTTCTGCAGGTGTTTGCCCATTTCAGCCTCTGTCCTCTTTTCCCAATTGCCGCACCGTAAACAGGGGCACCAGGTTTTCCTCTGGCCATTTGCAAATGCGGCTCGCACAAACCCCTTGGTTTTTGTGAACCATTCAGTGCTCCATTTTTTCTGACCAGTGTGACCGGTGTACATCCACGCACGATCACTCATCTTGACTTTCAGAGCTACTAGACACACAACAAATATATATATATAATTCACCATGTATGTATTCATCAGTTGATCTACTTTGTCAATTTTATTACGTCCATGCAACCTACACTCTAATAGGTAATGATAGGTCCTAATCCCACCCGAGTATGTTTAGATTGGGTTCATTTTCCCATGCTATGCCCCGGATCCTACGCAAAATTTCGGCAGCACCTCCCCGCCGTTCTCCTGATACACGTCTCTGCAATAAACAGAGAGGATGTGTACCCGGAGAACAACAGGGGAGGCACTGACGAAATTTATGCGTCGGATCCGGAGCAAAGCATATGGGAAAACGAACCCAATCTAAACATACTCGGGCTGTCCATGGATAGCGTTGGACAATTCGAAAGAATCAAGGTTATAAATATGCAAATGCATGCATATTTATAACTATGACGCTTTCGAACGGGAGACACATATTGGTTACGCATACTGATGATTCAAGACACATATATATCTAGCTATCAAGTTTCATCGGAATAGATCAAATAATTAATGGGGGAGGAGGACATGTCATTTGTGCTCACCCACGAACGAAGGGGCAGAGCTCGTCAAACGCACGGCGAGGTCGTCGAACACCAAACCTCGCAGCGATGAAACAACTGCACATTTAAAACTACCCGATCAACACAATTATATATGATGTTTTTCATAACAAAATCGAAAGATATATGACCTAACTAATAATTCACAAATATATGACCCCGTCGGCTTCTGGAAGGCCAAAGAACACCTTTTCAGGGTCGGGGTCTCGGGGTCGGGGTGTCGGGTCGGGGTGCCGGGTCGGGGTCGGGGTGCCGTGTCGGTGTCGGGGTCGGGGTGTCGGGGTCGGGGTCGAGGTCGGGGTCGGGGTCTCGGGGTCGGGGTGTCGGGGTGTCGGGGGTGTCGTGTCGGGGGTCGGGGTGTCGTGTCGGTCTCGGGGTGCCGTGTCGGGGTCGGGGTGTCGTGTCGGTCTCGGGGTGCCGTGTCGGGGTCGGGGTCTCGGGGTCGGGGTGTCGGGTCGGGGTCGGGGTGCCGTGTCGGTGTCGGGGTCGGGGTGTCGGGTCAGGCTCGGGGTCGGGGTGTCGGGGTCGGGGTCGGGGTCGGGGTCTCGGGGTCGGGGTGTCGGGGGTGTCGTGTCGGGGGTCGGGGTGTCGTGTCGGTGTCGGGGGTCGGGGTGCCGGGTCGGGGTCGGGGTGCCGTGTCGGTGTCGGGGTCGGGGTGTCGGGTCAGGCTCGGGGTCGGGGTCTCGGGGTCGGGGTCGGGGTCGGGGTCGGGTTCTCGGGGTCGGGGTGTCGGGGGTGTCGTGTCGGGGGTCGGGGTGTCGTGTAGGTGTCGGGGTGCCGTGTCGGTGTCGGGGTGCCGTGTCGGGGTCGGGGTGCTGTTTCGGGGTCGGGGCTTCGGGGTGTCTCCTCCTCCTCCTCCTCCTCCTCTTCTTCTTCTTCTTCTTCTTCTTCTTCTTCTTCTTCTTCTTCTTCTTCTTCTTCTTCTTCTTCTTCTTCTTCTTCTTCTTCTTCTTCTTCTTCTTCTTCTTCTTCTTCTTCTTCTTCTTTATGCTCCTCCTCTTCCTCCTCCTCTTCTTCTTCTTCTTCTTCTTCTTCTTCTTCTTCTTCTCCTTCTCCTTCTCCTCCTCCTCCTCCTCCTCCTCCTCCTCCTCCTCCTCTTCTTCTTCTTCTTCTTCTTCTTCCCCCTTCTACTTAACCTAAACCTAAACTAACCTAAACTAAAAACCTCAACTAATTAAAACTAAACTATTTAAACTAATTAAACCTAAACTTAAACAGAAAAAAAACAAAAAAACAGAAGAAAAAAAACAAAAAAAAAGAAAAAAAGGGAGGAGGGGCTCACTGTGGGGGAGGGCCGGGGCGGGGCGGCCGGGGCCCGGCCGGCGGGGGGCCGGGGCGGGGCGGTGGAGGAGGCGGGGCGGCGGGGGCCCTGCCGGCGGGGGGCCGGGGCGGCGGGGGGGATGGGGGGCGGGGGGCCGGGGCGGGGCAGTGGAGGAGGCGGCGGGGGGCCGGGACGGCGGGGGGCCGTGGCGGCGGTGGGGCGCGGGGCGGCGGTGGGGCGCGGGGCGGCGGGGGGCCGGGGCGGGGGGGGGGGGGCGACGGGGCGGTGGGGCGGCGGGGAGCCGGGGCGGCGGGGGCGACGGGGCGGCGGGGGCGACGGGGCGGCGGCGCGCGGCGGCGGCGGGGTGGGAGGAGAAGGGCGAGGCGAGGACGAAGTGAGTAACGGGCGGGGGGTACCTGCCGTTAGGCAAGTGCCCTCTTTGCCGTCCGCCAGCCTTTGCCGTCCGCCTTTCTGCCTCTTTGCCGTCCGCTAGCGGACGGCAAAGAGGTGGGCCGTTAGGATTTTTTCAAACGAGCGGGGGGTGGGGGCCACCACACTCTTTGCCGTCCGCTGGCAGACGGCAAAGACCTGGCAGATGGCAAAGAGTGTGTTTGCCGTCAGCCTTTTCTTTGCCGTCTGTTTATGTGTAGCTGATGGCAAAGAGCTTCTTTGCCGTCAGCTAGCAGACGGCAAAGATCTGGCAGATGGCAAATTAGCTGATTCCAGTAGTGTATCCTACCGCTGCAATTCGAACTGAATTTGAATTCGTGTCTCTATTTCAATAACAAATCTACAATCATGATTGTTGCCAACTTCAACCATCATTCGTGTATTACCTTAATAACACACCACATGATTACTATAGAGATAGATATGAACTATGTGTACTACATGAACTCGAATTCTATTTTTTGAATACACTTGATGTTGATTCCAAATAATAGTACATTTGATGTACTAACTATATATTCATAATCTAAACCATGTTCCATACGTGTACACCGTGTTTATCACACATAGTATAGTGCCCCGCCCGCTACATTATGACAAGTATTTAGACCTGAGCTGCAAAAGCCACACATTAGCCCAAATTATGATCAATGTTCTATATGTCATACGTAGTACTAGCAAGATGCCCATGCGTTCCACAGAACATCAACATGATCAAGGGGAGGCCTAATTTGCAAATATGGAGAGGGGTGTGGGTATCTTTTTTCAAAATTGCCATAGTTTCCTTCCTATCCGTCAGATATAAATCGTACGGCCTATATTGCAGGATGGCACCATCATCAACAACTCCGTTTTTTATAAGAGTAGAGATAAAATATATTATATGTAGTATAACATGTTCATAACCACACCATGTGTATCACTGTTATATATATATATTCACACATGCGTCGGTTTAAAACACTATGATAAATTCTTCAAATATCCGAATTCGCTTTTTATAATGAAGTATGATCTCTATTCGTCTTTTACACCCACACAATCCTCTTATCTTTGTAGCTATCTAGCGCTAACTTTCTCTCGTGCATGCAGACGCCTGCATCCCTCTAACCCTCCCTCAGCATTCCCTAGCTCCATCACGCAAATTCGTCTTTTCACTTTAGGTCGTTCACCCACGGTGTGTGTAGGCCCCCCAGCTCCTTCTTTACGGCACACATCGATCGATATGCCTCTCTAGCCAGGTGTGCCTAGCACAAAACACAAGCTTCCCCTCTTCTCTTATCACCGTCCATGCCTCACTCCCACCACTCTTTTCATCGATCTCGTACTCGCACACTTCTCCCCCCTCGATATAGTATGACTCTCGCACCACCTCCTAGATGCATCCCTCTCTCTCTATCCTTCTCCCCGTGCCTCATTTGCTTCTAACACACACATGCATGTATACCGATCAATCTCCCAACATATACCTAGGTCGACTTTAACTATTCCCCCCCCCATCGATCGACGTACCTCACAAGTTATGTCTCTCCTTTCTCTGACAAAGGACGATTGATCTTCCTATGTAGTTATGCCTGCTTACCACATCCATATCGCCCCCCATCATTCGTGCATGCCTCCTGGCCCATCTCTCACACGCACGTGCATAGACAGGCAGCCATCCCCTCTCTTATTGATATTGCAGGCGTGCCCTCCGGTTGTCTAGCAAGCCTATCCCACCATTTGTTAGAAGCAACTCCACTACCACCCCCTCCAACACTCTAGCTCTGTCTCTCTCCCAACCTTATTCCTCCCCTACACATATGCATGGATGACGATCGATCTCCCTTAATACATGAGGTAGATCGATCTCCCTTAATACATGAGGTAGGCCTCTCTCCTCCTCCACACATATACCAGCCATTGTACCTCTATAGTTAATTAGGCCTCCCTCCCCCCCCACCACACACAGATAGTCGAGCGTTGTAGGTAGGTATCCATGCCACAGAGAGAAACTGCACATGTCCCCTCTCACGTTCCAGTAGGCCAGCCACTCTATATCTTTGACGTGGGCACACACAAATTCGATGGCACTCTTTATCGATCGCGCGCGCGCACACACACACATCATCCCTCTCTTCGATTCTATGGACACCTCAAGCCGATGATACCTCCACTCTCTTCTCGTGGATCGCCCCTCTATATATATGATATATCCAGGACTCTATTTCACACACATTGCATATGTTACATTTTTTGATTGACCCCACCCTCCCCTCCCCCCCCAAAAAAACTCTCACGAACCCACACACTATATCTCTCTACGTTTGTATCTCTCTCACACAACCCCACGTAGGTGGTGTACGTATACAAGAAGAGAATAGGTGCACCGTGCACGTACTCACGCTTCGTGCCCAGCCACACCCGCGCGGATATAGGGTGGAGCTCATTTCTGTACGAAATGGCAGCCCTAATTTGAACGCATGTAGCGGTTGTTTACCTACGGAGGTTGTGTACCACGCGTGCACGAAACAAAGTTCGACTTGATGCGTTGGCGCGTTATTTTTAAATAAAGTTATATCGCTCAATGGCACGTACACAGAATATAAAACGTTTTTTATGGAGAAAAAGGTAGTTCGCTCCACTATATACAATGGAGCCTGCCTACCTGGTTTGTCTCTCTTCAGAGTATATCACACAAGGCTGCGGTGGCCTCTCTCTCTCTCTCACCGTTGGTCACTGATCCGGCCGCATCCCGTCCGCCGGCGGAAAGGGAGGACGTGCATCGTTTCTCCGTTCGACGGCGCCGAGGCAGCACGTCCCGATCTGCGGCACACGCCGTGCTCTCTGACCAAGCTCTGGCGTGGTAGAGCCTACGCCACCTGCTCGCTGCCGCAGTATGGGCAGATTCCACCCGCCGCCGCTCACCTAGTTACATCCCGACGACCTCCAGGTATCCTCTCCGGCCTTGCTCCACTGCCCGTCTTCCCACGTCGCTGCATGTGGATCTTCCATAGTTCTTTGCCCAAAACGTAGCTCGTCCGGCGTACTTTCCATATTGCAATCTCGTCCTCACACCGTTTTAGACAAACACAACCGTGTTGGTCTCTTCCCTTGGGACAAGGAATATGCTTCTTTTTTGTCGTCGCATGTGTCATCAACTGTTATTGGCCAGTAATTGTTTCCTTTCTACCTCTTTTTTGCAAACAGGGCTATCCATTTCACCTCGTTGCTATTGTGACCTTTTGGTGAAATGCACAAATCACTTTTTTCTTAAGAGTGTTTTGTGCAGTTCTGCCAAAATGTCACGCGGGCAACGTCTCTACATTTCATTGCGACTGCACAAAGGGAGATTGGTTTTGCTCTATCCTCCTCATCCAACTCCGAGCCTAATCTTCTCCAACTAGTTAGTCTTAAGAGATACTACAAAGGTGACCGGCTTCTATTTGTGTGTTTATTGTTTCATCAGCAGTCCTCTATTATCGTAATCACACTTAATATCTTTGGAACAGGGACGCTCAGCTCTACTTTAGTGGAACTGCACAAAATGATCGGAATGTTGCAATCTCCAGATAGCTACTTTTTTCCCAACATGCCTTGTTGATTTAGACAGAGCTGGGGGGGACGTTGCTGCCAATGAAAGCATGGATCAATTTTAATTTAACACCTTCTCACAACTTTGTCTTCAGTTGTGATGTAAATATTAGCTCTGATTAGCAAGGAAGTTAGTTTTTTATTGTTTCTATTGGGGATATAACTACTAGTGTAACCCGCCGAGGAGGGGCCGGGTTACGCTATATTGATTAATATGAAGCCCAATATCAAGCTTAAAGACGGCGGTTCAGTTAAGGGCCCAAAGCCCACAGGCGACTTAAGGCCCGTAGTGATAAACCACCGTAATGGCATGACTTGTATTATAAGGCAAGATTAACTAGTCACCGAGCCGGACACTGTTTATGAGCCGGCCGGGACCCTGTAAGCCGCAGGGCGTGAACCCGAGTATATAAGGGGACGACCCGGCGGCGGCTTAGGGCAAGTAACATCAAATCGAGAGACATGCATAGCGGATTCGCTCCCTGGTCATCGAAACCCTAGCAATTCCACCTCAACTGGATTAGGATTTTACCTTCACCGCAAGGGGCCGAACTAGTATAAAACCCTCATGTCCTTTGTCCCGTTTTAACCCCTTTAAGCTTCCTAGTTGTGATGGCTCCACGACTAAGTCCTTTCACGAGGACATCTGCCGTGACAATTCCACGACAGTTTCCGGAAGAGCATCGATGGCAAGACACACGAAACAAAAGCTGAAAGCTCACACCATTGTACAATTTCATGCCGCTGGATAATTATTTGCATAGTATGTCAATTATGTAAACAAATGCTGGAAGCTTGATAGCATTGCCAGAAGCCTCTTCGGCATCCGGGTTCATGTGCTATGCACAAAATTATACTCCTTCGTTCCTAAATATTTGTCTTTTTACAAATTTCAAATGGGCATATTTTAGAGTGTAGATTCACTCATTTTTCTTCGTATGTGTACTCCCTCCGTTCCTAAATATTTGTCTTTCTAGAGATTTCAACAAGTGACTACATATGGAGCAAAATGAGTGAATCTACACTCTAAAATATGTCTATATACATCCGTATGTAGTAGTGCATTTGAATCTCTAAAAGGACAAATATTAGAGTAGTCACTCGTTGAAATCTCTAGAAAGACAAATACTCCGGAGTATATTTAAGAATCGAGGGGGTAGTGCATAGCCGCATGGGAGACTCAGAACGGTCGTTGCGCCACATTAATAGTGAGTAATGAGCAGTCAAATCATAAGCCCGACCTTTCCCACTGTAAGTTGCTCGAAAGAAGCAACCATCAATATGCTCTTCTTTGAATCCGCTCATACTACTCCATCCGTCACTGTTTATAGAGTGCGCTTCAGAAAAAGAGAAAATCTCTGAGACCAAGGCGACTAGTGGTCGACCTGAAAAATAGCATTGGTAGTTATAGCACGGCGTCTATTACTAGAGGAAATAATGCGTACACACATGCATGCAGTGCTTCCACCCCGGGTAGACACATGCATGCACGTACTCCACTCCGTAGTACTACATCGAGAGAAAATTGCGGTTAACACGCCCTAATTAATTGAGCATTAAACCAAACGCGTCTAAAGTCTCTATGGTGGTGGAAATGCATTGAGAGAAATGCATCATAATGAAGCGCGCCCTGTAAACTGTGACGGAGGGAGGAGTAGTATGAAGGTGCAAAACCAAGTACGCGTGTGGTCAGTCGGTCAACGCACCTCGTCTTGGTATATCACTGACATGTGGGACCGGAGTGTGAGCAAACCGATCTCAATTGACGGCAAAATGGCCAACCCGCCGTTCCTTGAGAGAGACGAGGAGCGAGAACACACAGACGGGCTCGCACAAAGGCCAAGATATATTCGAGCATGGTTGATCGATATCATCATTACATGTTGGGCTGCCGTTTTCCGCCCTTTTCCGGAATAAATGTGTACTTTATCAAAGATTAAAAAAAATAAGAGTACAGAGGCTCCACCATGCGGTTCTAGTAGTAGTACTACTCGTACTACTAAACCTTGCGCTTGGCTCTTTGCCTCTTCGTGAAGTCGAACAATGATGGTACTCCGCATGTTCGGTACTACAGTGTATGCCTCTGGCAATCTGACACCGAATGAACTGATGCATGTCCACCACCTGGGTGAGGTACGTTGCATTAGTCAAAAGGCGTAAGCGAGTTTCACCTTGTCCTGCAAGCTTCTCCTCGTTCTGCGAGTTGACGGGACACACCAACAAGTAGTGCTAGTCCATACTCCCTCCTTTCTGGTTAATATGGCTTAATCTTTTTTGCGGGTAAATGAGAGAGCTTTATTCATATATAAGCATTCTTAGGACGATCAGCCAAGACACTGGTCACTAGGAAGCGAGGTACCCCGCAAAAAAATAAGTAGGAAGCGAGGTGTTTCATCAAGCCAGCTCTCAGCCACATTCAAAGTGCAGCAAGCACGGTTCGCACAAAGATGCGCCGCAAGGTTTGCTGACCTATTTACATGCTGAATAACAAAAAAGAGAGGAAATATTACCGAGCGCTCCTATTTGTAACAGGATATGAGCCAGAATTAAGCGAGAATTGTGGCGGGTGTTCCATGCAATCAACTTCCATTATCACATGCGAGAACCCTCGAAGAGAACCAAATGTGTTGAAGATTGCTTTATCACATTTTAAAAATATAATAAGAGTGCAGACGCTCCTCCATCCGGTTCCTAGTACTAGTAAACTTTGCGCTTGGCTGTTCGCCTCTTCGGGAAGTGCAACAATAATAGTACTAGTATAGTGTATGCTTCTGGCAATCTAACACCGAATTAACTGTTGCACGTCCACCGCCTGAGCGAAGGACAGCTTGCATTAGTCAAAAGTTTCTCCTTGTCCTGCGAGCCACCGCGCGCAAGCTTCTCCCGTCCTGCAAGCTTCTCCTCGTTCGGCAAGTTGACGGGACACAACAAAGTAATGCTAGTCCATACTGCCTCCTCTCCAGCTAATATGGCTTAATTTCAAGCGAGATAAATACACTGTCTGTCACATTATATTTGTAAAAATACGGTCAGTGGACTTCATAATACGCTCATTGCGCTCAATATATACATTGTCCGGTGTTTATACGGTCACTAGCTCACCCTGGCTGAGTATGTGTGTGCATGCACGTGTAGGTTCAGCACTTGAGCGTGGCCGTGTGTGTTCCGTCGTGTGCTCGGACATGCATGCATTAGGGCGTCGCGCGCGTTTTTGCGTCCATGTGTACGTGTGACTGTTGCATACACGTAGGGGGAGTACGTGTAGGGGCCACTAAAGGAGCAGTCAAATCACACAGTAAGTTAGTCGGAAGAAGCAACCATCATTTCACTCTTCAATGACACGTACGCAATATAAAATGGTTGATATGGAGAGAAAAAGAAAACCACTATATATACACTAGCAGGAGCCTAAGCTACAAGCCTGCTTGCTTGGGTTGGTCTCTTCACAAGCATCGAACGACGGTGGCCACACCGCTGGTCACATATCCGGCCTGATCCCGCAGCTGGGGGAAGGGAACAATGTTCTACGTAGACGCGGTCGACATCGGCGAGGGAGAAAATCCACAGTCGGTGCGTCCCAATCGGGGGTCACCGCAGTATGGGCCGATGCCGCGTCCCAACCGCCCTTCTAGCTACAGCCCGACGTCCTAGGTAGTCCATCTTCCTTTTGGAGCCGGCTTGCTCCACTGCTGCAGCTCCCCATGTAGCTCCATCTCCATGTCGATCTTTCTCTACTTCTACCGGCTTCTACTTGTGATGAGTTTATGTCTCATGAACTAGTGCCAGTACTATTATTCTAATCACACTTCTTCAATATCTTTGCCATCAGGGATGCTCAGCTCGATTTTAGTGGAACTGCACAAAAGCATCGTATGATCCGAGGGTGCCAGCCGTCTTTCCTTCGACAGGTTCTACCTGGCCAGGAAATTAAATCATGTTTAGGGTTTAGGGTTTGAGTCGTAGTGACCCCATCAGTAGTTTTTCTTTCATACACGCTCTCACAACTTTTGTCTTTAGTTGTGAAGTAAATATTGGCTATGATCTGTGAATCATTGAGATGCATCAGCATGCATGTTAGTTTTCCTTTGTATTTGATGGAATGTTGTAACGGGGAAACCTTGGAGTAGGAATGAAAATGGAGTGGAAAGTTTCCGTTTTTCCGGAGAAAAAATGGAAACGGAGAGAAACCAACGTTTCGTTTCGTTGGATCGCACCATCAAGCAAAACCAATGTTTAAATCACGTCTGTCGCGTTCATGTCTCACCCTCCTCCACGGCTCGACCCCACACGGTCGCTCGGCATGCCACTCACCGCAAACCAAGTATACGATAAGTTCCCCGCCTGCTTGTCGATGGATCGCGCCATGGAGTACTAGTACTACTGGAAGAGATTGACGAGTTGGGGAGGACAGCTAGCTGTAGCACGGACTCCCAAGAACTTTTTACATGCATGTTGTGGCCGGCTATTGCGACCATTGAACGCGGAGCAGTCGCGTGCACCAGGAAGCGGCGCAGGTGACGCTCTCTCGGCCGGCGCGCCGCTTCAATGCCGGCGCCAGTGAGAGGTCACATCCGCTCTGGCCGGGCATGAATGCGGCACTGACCGTTTCGGGCGGGAAGCACGCGCGGGTGATGAAGAGGGTTCGGGTTGGTCAGGAGCGGCCGTGGCAGCGGTCCGGACGCCCGCAAACAAGAGATGCTGTACGTTAATATTGCTGCGTATATAATTAACAACGTAAATAATGTGCCAGTTGGACAAATATGATTGGAGATGGAGATGGAAATGGAATTTTATGTAAACTCGGATATGCATGTCTATGTCTATGTGTGTGTGCGCGACGACTCTCGCGACCTGGAAGCGGGGGCGTGTTTTTGATCGAGTTTTCTTTCTTGGTACGTTAAAAAATTGTCCGCCAGTTTTCGTTTCTTTTTTCGGGGAACGCGCGTATTCTATTTAAAACCACTGCTATGGAGAGATTGTTTTACTCCATTATAGCCTCTTGTTTGATAGAGTTTCTCGCGTCTCGCTCTCTCACCTTCTCCATATCAAAACAAGATGACAATGTCCACACTATCTCTCTCCTCACCGGTGGTCACAGATCCGGCCGAATCCCGTCCGCTGCGGGGGGTGAGGAGGTGCAGCGTTGACGTTGTCGCCGTCGGCGATGGAGGAAGCCGATGCGCACCGTCCTCTCAGAGCCGGCGCTGCCGCGGACGAAGGTCCTCCGCGTCCTTGTTCGCTGTCGTCGTGTGGGCAGATCCCGCCCGCCCACCTAAGCGACATCTCACCCACCTGAGGTATGACTTCTTGTACTGGTCCAGCTCCCCGGGTCGCTGCATGCGGGTTTTCTTCTATGCGACTACTCCCCAGCTCCCCATGTATAGTAGCTAGGGTTCGTCGGCTGGTCCAACATCACCTACTATTATAGAGGAAATGCCACTCGAAAAGTTGTCCTGATTTATGCCTAGGTGGAGGTATACATTTTGTATCGACAAAAAGTACATGGTGGTTGTGCGGTCATTGTCCATATGCTCCTATTGGTGCTGCTAATCTAATACTATCACTGGTTAAATGAAGAAATGCTTTTTTTTCTCGGGTATCCTGGTTTAGTTCCCATCAAGATAATCATGATGCTTCTGTTTGTTGGTGTAGTTTTCATAATTCTTATTGACAATTGAGATGTCGTTGTTAATCTTGTAAAACAAAGTAACAACACTATATCCCTTTTTTATATTTTTGGAAACAGCGATGCGTATCTCCATACACGGGCATGTCTTCCTCAATTTTAGTGGAACTGCACAAAATTGGATGGCCATTGTTGTTCCGCCTCACTGTCCTCTGCCACGTGGTTCTTCCTTCCTCGAGCTTGACTACTGAGAAGAAACAGACCACATTGAGGATTTGTCGAACTTCATAGGTGCCTCACCCAAACTTGATGCCAAATGGATGATGCATCACCACGATGACCTATCGATGCTCATGGTTGCACCTCATGGTTGCGTCGGCTGGTGAAGCTGATCGATTTTCAATGAAAAACAAGCTGTCTTCCATCAGTGCTCTTTGCTTGTTACCCACAAAGATGATATCCTTCGTCAGTTCACCTTGGTTGCGTTGGAGATGCAGTCGTCTTTCATGTTGGTGCAATTTTATCACACAATTGGCTATGAACCAAATGTTTCCTCGAAGAAGGATCAACGTTGGTACTAAGAGCATAAGTTTTGTATTGATTTCTAAGCCTTCTCACAACTTTGTCTCCAACTCCCCTGTAATTTTCTTTGTCCAGCTATTAACTTTGATTAAAAAAATGGTGTGGACTAAAAACCCGGATGGACGTAGTAGCCCTCCATTTTTATTTACTCCGCATATTAGATTTGACTGAAGTCAAACTTTGTAAAGTTTGACCAAGTTTAGGCCGAACACAACAAACCATAATTATTAGAGAGGGCAAACTGTACATACTCTCAGACCTTTCCGATAATTGAAATTAAAATTCTTTATTTGTACACACTCTCACACGTTTCCGATAATTTGGCGCATGTGTGGTTGTTCACTTAAGGGAGGGTAGTGTACCGCACGTGAAGGACAGGAAGTGCGACCAGGACGCGTGGATTGTTAGTTCATCGGAAGTACTCCCTCCATTCCTAAATATTTGTCTTTCAAGTGGTTTGCAATGGACTACCACATACGGATGTATATAGAAATTTTTTACAGTGTAGATTCACTCATTTTGCTCCGTATGTAGTCATTTGTTGAAATCTCTAGAAAGACAAATATTTAGGAATAGAGGGAGTAGTAGTTTTCTTCACTGGTACGTTAAATAAAGAGTTTTGTTTCGTACTTACACAATTTAAAACGATTGTTATGGAGAGAATAAGAAAACCACTCCACTATATATTAGTCGTATACACGAGTACTATATGGACGTAGCTTCATTGACTTTAGTGCACCTGCCTTTGGGTTTATGACAGGTGGGCCCAAAATGTGGCTGGCCCACCTGTCATACAGCCAAAAGCAGGTGCAGTTAAGGCACTGGAGCTCAGTCCGTACTACAGTATATATATAAGCTGGAGCCTCAGCGCTTGTTCGCTAGGGTTTGCACTCTCCACACTCTCGCCGCACTACATATATATACATGCTGGAGGCTCAGCGTTCCTTTGCTAGGGTTTGCTATATTCACTGTCTCTCACCCTCTTCACCAGATCTAAACAAGACTGCATTATGGCCTCTGTCTCTCTCACCCCCTCACAGACAGCTGGCGAAGGAGGCGTCCGGATCCCGTCGCACCGGGAAGGGGAGGAGGTGCAATGTTCACTCTATCGCCTTCGGCGAGGGAGGCAATCCACTGCCGGCTGCACTTTTCTCTTTCACCCAGCGCCTGTGCGGGAGGGCCACCGACCCCTTCTTCCTCGCTGCCGTACATAGTGTGAGCAGATCCGACCTCCAGCCGCACGCCTTGCCACATCCCGACGACTCTAAGGTATAAGTTTCTTTGAAACCGTCATTGGTCTAGCTGCATGCTGATCTTTTTCGATTCTGTAGTCGAATCTAGGTCTTGGTTCAAAGAGGAAAGAAGGGTGCGGTGGGGTGGAGCATGAATCTAGGACGTGGTTCAATGAGGAAAGGAGGGAGGGAAAGTAGTATAGACTAGCTATCCAGCCGCTTTGTTGGTCGAAAAGGGAAAAATGGGGTAACCCAGTACACACATCTGTAAGGAACCCAACTCTTTGTTGAAAAGGGAAAGAAACTGGGGGTCGGGTAGTTTGTGCAGGACTAGATTTGCTGCCCTCACATCGGAAAAAGTTTCAAAGAGAACAAATATGGGACCAACGCAGATATGCTGCTTGGCTACATACTCTACATCACCCAATTATACGTGTGGATGCACATGGTGCTGGCATGTCCCATGTCCCATCCACATGATCGTGCAGTGTGTTTTGAGATGTTGTGCTACTTGTATTGGTACTATTTTAAATAAATGTTGAATTGAAGCTATTGTATTTTAAGCAATGCCACTCTCAGAATTAACTACTGAACTATTTTAAGAGAATTTCTCTGTTAATATGAATCAATGCAACCGTTTTAGAAATGCTACTGTCCTATACTTTGTTTTCCATCAAGATAAGGTAGATGCTTCTTTTTGTGGCCGCATGTTTCATCCTCCTTTATTAGCAGTAATTGTTTCCTTTTTTGCCTCTGTTAAATCAGGGATATCTATTCAACTTGTTGCTATAGCAAACTTAAATATCTCACCGGCGACTTTACTTGATTTCAGAGTAACTGCACAAAACGAGATTGGATTTCCTATTCGTGTTGGCAGATTCATACGTGATCTTGTGTGCGTCATGACAGGTTGGTACTTGCCTTCATCCACATGATCGTGCAGTGTGTTTTGAGATGCTGTGCTACTTGTATTGGTACTGTTTTAAATAAATGTTGAATTGAAGCTATTGTATTGCTATCTTTTCCCATTAAGTAGTGAACAAAAATGGGACCAACCCAGACATTATGCTTGTTGCTTTGTTACAACAAACTCTGCATCACCCCCTTTATAAGTAGATGGAAGCACATGTTGTTGTTGCGCCCACTCTCCGTGGAACTGTTTATGCTTTTTGTTAATCTAATGCCGCTAGTAAAATTAAGCAATGCCACTCTCAGAATTAACTGCTGAATCTTATTTCAAAACTGCAACACTTGTTAGGGATTGGCGGGATTACCATTTTTGTGGCCACATGTTTCATCCTCCTTTATTGGCCAGTAATTGATTCCTTTTTTGCCTCCGTTAAAATAGGGATATCTATTCAACTTGTTGCTATTGCGACATTTTGCTTCACTTAATTTTGGTGGAACTGCACAAAATGAGACCGGATTTCCATATATGTGTTGAGATCTCTTTTAGATCCACCTCAGGCGTTGTTTGAAATCTTGGTCTTGAAGGTCAGTACCTACTTTCCTCAGAATTAACTACTGAATCTTAGTTCAAAACTGCAACACTTGTTAGGGATCGGCGGGAGTACCATTTCTGTTAGGGATTGGCCGGAGTACACGTTTAAGAAATGTATTGTTCAGATAATGTCTCTGTTATTATATATCAGTTACAGTGTTTTACAAATGGCACTATCCTTCTTTGTAGTTCTTTCTACATGTTTAACCAAGGTATTGTTAAGATAATGTCTCTGTTAAAATGAATCAGTCGCATTGTTTTAGGAATGAAACTTTTCTGCTTTGTCGTTCTTTATACATGTTGAAACAAGGCATTGTTAAGATAATGTCTCAGTTACTATGAATGAATCACACTGATTAAAAATTGCTACTCTCCTACTTTGTTTCCCATTAAGATAAGGTAGATCAGTAGATGTTTTTCTTCTGGGAGTACAAGTCATCAACTGTTATTTCTCAGTAATTGTTTCCCTTATACCTTTTGTTGCTTCCAGGGATATCAAAATTAAAGCTCGGTTTTATTCCGACTTTGATTTTAGTTGACCTGCACAAAAGGAGTCAATGTGTCTAAAGCAAACTACTCCATTAGTGGGTCCAGTTGGTCTTACCACTTTGCAGAAAGAAGCAGTCACTGTTTGCGCTACATTACACAAGGAATGATCGAGAAGCTTTACAAAGTATTAGTAGACGCTGGTGACATGACTAGTCTGCAGAGATGGCTGCTTTACTTGTGGTTAGGAGGAACACTGGGCAAACAAGTGCCCAAACAAGTACCAAGAAGCCAGGATAAGACTCCAAGTTTGTCAATGTCACTCTAAGCAACAATGATGGGGCATCTAGGTATGGTAATCTGTTTACCGTACTTTCAGTTTGTTAGTCCACCGATTGGTGGGTTGACACTGGGGCCAATATTCATGTGTGTGCTGATGTGTCTTTGTTTTCTGGCAGCATATAAATACGAAATCCAGAGGGATGCTCAGCTTGGTTTTAGTGGAACTGCACAAAATATTCAAATGGTTCGTGTCCTCCATAATAATACTTCATCATGCACAATACATCGAATGGTTCTCTAATCATTCGTCGTCACCTTGAGCCACCGGACTATCAGATGACAAACTGATGACAAACCCTGCCCATTCCACAATCATAGGCATTACATATTTTGAATGGGAAAAGCTTGTCAAAGTTGACATTAGTTTAATATATTGGAATTGGAAAACCTTGTCAATTTTTGCTGATTGATGTTAGCCAGAAGACATGCATTTGATATTTTTGAGTCGGACGCCCTTTGCTGTCAGCAACGTCGATCGTTTTTTCCTATTCCTGTCTTCAGTTCAGAAGTAAATATTTACTCTGCTGAGATGCATAGTCACATGAATGTTGACTTATGTAAGATATTTTGAGAGTTTGTTCTGAATATTGTTTATGTAATGCCAGGCCTTGTGTTTGATTGCAAAGTTGAGCTTGGAATGTTGTGGCATGCGGCATCACGAGCTGTTCACCGTGCCTCCTGAGAATAATGCTTCGTATTGTTTTGCATGTCGATCTAATGCCAGTGATTTAGTTGTTAGGAAGATCATCCTCTTCTGTTGTTTCCGTGCTTAAGAAGTTCATCGTGTTATGTTTCATTCATAGCCTATACGACAAGTCGGGTAGGTTAGACGTGAAACCATATGATCTTCCAACCAACTCATCATCTTAGGCCGTGATTGGATCGTCGTTTTCCAACCAAAACCGCTTGTAAGACTGACGCTTGTAAATAAAAGCAGATGGTCTCGGGCGAAGCACTTGGTTGGTCGATTTCGACTAGTAAAATATACACCGGTCTCTCAAATTACACGCGTAACCGCCGGATTTACTTACAGACCTCGGGCCCTTGGTTTCATTACGCCTGTATTTTACGCGTTGTTTCCGATGACGAGTAAATTACACTTGTATCTTAATACGGTTGTGAAATAAACTAGAGCTCCCAAGCGCGGCCTTACCGTTTCATGCCGTCTCAGTCTCTCGAAGGTGCTCATCGGTGTCCGATGATCCTGGCTTCCTGAATGAGCAGCGGGCGCTGTATCAGACCATCCGTAGGGCCCGCGAGGCCCTCTCCGTCGTCCTTCGAGTTGTTGCGCTCGCCGTGGCGCCGAGCATTGTTAACATGGTCAATGAACATGAGGATTCAGGAGATGACTTTATTTTGACTGGTTGACAGTAGGGACCCACTAGGGCCATAGTCGTACGTAAGCAAGTGCCTCCTTATTATGTACAACTATATTTTTTTGCTTCCTCCTGGTTTCCTGAAATCACAGTCCCACACCATTGTCAACCTATGTAGTCAATAAACGAGAGAATTGCACAAGGTGCGGCCGACAGCTGGGACCAAGCAGCTCGAGCAGTATTTGTATTTTTGAGGCGTGAGCACTGCAGAGTTTTTCTTGGCGATGTTTTCGTTGTTGTTCAGAGGAGAGCAGGGTATTAACTGGGTGGGCTGTGGCCCGTCTAGCCCAGGGCAGATATCCAGCCCAGATATTAATTTTTTTCAAGATGAAAATGGCTAGCCCAGCTATACGTTTTTTTGAGGAATACCCAGACAAGGTCAACTTGTTATTCTCTGCCCCGCTGGGCTGCAAATCTTTCCTAGGAGGGATGCATTAGGCTTTACAGGAAAATGGGCTTTAAAAAATAATAACTGGGATGTAATTATAAAAACTGGGCAGTAACTATAAAAAATGCACCAAGCACGGAATTAGTTTGTAAAATATTATTTATGGATTTTGAAAATCTTAATTTTTAATTGTTGCGCGCGCAATGTTTCGTTAGATTTTTACATAATAGAAACTTATATTTAATATGACTAGAAATTTCGGGATAAAAATATTTCGGATCCCATCAAAATGTGGGAAATTTTTATTGAATTCTGTCTTGAACGGTTGGTTGAAATTATTAATCGTTGTCCTAGCTAGAAAATGTGTTGTACTTTTAACAAACTGTAAATGGGCTGTAGTAAATTCCATTAGAATTCAAAAATGGGCTGTACATTCTTACAAATCGCAAATGGGCTATAAGTTCTCTCCCACACACTTGTGGGCCTACTAAGTTGACGCATCCCCTAAAAAAAGAAGTTGACGCGTATGCAAGGCTTTGTCAACTTATTATAGTCAACACACGGTTCTAGCAGCAGTGGTCGTTGGATGTCCATCCAACGGATGCCGTGCTTCTTCTTCAATCTCAGATATTCTAGCTTCACCCGCCCAAAAAATGATTCCTCCCCCTGACATCTGGGGCGCACCGTTTCGGAAGCTGGCCTGTGGGCCTACTAAGTTAACGCGTACCAAGGGCTTTGTCAACTTAGTCAATATGAACGATTCTAGCTACAGTGACCGTACGATGTCCATCAAACGGCCGTAGTGCTTCTTCAACCTCTGGTCTTCTTGCTCCAGCCGCCCAAAGGAGCGCCGGTCGTGCCACGTGCTCCTGCCTCCTGTGGCCGGCTGTGATGCCGCGGAGGCCTCACCGCCCCCTACTACTCCCACCGCTGGCCAGGCCATCCCTCTACTCACCCACACCCCCTGTTATTCCGCGGCGGCGACATCCTCACACCACAGCCGAACCAGTGAACCCTCGTACTCCTGTCCACGCGGGCTTCCACTGCCGCGTCTTCCCCGGCTCCGCGTCGTCCCCTTCCTAGGCCTCGCCGTCGTCCACTGCCCTGGTGTTCTCGGCGCGGCGTGGTCAACGTGGTCAAGGAACAGCTTCCATCGGACGTGGACTGTACGTGGAGAGGCTGACAGCTGGGTCCACGACGGTAGCAAGGAAGTGCCTCCTTATTACGCGGAAAATAATGATTCCTCCACCTGATAGCAGGGACCCACCGGATGAGCCACCGTATTTCATGAAAAAAACGTTTGCCCCCTGACTGCTGGGACCCACTGGACGGGCCACCGTATTGCGCGAAAAAAACGTTCCCCTCGCTGTCAGCTCGGACCCACCGGAAGTGCCTCCTTATTACGCACAAAAAAATGAATACTCCCCCTACTGGTTGGGACCCACCTTGGTGGGAGGCTGACTTGTGGGCCTACTAAGTTGACGGGGACGGAGTGCTTTGTCAGCTTAGTCAATATGAACGATTCTAGCTCCAGTAACCGTACGATGTCCATCCAACGACCGTAGTGCTTCTTCAACCTCTGGTCTTGTTGCTCCAGCCACCCAAAGCAGCGCCGGTCATGCCGCATGCTCCTGCCTCCCGTGGCCGGCTGTGCTGCCGCGGAGGCCTCACCGCCCCCTACTATTCCCACCGCTGGCCAGGCCCTGCGGCAACGGCAGCCTCACACCGCAGCCGAACCAGTGAACCCTCGTACTCCTCTCCGCGCGGGCTTCCACTGCCGCGTCTTCCCTGGCTCCGCGTCGTCCCCTTCCTAGGCCTCGCCATCATCCACCGCCCTGGTGCTCTCGGCGCGGCGTGATCAACATGGTCAAGGAACGACTTCCATCGGAAGAGTACTGTCATGGAGAAGCTGACAGCTGGGTCCACGACCGCAGCAAGGAAGTGCCTCCTTATTACGCGCAAAATAATTATTCCTCCACCTGACAGTGTGGACCCACCGGCCGGGCCACCATATTTCACGAAAAAACATTCCCCCCTGACTGCTGGGACCCACCAGCTACATCTTCGCACGCAAGGAAGTGCGTCCGGGCAAAAAACAAAAAAAATGATTCGCCCCCTGACTGCTGGGACCCACCAACTACATCTTCGCAGGCAAGGAAGTGCCTGACAGTCGGGACCCACCTGGTCGAAGCGTACCTAGCGTTGTCATTCTGGTCGCGAACGTGTACGTACATACTGGTCATTGTAGAGGCGCGCACGTGTCGTAGTAGAGGCGCGCACGTAGCATGTACACGTACGTACAGCGGCCAGGGTACAAGAAAGAAAATATGGCCACACACGTACATATGGGCAGGGTCTCGAACGCCTACTCGCGCATACGTACGGCCATGGCTCGTGTACATGGCTGGGTCGGAACGGAGAAACAGCGTCGTCGTCGTGTTCATGGGGAGCCAACCGGCTGGGTCGGAACAGAATGCGTCGTCGTGTTCATCGGGAGGGCTTGGACGGAACAGCCGATGGAAACTAGGCCTGGCGTACCGCGGAACGGAGGAAACGGCCTTGTGTTCGACCGGCCACGTTCGAAACGGGATCCTGTTCATCGGGAGGGGTCTGGCGTACCGCAAAACGGAGGAAACGGACCTCCTAAACGGGGGTCCTATTGATCGGGATGGGTGTGGCGTACCGCAAAACGGAGGAAACGGACTTGTGTTGGAGCGCTAGGTCGAAACGGGGGTCCTGTTCATCGGGAGGGGTGTGGCGTACCGCAAAACGGGACTCCACGGGATACTGTTCATCTCCACCGCCGACCCCTCTAGCCTCCACAGGCTACTGTTCATCCACCGTCGACCTCCTCCAGCCTGCACCTGTGACTGTTCATCCACGGGCTCCTGTTCATCCAGCCTCCACCGCACGCTACTCCACCGGCTACTGTTCAACCAGCCCTCTCCACGGGCTCCTGTTCAACCACCCCTCCACGGGCTACTGTTCATCCAGCCCTCCACTGTCTACTGTTCATCCTGCCCTCCACGGGGTGGTCCTGTTCATCCTGTCCTCCACAGGGTCCTGTTCATCCAGCCCCAACCGGCTCAAACGATCGGGGTCCTGTTCATCCACCCCCCACCGGGAACTGTTCATCCAAACCCCCCAGCAACGCTCACTGTTCATCCAGAGGCAACGCCACGGGGTCCTGTTCATCCACCCCCACCGGGAACTGTTCATCCAAAGCCCCCCCCCAACTCTCACTGTTCATCCAGAGGCAGCATCGATCGGCTTCAGTTAGTAGCAGTAGCGAAGGAATCGCTCGATCGGGTTCAGTTAATAGCCATCGATCGATCGCTCGGGTTCAGTAACGCGTAGCCTGCAGTGCAATCACTCGGGTTCAGTTAGAGCCCAATGCCTCGCTCGGGTTCAGTTAGAGCCCAACGCCTCGCACACACACGCGTATGTACGAGAGAAACGCGCATCGCTCGGCCCCCGACCACCCACCGTAACCGGGGACTCCCCGATATTTTCCGCGCCCTCGCTTCTACCATGGTTTTTTCCGTCATGGACGGCCCAAAGAATGTCATGCAGCTGCGTCTCCGGCCCGCCCAGGACAAAAAGCCCATTTTCTGTCATGATTTTTTGTCATAGAAGTAGGACCCCACCACATCTATGATGATACCGGGTTTTCTCACAATTATCGTCATAGAAGTGTCATAAGTATGACAGAAAAGATTTTCGTTCGGCCCAAAATGTCACGGATATCTTTTTTTTGTAGTGATGGGCCAACGCTAATGTCAACCCGTAATGGGTGAAGCCGAGGCACCACCATACTCATGTCAGCCCATTAATAACGAAGAGGCGGCGTCTGCTTAGGTCTTCGCGTGTGCCATGGGACACAAGGTGTCTACTCCGGTCTTCACCCATCCCTGCCAATCGTGGGCATCATGGGACCAATAATGCTAAACTCAGGGGCCGCATACGGGGCTGTTACGGGCTTTCCAAAACTACTCCTCAGCCCCCCTATTTTGACCCGGGGTGGGGCTCTAGCCTACCCCTTAATCCTATCAAAAAGTGACAAGTCAATATCACTCCATAAACGTCCAGTAATAGTCCGTTGATGTAGCAAACCGTGCCTTGGGTTTAACCAGAGCACAATTACATTATGTCACATCACTCAGTTCACGATCCTGGGGTCAGAGGAGAAGCATCCCTATCACATACTTCATGAGTGGTCATTAGAGTAAATTAGTAAATATCTTTGATTGAAATGTATACATAGCTTTTAAGTAACTCTGAACAAAGAAAAAGAATTGCTTGTTGTCATGTGTGGAATGGTTAAAAGTAGGAGGTTAATGGAACCATTGGAGTCATAGGCTCCTAGTCACGCTGAGGCTGCCATCTACTCCCTCTGTTCCTAAATGTAAGCCTTTCTAGAGATTTTAATATGAAATACATACATATGTATATAGATGAAATTCAGAGTGTAGATTCACTCATTTGCTTTGTATGTAGTCCATATTAGAATCTCTAGAAAGATTTATATTTAGGAACAGAGGGAGTAGCCGGCAACGTAGTCGGCGTCTTATTTGCATATGGACGAAGGTTATGCATGAAGTTTGAAGTGGGAGGACGGAGGTCCAGCGACTCTAGGCATGTGGAGATCGGCATCTAGACTGCCTAGCGGATCCATACGTGTGTTGATGAGAGGCAACGGGACAACACCTAATAGCAAGCTTTGTACGTTGCAACTTTCAAGCTAACATCCTTATCAAAATCCATCAACATGCTTGTTCCAGTTGTGCGTGGACCGATTGATCCAGGCCGGGAATAGGTCGCCAATGGGGTTGACCGCATCGGTTTCCCAGTGAGAGAGCTGTGTCTCCTGGCCATGGGGGTGATAAAATGGGAGATCGCCCGCGAGCTCCCGCTAGCACGAGCCAGAACGAAGCATGCAGAGCTTGATTCACCTACAAGCATACCTTCTCATCATCAACTAATCAGTGGAAAATCACAAAGTACATGTTCAGAACCATCAAAAGCAGCAGCAATACCACTTCATTCCATTAAACACAGCTAAAAATTCCCTTCATCCTGAGATCCTCTCCTTTTACCCAAAAAAATATTCTCCTTTTTTATTTTCTATCAAAATTGTCGCTCCTTATCCACAGATAACAAAGCAACAACGAGATGTAGGCGAGGGCGACGGTGTCTCCATGAACGCAGGGAGGTGCGGCTAGGGGGAGGAGGTGCGCAGGGTAGGGAGAATGGCGGCTGGGCAAGCCCCATTGTGCAGCAGGAATGAGAGGAATCCGGAAATCAAACCAGGATCCGCCGACCAGAGCCACCGCCGGACCGGCAGCAGGAAGCCGTGCCGTCCCTACTCTGCCCTCTCTTCTCTCCATCTCAGCTCCTCTCTCCCTCGTCTCCTCTTCCCAGGAGACCGAGCCGCCATGGCCGTGGAGTGTCTTCGCTGCCGGCCTGCGCGCCGCCGCACTGGATCCCGACCTGATCCACCTCGCCCCGACGTCCAGCACTTCCCCGTTGTTCCCTGCCTCCCGGAGCCCTGCCGCCGTCATCCTGCATCCCGATCAGATCGGGAGCTCCGCCGCTCAATCTGAGAGCATCTCCAGCCGCGCCCCCAACAAGGCCCCCAAGCGATTTTTTGGCCGCCGGCGCCGAAAAATCGGCCCAGTCGCGCCCCCAAAGGCCCTTTTTCGTCGGCTCAGGCCGAAATTGGCGCCGGCGGACCTAGGCCGAACCCGGCACGCTGGGGGCGCCGGCCGAATCGTTTTTGGCGTGAAAATCGGCGAGCCCTCCTTGGCAACGACTCGGCTCTTCTTGTCGCTTCATCGTCTTCATTGCCTCGGTTCCCGCGGGGGAATCAATGCGAAAGCTGTCGCGCGCTGCTGCGCCGGTCAGCCTCCTCCATTGATGCCTCACGGGCGGGGCAGTGAAGACGGGGCGACGTGCGTCCCTCGCCCGCCACGTGTACACACGGCAGCCACGCAAGCGTCGCCTATATAAGCCGCCCCCTCCCGCACCGATGAGCCATGCACAGATCTCGCTCTCCACCGCCGACGTCCCCGTTCCTCCCTCTCTTCTCGCCATTTCCAGTTCACCCAATGACCGAGCGCTACCCAGGCGATGGCGCGGCGGCGAACGGCTTCGGCCGCCGCCACCTTCACGAGGACGAAGCCCGGCTTCTCTATGAGGCCGAGTACCCGGTCCCGCCGGACATGCGGGTGTCCAGGGCGTGGAGGATAAGCGCCGGCGGGGTCCCAGTGCCACCGCCGCCCACCGGGGCGGCCCGTCGTACGGAGATCGCCCATATCCGTGCCTCTCTGCCGCAGGCGGCGAGAGAAGGGCCGAGGTACACCCCCGACAGCACGCTGTGGGAGCTGTACTTCCGTCGCCGCCACACCGAGCAGCTCGAGGCCACCAACGACGTCGTGCCCTCCGGGAGGCTCAACGCCAACGGGCGCCGCCGATGGTGGGGCGTGCCCGGCCGCATGTTGGAGGCTGTCCTCGAGTACATCGAGGGCAGCAACACGCCAAGGCTGGAGTACCCCGCTCCCCCACCTTCTCCCGCCGGCGTGGGAGCTCGTGGACGCCGAGACACATGGACCCGGCGTCCTCCTCCTCATCCGGCCGCTTGTCTGGCTCTCCCTCCCTCCTCCCCATCAAGCCGGAGCCCCAGGATGCGCCGATCAGCAGGCGCACCCGCAGCTGCGGTGTCCGCCTCGCCAAGTCCTCCCCCACCTCTGCCCGGCTCGTCAGGCCGAAGGTGGAGTCCGGCCTCCCCGCGGAGTACGAGGCCATAGCCCGGCGCGGCTTCTCCGACGAGGCCGCCCTAAAGTGGGCGCGGGACGACTACCTCCGTGACAAGATGGTCCGGCAGCGCCGAGCCCTGCAGGAGATAGCCGCCCGCCAGCGTGGGCGCGAGGACGAGTACGTTGTGGTGATCCTCGACAGTGACGAGGACGAGGACGCCCCCGGACCGTCCAACCCGCCGCGCACCGGTGACCCTGGGTAGGGGAGCAGCAGGATGGCGGCCACGGAGGAGGCGACGACGACGACGACTACACGCAGTTCTATAGGCTCCTCGGCATGTAGAGCTTCAGGGCGGCGGGCAGCGAGGAGACGGCGGGTCTAGTAGTGTTTTTTTCTTCTTTTGTAAAATATTTTATGAACTCGCCGAAGTTTGGTTAAATTTGCGCCTTGTTTGTGCGAATGTGGGGCCGGATTTTGTTTCTCAAAAAAAAACATGGGCGCGGCGACTGGGGAGCATCACGCCCCCAGCACGCGGTTTAGCGCTGGTACGCCCCCAGGCGGCAATTTTTAGCGCCTCCTGGGGGGCCAACGGCTGGAGATGCTCTCAAGCCAAACATGCACAGATGATTTGATGAAAAAAACCGAACCGTTTTTCTTCACTTATCGAGGACTGCGGGCTAAATTAGCCAAAGCACAGGGACTTTTGCATAAAAATGCCCAGACGGTGAGCGGACAGAAGCAATAGTCGTTATTAGCTGAAAATTTTACTGCTGCTGCAGCTAGTCCAGCTAAAGTTAAAAGGAATCCATGGTCCAGACCACCTTCAGGATATATCAAGCTGAATGTGGATGCTTCGTATGATGTTGATTCGCTTCAGGGAACAGTAGGAGTTGTCCTGCGTGATAGTTCTGGGAAGTTTTTGGCAGCAGGTAATAACTGAGGGAGTCCTGGACTAAGGGGTCCTCGGGCGTCCGACCTATTGGATATGGGCCGGACTAATGGGCTGTGAAGATACAAGACCGAAGACTCTCTCCCATGTCCGGATAGGGCTCTCCTTGGCGTGGAAGGCAAGCTTGGCGACCAAATATGAAGATTCCTTTCTCTGTAACCGACTTTGTACAACCCTAGTCCCCTCCGGTGTCTATATAAACCGGAGGGCTTAGTCTGAAACGGATACAGTCATGCAGGCTAGATTTCTAGGGTTTTAGCCATTACGATCTCGTGGTAGATCAACTCTTGTAATATTCATATTCATCAAGATCAATCATGCAGGAAGTAGGGTATTACCTCCATAGAGAGGGCCCGAACCTGGGTAAACATTGTGTCCCCTGTCTCCTGTTACCATCGACCTTAGACGCACAGTTCGGGACCCCCTACCCGAGATCCGCCGGTTTTGACACCGACATTGGTGCTTTCATTGAGAGTTCCACTGTGCTGTCCCCAAAAGGTTTTGATGGCTCCTCCGATCGTCCACAACGATGCCGTCCAAGGGGAAACCTTCCTCCCCGGACAAATCTTCGTGTTTCGGCGGCTTCGCTCTGCGGGCCAACTCGCTTGGCCATCTGGAGCAGATTGACAGCTACACCCCTGGCCATCAGGTCAGATTTGGGAGCTTGAACTACGTCGCGGATATCCGTGGAGACTTGATCTTCGAAGGCTTTGAGACCACGACAGCTGCTCCCTGTCCCTACGATGAACATGACTTAAATCTGTCATCCGTCTGTACTCAGGAAATTGCACCTGTAACTACTCCGGCCTTAGATCCGGAGCAGATCGCGACATCCGAGGACGGGAAGCTCAATCCCGCCACGGAAGCCGCAGACTCCGCGATGTTGGAGCCGCACATAGACCTAACCCCGGGTGATATCTGTGTCTCCGGAACCTCGGACACGTTTCCGGCCATAAGTTCCGAACCATGTGTGACCACGCAGTCGAGCTGGATCAGTCATCGATCGTCGAATTCAGCGCTGCGGACATCTTCCGGCACTCGCCTTCAGGCGACGTGTTAAACTCATTAAAAAATCTGTCCTTAGCGGGGGACTCACAGCCGAACTATATCCGGTTCAAACTGGAGGCTGATGAGAGGGAATTTTGCTTCCCACCCGCCACCCACTACATAGCCACTGTCGAGGACTTAACCGACATGCTCGATTACGCCTCCGAAGACATCGACGACATGGACGACGATGCCGATGAGGAGCAGGGCCAAAACCCGCCGTTTATCGGAAGCTGGACGACCACTTCTTCGTACGACGTATACATGGTGGATACACCTAAAGAAACTAACAACGATGACAAAGAGGATCCAGTTGAGGATAAACCTGCTGAGACACAACCCGGACTGGCGCCACTCTAAGTCACGTCATGCAAAAGACAACAACACCAGCACCGGAGAAAACAATACTCTGGACGAGGCCGAAGACAACGAAGACCCTGTTGGTGCAACCTCCGAACAGGATGAACGGGAAGACGGGCACGTTAGCCCTGATGAACAGGCCATAAATGAAGACTCGGAGGACAGTAATTATCTTCCGCTCTCCGAAGATGAGGAGAGCCTCGGCAACGAGGATTTCATCATGCCTAAGGAGCCTCTCGAGCAGGAGCGCTTTAAACGCCGGCTAATAGCCACTGCAAGGAGCCTGAAAAAGAAGCAGCAACAGCTTCAAGCTGACCAAGACCTGCTCAACGATAGATGGACAGATATCCTAGCAGCCGAAGAATACGGCCTCAAGCGCCCAACCAAAGGTTACCTGAAGCACAGATTGCTACCTCAGTTCGACGAGGGGGCAACGGAACCTGCACCACGCGATCGGGACAATTTGGCTGACCGACCACAACGCGGTCAGGATAAAGCGGCAGTTCAAGCCGAACAGCAGCCCGCCTCACCACAACGAAAAAACAGAGATAAAATAGCTCGGGGTCACACATACGACCCTCGGCGGGACCTGGACAGTAGAGCGGGACATACCAGATTGATCTACGGATCACGAGGACGTGCCTCGACATGCAATGTCGGCTACCTATTTGGACGTGACAAGTCTAGTCACGCCCGGCCCGAAAACCACAGATGAACTCCATCTGAGCTACGTCGCGACGTGGCCCAATATAGAGGCGCCGCACACCCACTCTGCTTCACTGACGAAGTAATGGAGCATGAATTCCCAAAAGGGTTTAAACCCGTGAATATCGAATCATACGATGGAACAACCGATCCCGCGGTGTGGATCGAGGACTTTCTTCTCCATATCCATATGGCCCGCGGAGATGACCTTCACGCCATCAAATACCTCCCGTTAAAACTCAAAGGACCAGCTCGCTACTGGTTAAACAGTCTGCCGGAAAACTCTATTGGCAGCTGGGAGGACTTGGAAGATGCTTTCCGCGACAACTTCCAAGGTACATATGTCTGGCCACCAGATGCCGATGACTTAAGTCATGTTGTCCAGCAGCCCGGAGAGTCGGCCAGGAAGCTCTGGACTAGGTTCTTAGTCAAAAAGAACCAAATCGTTGACTGTCCGGACGCGGAAGCCCTAGTGGCCTTCAAACAGAGCGTCCGGGACGAGTGGCTCACCCGCCACCTCGGTCAAGAAAAACTAAAATCCATGTCAGCCCTTACCGCTCTGATGACCCACTTTTGTGCGGGAGAAGACAGCTGGCTCGCTCGTAGAAGCAACAGTGCCAGCGATCCGGGCACTTCCGAAGTTCGAGACGGCAACGGCAAGCCACGACGCAGCAAGCACAAACGTCGCAATGATAACGAATGAACGTGCGACACAGCGGTCAACGCTGGATTCAGCGGTCCCAAACCCGGTCCAGAGAAAAAGCCATTCAAGGCAAACAGAGACGGACCATCCAATTTAAACAAGATATTGGACCGGCCCTGCCAGATTAATGGCCACCCCGATAAGCCAGCTAATCATACCAACAGAAGCTGTTGGGTCTTCAAGCAGGCCGGCAAGCTCAACACCGAATACAAGGGGAGGAGGCCGCCCGGTGATAGCGACGACGAAGAGACTCACCAACCAAATACCGGGGGTCAGTAGGAATTTCCCCCTGAAGTAAAAACAGTGAACATGGTATACGTGACACACAACGCTACAAGGGAGCAGGACACTCCCTCCGGACTGAAGATCATACTACGGTGACCTCAGCCGAAGTACAAAGCGGTCTTATTAAACCGCATAACTTGTCGGCCCTTAATCCACCGGTCTCCATTCAACAGGATCGACCAATTCCGGAGCGGAACTAGCAGTTCGGCTTTCACCGCCCACCTCATATACCTGCGAAATCTGTACCGCGCATACATAACTATGCACTTAAGATACCCTGGGCATCGGCGGAAGCACAATACGGACGAGCTTGCAAGCACTCCCATAACTTTTGTTTCTTTTCTAATTACTCTTTCCCTTTCATTATCCTTTACCACAGGTGACACAAAGGCTAATCATCTCATGGACTCTATCGGAGTTCGAATTCGTACACTCACCTAAGGGCTATTTCTGTCAAGGAGTCCCCTCACCGAGGACAGGCGGCGCAGACGTGCAACAGGAGGTCCAAAACACCTTTTTGTAGATCGCACTCTTTATTTTGAGCCTGTAATGTGCCTTTTCCTCCGCCTTCGACCCCGGGCATGTCAAATAGCCGGGGTTGCGGCTTTGTTATCTGTAAAATAAATATTGGCATATCACTCAGGTCCCAGTAAACATAATCCGCATCCAGCATTCGCTTTTTAAAAAAAAAACTGAATTTGGCTCCTGTGGCTGTTTCACACATATACCCCGGCATAACTTGCTAGGGGCTCGGTATGGGAACAAATGAGTTGCCGACAAGTCTGAACAGCTTTATAGCGTACTTCGGCGTCATGAGTTTGGCCTTATATGCATCAGCTCCGAATCATGTCTTGGGTCAATAGTTGGGTTGCTCGGCTCCTATGCTTGCTACCTTACGTTCCGCTCTATCGGCTAGGGTAGTAAAGGGAGAACTACTGCGATTGTGCTTCTGGTTCATCTAGTCAAGCACCTTAGTAGAGAAAGCCGAAAACTGACTGTCATGATGCGGCGAGAGCTGGTCAACCACTCGATGACTTATCGGAATCTTTCGCGATTCCCTCCGTATTATACGAAGGACCTTTTTCTTCAGGTCATATATGTAACGCACCATATTGGAATAAGCCGTGTACAGACCAAGGGCTATATCGTAGTCCTCCCATAAAACTCCTATGGCTAAGTGAAAGGGTTAACGCCCTATATTCTGATTGCCTAGTTCACCGCATTGACACTTCCTTAATGGACCAAGACGTTGGGTTAAGAGTGATCAAATGCTTTTCCGAACACCCCCGTACTTTATACGAGGGGGCTAAAGCCGATGACTGGAAAACTTTCAGATTAATACAAAAACGGCCGCACAAGAGGAACAAAAGTTTTAGGCGAAACTAAAAAATATAGCCTTATCATAATATTGCCTTTTACAAATTCCCATACATTTCACTCAAATATCATGTTTTTCGAGCATTGACCCTCGATCAAGCGGGCACCCTCCAGGACATCCTCGAAATAATGCTCTGGTGCATGATGGTCCTTGCCCTTGGGTGGACCCTTCGCTGCAACATCAGTGGCCTTCATCTTCACCCAGTATGTCTTGACACGGGCAAAAGCCATCCGTGCACCTTCAATGCATGCTGACCGCTTAACGACGTCGATACGCGGCACCGTATCAGCAAGTCGCCACACCAAACCAAAATAACTATCCGGAATTGGCTCGTTCGGCCACAGCCCGATCATGGCATCCTTCATGGCAGAACCGGATAGTCTATGGAGCTCGGCCCATTGGGTCATCTATTCGTTCAGCAACAGTGGGCGTTTTGGCGCACCGAACTGCGACCAGAAAAGCTTCTCCATTGCATACCCTTCTTGCGCTTGGTAAAACTGCGCCGCATCGGAAGCACTCTTCGGCAAGTCCAATAACGCGTCTGGAGAACTCCACACTTTATTAAGTGGAGCATAATTCGGATCGCCGAACTTAGTTTGCAATAAAAAGGGCTTACCAGCTGCGATCTCCCCAGCTTGTCGGATCTCCTCCCGGGCTGCTCTAGATTTGGACCGCGCTTCTTTCGCCTCTCGCAAGGCCTTGTCAAGATCAGCAATTTTTGCTTTATTATCCTTCTCGAGGATTTCACAGCGGCTGGCGACATCCTTTATCTCACGCGTCATCGTGGATATTCTCTCCTCGCATTGGCGCGAGCAGCCTGTTTGGCCTTTAGCTCGGCAGATGCCTTCTCGGCAGCCGCATTATTAATCCGGGCCTGCTCCTTGGCCCGGGCCGGCTCATCCCGAAGGATCTCAACCCCGGCAGCACCATCTGCAGTCATGCATATTTCAGTATACAATTCTTAGCGTCATGATCAAATACAGGCACGTGCATGTAATGACCACCCCCGAGACATACCTTGCACCTTGTCAAGCTGCCTGTTGATAAGCGTAATGTCATCATCCGCTACATCAAGCTTCCGCTGCAGCTCTGCAACCTCCGTAGTCCGGGCAGTCGCCAGGGGGGTAATAGCCTGTGTTCCAATTCATCAGATTATTTCCTGGGCATATCTTTTTGATCCTCTGACCGCCCCCTTGGGAGGCCAATCAGAGTCTCAGGGGCTACTACCTGTACACAGGTGCAGTTCATGAATAAAACACACTCAATGATTTTTTTTAGTACAAACCTCGAAGCCTCTTAACAGGCTCGCACAGGCTTCGTTCAATCCGCTTTTCGCGGACAGAACCTTTTCAACCACCATACCTATCAAGGTACGATGTTCCTCCGAGACGGACGCCTGTCGCAGCATGTCCGTCAATATATCCGGCGCTTCTGGACCTCCGGAAGCTGCTGTAGGAGTACGGCCTCCCTTCGAAGGGACCCGCTTATCTGTCCCCAGAATCGTCTCTGGCTATAAACCGGACAGTCCGGGGCCTTTATTGGTGGCCCCTGGATCCCGGGCTACCAAAGTATCACCTTCGGGCAGTGTCTTCCTCACCCCTCGCGCCACTTGTTGATCAGGAGAGACCCTCCGGGAGGACACCTCAAAGTCGTCCGCCTTATTAGATGAGGAGACCGGTGGAGGTGTCTCGCTTAGGAGCCTCTTTCTCCCAATCTTCGGAGGCAGCCCTTTTCTTACCATGGGGCGAAGAGACATTAACTCCTCCTTCACTTTTGTCTTCGGACGAGGGAATTTTGATTCCCCTGGACACAATGTTTGATGTACCTTCGGGATGGAGGCCGCCTTTGGTCCTCCCGCTTTCCGCCTTGTCCTCCTCCATAGGCATCTGGTATGGTGTCGGGGCCAGCATCCTTGTTAGTACAGGATCTGCTGAGTCTTCGGGAAGGGGGGCCGAACACCTACCTCGCTCCGCTTTCTTTACCCAGCCCTGGAAGAAGATAGTTTGCTTAGTAACGTATTACGGCATGCTTAACTACAAAGTGTTCGGGGATTGAGCGCTTACGGAGGTATCCGGATGGTTGCAGTCGAGGCCGATGTCCTCGGTGGTGTCCGGCCACTGTTTCCGTTTCCCAAAAAACAACTTCCACACCCCTTTGTGCGTAGTGCCAAAGAAGTGTTGGAGGGTTTGTGGTCCTTCCGGATTAAACTCCCACATGCGAAGAGGCCTACGCTGGCATGGCAGGGCTCGGCGGACTAGCATTACTTGAATCACGTTGACAAGGTTGATCTCCTTCTCAAGGAGGGTTCGGATGCGGCTTTGTAGAGTCTGCACTTCATCAACTGATCCCCAGTCCGGCCCCTTATTAATCCATGATGCAAGCTGTAATGGAGGGCCAGAACGGAACACAGGTATAGACACCCACTTGGTACCGCGGGGTTCTGTGACGTAGAACCACTCCCGCTGCCATTGGTTGGAAGTTTCGGTGAAAGAGCCTTTTGGCCAGAGAGTATTGGTAAGCTTGCACACTACAACGCCGCCGCACTCCGCTTGTTTCCCATTGACCACCTTCGGCCTCACACTAAAGGTCTTGAGCCATAAGCCGAAGTGTGGGGGAATTTGGAGGAAGGCCTCACACGTGATGATGAACGCCAAGTGATAACCCACAAGTATAGGGGATCGCAACAGTTTTCGAGGGTAGAGTATTCAACCCAAATTTATTGATTCGACACAAGGGGAGGCAAAGAATATTCTCAAGTATTAGCAGTTGAGTTGTCAATTCAATCACACCTGGATAACTTAATATCTGCAGCAAAGTATTTAGTAGCAAAGTAGTATGATAGTAACGGTAACGGTGGCAAAAGTAACGGTAGAAGTTTTGTTGTGATTGTAACAGTGGCAATAGAAAAGTAAATAAGCGAAGAATAATATGTGAAAAGCTCGTAGGCATTGGATCGGTGATGGAGAATTATGCCGGATGCGATTATTCATGCAACAGTTATAACATACGGTGACACAGAACTAGCTCCAATTCATCAATGTAATGTAGGCATGTATTCTGAATATAGTCATACGTGCTTATGGAAAAGAACTTGCATGACATCTTTTGTCCTACCCTCACGTGGCAGCGGGGCCCTATTGGAAGGGATATTAAGGCCTCCTTTGAATAGAGTACCGGACCAAAGCATTAACACATAGTGAATACATGAACTCCTCAAACTACGGTCATCACCGGGAGTGGTCCCGATTATTGTCACTTCGGGGTTGCCGGATCATAACACATAGTAAGTGACTATAGACTTGCAATATGGGATCAAGAACTCACATATATTCATGAAAACATAATAGGTTCAGATCTGAAATCATGGCACTCAGGCCCTAGTGACAAGCATTAAGCATAGCAAAGTCATAGCAACATCAATCTCAGAACATAATGGATACTAGGGATCAAACCCTAACAAAACTAACTCCATTACATGATAAATCTCATCCAACCCATCACCGTCCAGCAAGCCTACGATGGAATTACTCACGCACGGCGGTGAGCATCATGAAATTGGTGATGGAGGATGGTTGATGATGATGACGGCGACGGATTCCCCTCTCCGGAGCCCCGAACGGACTCCAGATCAGCCCTCTCGAGAGAGATTAGGGCTTGGTGGCGGCTCCGTATCGTAAAACGCGATGAATCCTTCTCCCTGATTTTTTTCTCCCCGAACGTGAATATATAGAGTTGGAGTTGAGGTCGGTGGAGCACTCGGGGGCCCATGAGGCAGGGGGCGCGCCTAGGGGGGCAGGCGCGCCTCCCACCCTCGTGGACAGGGTGTGGGCCCCCTCGCCTTGATTCTTTCGCCAGTATTTTTCATTATTTCCAAAAATAATCTCCGTGAAGTTTCAGGTCATTTCGAAAACTTTTGTTTCTGCACAAAAATAACACCATGACAATTCTGCTGAAAACAGCGTCAGTCCGGGTTAGTTCCATTCAAATCATGCAAGTTAGAGTCCAAAACAAGGGCAAAAGTGTTTGGAAAAGTAGATACAACGGAGACGTATCACCAAGACATGGAGGAAAGAATCTGGGGCTAGATCATGAAAATCTAGTCCGTAATAAAACATGAGCCCCCGGACGAAGGGGTGAAGAGTGAACCCTAGCCCTTAGAGGAAGTGAGAGATGAATACGACCCTCTCGCCGGATCTGGGAGTCGGAATAACCTGTCCTTGAGCAGGAAGCGTGTGGGGGATCTCCGCGGTCAGGTATCTGGCCACCCGAAGCTTCACAATGTCCTCCTCTGTAACAGAGGAAGCCACCCATCGGCCCTGAGAGCTGGGTCTGGACATGACTGGGAAGCTTGAAGCAATGGAGTTGAACCTTGGGTGCTAGAACTCAAGGGTGGAAAGGCTGAGGAGAGGTTTGGCGTAAATAAAGACGGCCCTTGGCTCCTTTATAAAGGCAACGGGTATCGAACGCCTCCTCCTAAGCCTGAAGACCTGCCTATTCCTAAGGAATCTCTCCAATGGAACGGTTGGGTTACCCACGCTCGTATTAATGAGAATCCCGCAATAAGGGGACACGATCTCTGCTTTGACAAGACGTGCCAATGGAAACCGCATCTCGAAACGCGGAACGGGAGATGAAAATGGTTCGAAATAATGACCGGGCAGACGTGATGTCATCTTGCAAAAATTTGTCAGCGGATGGGACTCGTGAAGTATTGTACTCTCTACGGTTATGGTACTTGTGTTGCAGATCTGGACACGTTCGTCCGAAGACTATCTTGGAGTATTCGGAAAGGGGAACCCGCCTTGCAATGCCGAAGACAATCTGGACGCCGGACACCTCGTCATTGAAGCCTGGTTCAGGGGCTACTGAGGGAGTCCTGGACTAAGGGGTCCTCGGGCGTCCGGCCTATTGGATATGGGCCGGACTAATGGGCTGTGAAGATACAAGACCGAAGACTCTCTCCCGTTTCCGGATAGGGCTCTCCTTGGCGTGGAAGGCAAGCTTGGCGACCAAATATGAAGATTCCTTTCTCTGTAATCGACTTTGTACAACCCTAGTCCCCTCCGGTGTCTATATAAACCGGAGGGCTTAGTCCGGAAACGGATACAGTCATGCAGCCTAGATTTCTAGGGTTTTAGCCATTACGATCTCGTGGTAGATCAACTCTTGTAATATTCATATTCATCAAGATCAATCAAGCAGGAAGTAGGGTATTACCTCCATAGAGAGGGCCCGAACCTAGGTAAACATTGTGTCCCCTGTCTCCTATTACCATCGACCTTAGACGCACAGTTCGGGACCCCCTACCCGAGATCCGCCGGTTTTGACACCGACAATAACAGAGCTGGTGGTTGCATGGACGTTTTCATTGCAGAGGCTGTAGCTCTTCGCTTTGGGCTGAACTTGGCAAGCTCTGTCAGATGCACAAGAGTGATCGTCAACTCTGATAGCATGGATGTTAGAACAGCAATGCAAGATGGTGGTATTACTTCAGGTTTGTCAGCTGCTATTTTGGACGACTGTTTTCACATGGCGAGGGATTTTACTCATGTTCGGTTTGAACATTGTCATAGAGAAGCAAACTCTGTTGCAGATGAACTGGCTAGGCTTTGTAAATTCTCTCTCCCCAACTCTTGGTTTGATGACGCTCCTATTGCCATCATGCCCCTCCTTGTAAAATACGATGTGTTGATCGCGAACAAATAAAGGGGTGATGATATGTTCAAAAAAAGTAGTGTTTGCACTATAGAAATAACGCGACCTTAGAGCAACTCCAACGCGCCGGCCCATTTTGTTTGCGCGTGTCCGTTTGGGTCAAAACAGACACAAAAGGGCCCAACGCACCGACCCAAACGGACTTAGACCCATTCCTGGCCAAAATTTGGGTCTCATTTGCGTCGGCGCAGACATGAGGCGGACGCGCGTGACGCCCGCCTACTCGTCCCCCTGGCCCACCAGTCGGTGGCAAATAAGCCATTCTCTTCCTCCCATCGACAGCAAGACCCCGACCGCCCCACCCCATCACCACCGCCTAGTTCCGGTGCTCTCGCCAGCAGTCCACACCCACAAACCTCCCCCGCACCACGCCACCTTCCCACATCGTTTCCACCACCGCCTCGCCGTCGAGCCACCGCAGCTCCCCCCTCGAGGAAGTCGCGAGCACCACCTCGCCCCCTCGCACCCTCGTCAGCTCCGTCATCAATGGTGCCGCGCTCGTCCAACACCGCTGGGCCAGCTACCTGATCCTGGGGAGGTGTGTGTCTCCTTGCCATCTAGCTTCTTTGACGACGCCCGCAAGTTGTTCGACGGTTTTGCCCGCAAGGTATAAACAGACTCCGCCAATGAGTTCTTTTTTAACAATTTCCTTTGCGACTCAGATGATTCTTCATCGGACGATGAGGAGATGGTGGCCTCTGTGTTGGTCGTCCATGACCACCTTAGTAGGCAGCGGCCGTTGTTCCGGAGCTCGATCCTGGGGCACACTCCACTGTTGAATTGCAACCGAGAGAGCGGCAATTTCCTTCTTTGGAAGGACCACTTTGAGACACCCAGCCCGCTCTTCAAACATTACCAATTCCGTCACCGTTTTCATATGGCTAGGCATGTTTTGAATCATATTCGGGAGGGGGTGGTCAGATACGATAAGTATTTCAAGTGCAAGGAGGATGCCCTTGGAAAGATTGGCTTCCCCTCTTATCATAAATGCACTACATTTATCCGGATGCTTGCATACGGATAACCCGGTGATCTCATTGATGCGTACGTCCGTATGAGCGAGTCTACGTGCCTATACTCCATGTACAAGTTTTGCAAGGTTGTGATTGCAGTGTTTGACCCTGAGTACTTAAGAGAGCCAAATGTTGAAGATACAGCCCGCTTGTTGGCGATGAATGCCAGCAGGGGCTTCCGGGGGATGCTTGGTAGTATAGACTATATGTACTGGGAGTGGAAGAACTGGCCTTCTGCTTGGCAGGGGCATGTCAGAGCTTGCACCATCATACTTGAGGCTGTGGCTTCACAAGATCTCTGGATTTGGCACTCGTTCTTCGGCATGGCCGGATATCACAATGATATCAACGTGCTTCAATGCTCTCCGGTGTTTGCAAGGCTTGCCGAAGACAACTGCCCGTCAGTGAATGTTAACATCAACGGCCACAACTACAACATAGGATACTACCTAGATAAAGGTATCTATCCTCAATGGA